>NC_080744.1:19135115-19735115 GCF_020826845.1 Diceros bicornis minor
TATTTTTGTTTATTTTTTTGGCAAGTATAAATTGTATATTTTTAAGGTATGCAATGTGATATTTTGATATATGTATGCATTGTGTAAAATAATTACCCCAATCAAACTAAGTCACACATCTATCACCTCACACAGTTACTTGGTTTTTGTAATGGGAACATCTGAGAGCTTTCTTAGCAAATTTCAAGTATACAATATATTTGTATTATTATTATTTTGAACTGATTTTTTTTCCAGTTTTATTGAAATATAATTGACATAGATAACATTGTGTAAGTTTAAGGTGTACAACGTGATGATTTAGTACACATATATATTGCAAAATGATTACCACAATAAGGTTAGTTAACAGTATAGTCACCACGCTGTTCTTTCGGTTTCCAGAACTTATTCATCTTATAACTGAAAGTTTGTACCCTTTTATCAACATCTCCCCTTCTCCCACCCCCAGCCTCTGACAACCACCATTCTACTCTCAAAATGCTCTTCTTAGAGAACTGATCTTAAATCATCTCTATTTTTAAGTTAAATTATTCACAAATTAATAGTAGATAAAGTTTGATCTTTAAACTCCTGGCTCTTTCACTTCTGGCTGAGACTTTGAACAGGTATTTAACTCCCCCATGCCTCAGTTTCTCCATCTGTGAAAATGGGATAATGAGAGTGACTATCTCATAAAGCTGTTTTGAGGATAAGATGAATTATCTCATATAAAGAGCCTGGCATTTAAGTGCTCAAAAAATCTTTGCTATTGGCTTTACTAGTAGCAACCATCTCACCGACCTCCTTGCATTTGTTGGGATACCTCCGCGTGTTGAGTAAGACACTGAGGTTGAGAACCACTGCTCCAGAGCCCTGAATTTTCAAATGTTTGACATAGTACCTGTTTCACAAAATCGTTTCACCTGTTTCCATCATAAAGTAGATGGAAGTGGTCTAACAAGTTGGCTCTGCTGGAATAGAGATCCTTTGTTATCCTACAATTTCAGGATCCTTTTCCAGACTTTCTTTCATTATTTCAAATGGCAAGTCTTTACTTATCCTATGAGCTAGTCTGGATGTGGGGACCATTTGCATCAGTTTAAGGCTCTGGATGACCTGAACCGTGCACGGCAATTCCTGCTAGCCTTTGACATGATCGATGCTGATTCTGCAGCTGGATTGATTGGTCAGTGCTTCATAATCTTTAAAATGGATCAAATCAAACTAGAATTGTTTCAGTAAATATTTGTTCTTATATGGCTTAAGTACGATGACTTTCTTTCTCTTTCTTTTCTTTCCTTGTTTTCTCTCCCTCCCTCCCTCCCTCCCTTCCTTCCTTCCTTCCTTCTTCCTCTCTTTTCTTTTCTTTTTTTAGTCATTCCTTTAACTCTCAGACTAAATTTCACTTTTTTATTTACACATTTCAAATATTCGTAGTTTGTTAGTTTATTTAGCCTGGGTTTTCACTTAACTAGATCAATATCTTTAGTTCCTCATCCTAATCTGATCATTGTCATCCCTTAATGCTTGGTGCAATGAAGTTATGTCTTCTCCCTTTACATTTATTATGTCTTCCAATTAATTTTTTTGTTTTGGGGTTTCTTAAGCGCCTACAAATATGAGAAATATTTCCATTAAAATATCCCCAGTTCCTAGTCCCCTTCTTATAAAGACAACGATTTGTTCTCTATTCTACATCAGCATGCCTTTCTGTATGCAGTTCGAAATAGCTTTGACCTTTACGACTGTGCTATCACCCTGTAAACTCGTATAATAATATTGAACTTGGATCCAGCACTCCATGTTTTCAAAGCATTTTACGATCATTGATTGGTTATTTTCACACAATATCCAAGCAAAGCGGTCTGGATAGGTCTGGACAATACTAATTTTATTGATGAGGAAACTGACAGAGACACTACCATTTTGTCTGGCCATCAGCAACTTAATGGCAGAGAGCACAGTGACACACCAAGTGGTGATGCATTCCACTGACTGAGTTCTTTATGAGGGACACATTGCCAGTGACCATGCAGACCTTTTGTGTGTGAGGTAGACACGTGAGACAAAACGTACATCCTCGAGCCAGCGACCTAGGGTCAAACCCTGGCTTCCCCGCTTCCTAATTATGTCATCTTGTACAAGCTTTCTATGCCTCAGTTTCTTAATCTGTAAAATGAAGGTAGCCACCTCGTACTGTGGTTGTGAGAACCTAAAGAGTGGTAATACTCTCAGGTCAGCACCTGGCAAAGAGGTACATATTTAAAACTGCTCATTAGTTTTCTGTGTTTCCTGTTTCTTCCGTTTTGTTTTCTTTTTAATTTCCTCTGTGGACTGATACTACTGTTTGGTGTCTTTCTGGAGCTATATTCATTTGTGTTTTCTAAACCTAAAACTCAATATTACATTTTTCCCTAACTGCTCCCCCACCCTTTTTAAAGAATTTAGCCAATGTTTCTGTGCTCTCACTGCCCCTTAAAACCAGCCCCTGCTGTCTAGTGACTGTTCTTGCAGGACTGGGGAATCTGCCTTGATACTGCCCACCTCCCACCAACCCCTCTCTCTTCGTAGGCTATAGTGAGGGTCTGGAATCATTCATTTATCAAAAACTTGTTTAATGAGCCCCTTTTATGGGCTAGGAATTGTTCTATGTACAAGGATACAGAATTGCACAGGACAGAGAAGAATACCTGTTTCCTGGTGGTTTTGATCTCTCGGATTATATCATTGGTTTATAAGGCCAAAGACCACAGGACAGAGCTTCAGCTACTGCCAAGGTTTCTTATATCACGCACTTTAAACACCTGGCTGCAGAAATGCTTGTGTTTACTGAAATTTCTGCCTGGAAATGCTAGTGAGTGTTCTAGGGTATGGTAGGTCTAGATACTAGAACTATACCTATACATATACATTTCTTTTCATAGGCATATTATCCAAATTGGTTAAGACTAATCAATAAGAGTTTATATTGTGTCATAAAAGTGATATGTATGCAATGAAAAGGTCATTGGATATCAGATGAAAATCTGATTACAGATAATTCATAAAATTATTTAAGATTATTACTAATACTGATCTCTCATAAACACAATTGTGCATATTTTTTCCTCATTAACATATATCTCCTGTAATATTTTAATGTAAATTCTACACTGGCATAAATTCTCTCTTTCTCTCTCTCTATTTTAATCACACACAAACACACACACACACAGCATTTTTACCAATTCCTGTAGAACATCCTAATCTTTGCAGTAGTCCCCATTCATTGTCATTAAAAAAAGTACATTTCTATAGATCAGGATCAAAAGACTTTTCATAGAGTTCATCCTGAATTTTTGGAAGATTGTACCTTCTTTCTTATTTTGGTTTGGAAGTGAGTGACTAGAAGTTTGAATAATAAGTTCTATTTTCATTGAGACAGTGAGTATATAAGGTGATTCACTCTATGCAGGAATATTTATATTATTTTATTGTGGTAGTTAGTAAATTATACTATTATTTACTTGAGTTCTTACTATGTCAGCTATCATCATCAACATTTTACATGAATGATCTTCTCTTTTCACAGCGACCCTGAGGTAAGCACTCTTGTCAATCTCATTTTATGAAGGAGGAAGCCGAGGTCATGCATCTGTAGGTGGTAGAATGATCACCTGATTCCAGATCTTTTTAACATTATAGTGTCTACTTTAGCCACAATACCAGACAGCCTCTCAATTGATATCTTTATAGAGAAATATCTGTTTTTTTGCGCATAGCAATGTATAACAACAATAGCTTCAAGACTTCTCTGGGTTGTTCAGAAAGGTTTTTTTTTTGTTTTGCATGTAGTAGAGGTGAGATTAGAATTTATGGCTTCTGGTTTTCTAATTTGTGAGCAGCTCTACAGATATTAGTTAGATGGGCAACTCCTAAAAGAATTGAATTGCAGCCCATAACTGACAAATTCTAATTGGAATATATATTGCAATCATAATTCATATGACTAAAACTTACAAGAAAAAATTACTTTTATGGGTACCTCTTTTAGTTATTTGATTTGAATAATGGTTAAAATAAAACCAGGGTAAATTTATTTCTTAAATTGTATGACTCTTGGCTAATCTTAACTTAAAAACAGATGCAATCAAAGGTGGAAACTTCTATCAGTTGATTAATAATGCAGAGATCTTGCAATAAGATAACTTCACTAGCCTATAACTTAACTGCGAATATAATCAACACTGGTAATGCTCTGCAGAAATGGTGGATAAGATCTGATACATAATACTCTATACTTGTGGTAGTTTAGCACATTAAAAAAGGCAAAAGTTGATTATTTTAGCGTTCATCATTTAAAAACAATTATTTGTATTTATAATCTAAGATGTACCATACCTGGGTACCTTGGCAACAGTGGGATACCCAAAATTGTTGGTTGGTCTTGACCTCACCTCCTACTTCTCCTATTAAGAAAGTTTCTGCCATCAAAGTTAAAATCTCTCATTTCTCACCCCACAGCTATGTCTGTTTTACCCATCTTTACTCACTTCCCTCTGGTCTCCATGGATAAAATATCCTTTCCTCTAGACAAGGCCATTCCTCTTTATAAATAGCTGATCCCGACCCTCCTGTCCCCTTGGAAACTTCCACTCTATCACTCTTCTGCATCCTAAATTTCACCTTACTACTGCCTTTTATCCTATAGCACACAGGCAAGGTTAAGCATCTTCTACCTAGAAGTTAAAAAAAAAACTGACTAAACTATTTTTAAACTCTATTCCCACTGTAACCATAGCCTGTCTCTCTCCTTTCCTTTACTGACCAGTGTTTAAAACAGTCTAGCCTTTCTCTCTTCAACCCTTAAGTCATATTTGCTCCACAACTTTCTTAATTGGATTTCTTTCCTCACCATCCCACAGATAGTAATCTCCCTAAGAAGACTGGCCTCTTGGTTGCCAAACTCAGTGGATAATTTTCAATCCTCGTCTGTCCTACGTCTCTAAGCCTTTCAGCACTAGCGGTCACTCTCTCCCGTACTTTTTTCTTCTTTTAGCAGGTATGACCCCAACTCTCCTGGTTCTCCTCAATATCTATTGCTTGTGAAATCTGTCTCTAACTACCTCCTAAAGGACTTTCTGTGAGTCTTCCATCCTCTCCTTTCTTATTTGAAATAGTTTCTCTGGGTAATCTCATTGATTGAGATGGTGTTAATGACCACTTATATCTGAAGTTCCCAAATTTCTTTTTTGGCCCCCAGAACTCTCTCCAAAATTTCAGACCCACTTCAAACTAAACCAGCCTGAGACAGAACCCATTATCTCCCCATCTCTACCCTCATGTCTCTACCACATTTCGTGACGTGACCCAATACTGGGTCAAGTCAGTAACGAACAAGTCATTTTAATTATCCCCTATCCTTCATCCCACATTCCAATGAATAGACAAGTCCTACATTACTTTACCTTCTAAATATCCTAAAATATATCCTCTCCTATCTATCCTGAGTGTTATTGGGTAGTTCATACCCTTTTCAACTCTCATTGGAAACTTTGCCTTGTAGTGGTTCTACTCACCTCCATCAACATCCCTTCAAAACCATCATTTACATTGCTGCCAACACAGTCTGTTCACAACTACGCCACTTCTCTGCTAAAATTCTTTTAATAACTCCCTACTATGAAAAGAATAAAAGTGAAATTCCTTGGTGATTGCTTGAGGAAGCATCTGGCAAACCCAGGACTCTGGGGTCTGTTTGGTAAGAGAAGATATTGTGCTCTGGCCATCAACAACGTTCAAACATAGTGGTGATCTAGACTGCATGAGGGATGAGAGGAATACAATGGTGGGAGCACAGAACTCCTTCTGCCAAAAGAAAAAGCACAGGAACCTGAAGATCAGCTTCAAGAAGGATCAAGGGGGCAGGAGTAGTGACTAGCCCCCAAAACACCCAAGCTGAATGGATAGAGAATTCCTTGCTTCCTAGAAGACCCTATTCACACACAAATAGAGTGATTTTTTTTTTTAATGTAGCCTTCTTAACAAAGGGCTAGCTTAGGATTGTCAAGAACAATCAAAAGAACAATCAAAGAACAAGCAAAACTTCCCTTTGACATTTTAGAACAGATATCCCAGAAATTGGGAATGAAAGGTATCTTTGGGAGTCTTATTAATGTGAGCTAGTGCAGTATATGGTCCAAGAAAAAATGCATGAGTGTTAAAAATTGCACTAGCCATCAAAAGTCTTCTATTTGGCAAGCTAATCAGTTCATAACACAAGTGCAAAAATAATAATGAAAATAATGAGAGGAGAGGAGTCAAGATGGCGGCGTGGGCAGACTCGGAACTCACCTCCTCCCGTGGACACAGCCAATTTACAACTACTCGTGGAAAAATTACCCCTGAGACAGAACTGAAAACTGCATAAGAGGAACTCCTGCAACAACGGACAATCCTAACTGGGGTGGAAGAGGCAGAGACTCCCTTCCGGAGAGGAAAAACGCCGCCTTCACAAGCCGCCAGCTCCACGGCCGCCGGGAGCAGCTCACAGGTGCGCAGCCTCCCTGGAGGCGCGGGGCCCTGAGCCGGGAGCGCCCCCGCTGTGGGCATATTGTGGACCCAGCACAGTCGACACCAGCGGCATAATATCTGGCTGTGCCTGCTACTAAAGCATTGGGGAGCACCCCCAGAAAACCCGGTTCACAAAGACACTAAAACTGGCTCTTAAAGGGCCCGCGCACAAACTCACCCGTTCCAGAAAGCATCCTAAAATCACAAGAAAGGTGCACAGTGCTTTGGTGACAAGAGACTCACCTAATAGGCCCTGAGTGCATCTCGGTGAGGGGTGAGACCTCTCCAGGGACTGGGACATTGGGGGTGGCCATTGTTGTGGCCTGGTGTGAGCGTGCTGACACAGACGACATTGCAGTTCTCCCTGAGGCCTGCTAGCCCAGGGTCTACCCCACCCACTAGAGCACCGATTTAATCCAGCTCAGCCAGGGCAGGCAGCCCACCCTAGAGACTGGCCCCACCCAACAACAAGCCCTCAGGCAACTTGTGGGCCTGCGTAGATTGGTGACTGGATTCTCTGCAGCCTGGCAACTGAGCCTACTTGAGCGGGGCAGGGTGTGCACAAGGAGTGGGTGGAGAGTGTGGGGTGGTGGCGGAGTGTGTGGGGCTCCCGCCGTGGAGAGACTGGGTCCGCTTGGGGAGGTCGGGGCCCTCACATGGGGCAGGACTGTGTTGACTGTGTGTGTGGACCCGTGGGCGGCAGGGCTTGTCAGCTGCAGAAGACTTGTGCTTCTCAAAGACCCACATAGGAGGTTTGCCCCACCTTCCAAAGCCTGAAACGATTGAGTGCTCCTGTGCCTGAGGCCAGCCCCACCCAGCTGCAATCCTCAGAGAGCTGACAAGAGACCTAATAGGCTAGAGGCTTACAGCAATTGTAAGGCCCTGAGCCTAACAACCTGCCATGCTGGGGGCCTACTCACTTAAAAGAAATACTGCAACACAAATGTGGTATTAGAACTTACAGCCAACTGTGCTGGGGCTCCCCACACTCGATAAAGAGACTGAAGGGCCCACAACAACTACAAGCAGCTGAGCATTACAACAGCTGGCCAGGAGCATAACTAAGCCTCCCTGGGCGCCTACAGGGAGAGCTAACAGGCCACAACAGAAGGACACATGTAGCCCACATAGGGGTCACCCCTGGAACATTGAGAACTGAGGGAAGCACACTGGAAACCTCCTAAGGCATCACTTACATAAGGTCACCTATCCAAGAGCAGGAGACGTAGCTGACTACCTAATAGGCAGACACAAGCACAGGGAAAGAGGCAAAATGAGGAGGCAAAAGAATACATTCCAAGTAAGGGAACAGGACAAAACCCCAGAAAAGGAACTAAGTGAAACAGAAATGAGCAACCTACCCGACAGAGACTTCAAACTGAGTGGTAAGGGTGCTCACTGATCTGGGGGAGAAGAATAGATGAACTCAATGAGAATGTCAACAAAGAAATGGAAGATATAAAAAAGAACCAATCAGAAATGAAGAATACAATACTGGAAATGAAAAATTCATTAGAGGGACTCAAAAGCAGAGTAGAGGATACAGAAGAACGGATCTGTGAGCTGGAAGAAAGACTAGAAGAAATTACCCAAGGTGAACAGGTAAAAGAGAAAAGAATTAAAAAGAGTGAGGACAGTCTAAGGGACCTCTGGGACAACATCAAGCGCACTAACATCCATGTTATAGGTGTTCTGGAAGGAGAAGAGCGAGACAAGGGGGCAGAGAATCTATTTCAAGAAATAATAGATGAAAACTTCCCTAACTTAAGGAAGGAAACAGACATCCAGGTACAGGAAGCACAGAGAGCCCCAAACAAGATAAACCCAAAGAGGCCCACACCAAGACACATCATAATCAAAATGTCCAGAATTAAAGATAAGGAGAGAATCCTAAAAGCCACAAGAGAATGTCAAGTTACATACAAAGGAAACCCCATAAGGCTATCAGCTGACTTCTCAGCAGAAACCTTACAGGCTAGAAGAGAATGGCATGATATATTTAAAGTGCTAAAAGGAAAAAACTTACAGCCAAGAATACTCTACTCAGCAAGGTTATCACTCAAAATGGAAGGAGAGATCAAAAATTTCCCAGATAAGCAAAAATTAAAGGAGTTTGTCACCAAGAAACCAGTGCTACAAGAAATGTTAAAGGGACTGATTTAAGGGGAAAAAAGAAGACCACAAATAGGAAAAATTATCCAGTTCCATGATTAAAACGTAATGGATACAAATGCACAAAAAAGAGGTTAGATATGATATCAAAAACATAAAAGGAGGGAGGAGGGGAGTTAAAGAGTACAGCTTTCAGACAGAGGTCAAACTAAAGTGACCATCAATTCTGTATAGAAGAAGAAAGGAACAGAGAAGGACTACTAAAACACTGAGAAAAAAAAAAAAGTTAAAAAATGGCAGTAAGTACATACTTATCAATAGCTACTTTAAACGTCAATGGACTAAATGCTCCAATTAAAAGGCATAGGGTGGCTGACTGGATAAAAAAACAAGACCCATATATATGCTGCATACAAGAGACACACTTCAGACCTAAAGACACTCACAAACTAAAAGTGAAGGGATGGAAAAAGATACTCCATGCAAATGGCAATGAAAAGAAAGCTGGGGTAGCAGTACTCATATCAGACAAAATAGACTTTAAAACAAAAACTGTAAAAAGAGACAAAGAAGGGCATTACATAATGATCAAGGGAACAATCCAACAAGAGAATATAACACTTGTGAATATCTACGCACCCAATGTAGGTGCACCTAAATATATAAAGCAATTATTAACAGACATAAAAACAGAAATAGACAGTAACACAATAATAGTAGGGGACTTTAACACTCCACTTACAGCAACGGATAGATCATCCAAACAGAAGATCAATAAGGATACATTGGCCTTAAACGACACACTAGAACGGATGGACCTAGTAGATATATACAGAGCATTCCACCCAAAAATCGAAGAATACACGTTCTTTTCAAATGCACATGGAACATTCTCCAGGACTGATCACATATTAGGCCACAAAACAAGTCTCCATAAATTTAAGAAGATTGAAATAATACCAAGCATCTTTTCTGACCACAACGGTGTGAAACTAGAAATCAACTATAGGAAGAAAATCAGAAGAGCCACAAATACGTGGAGATTAAACAAAATGCTACTGAACAACGACTGGGTTAATGAAGAAATCAAAGAAGAAATCAAAAAATACCTGGAGACAAATGAAAATGAAAATACGACATGCCAGAATTTAAGGGATACAGCAAAAGCGGTTCTAAGAGGGAAGTTTATAGCGATACAGGCCTATCTCAACAAACAAGAAAAATCTCAAATAAACTATCTAACAATGCACCTAAAGGAACTTCAAAAAGAAGAACAAACCAAGCCCAAAATCAGTAGAAGAAGGGAAATAATAAAAATCAGAGGAGAAATTAATGAAATAGAGACCAAAAAAACAATAGAAAAAATTAATAAAACCAAGAGATGGTTCTTTGAAAAGATCAACAAAATTGACAAACCTTTAGCTAGACTCACCAAGAAAAAAAGAGAGAAGGCACAAATAAGTAAAATCAGAAATGAAAGAGGAGAGGTTACAACAGACACCTCAGAAATACAAAAGATTATAAGAGAATACTATGAAAAGCTATATGCCAACCAATTCGACAATCTGGAAGAAATGGATAAATTCTTAGAATCATACAACCTTCCAAAACTGGATCAAGAAGAAGTAGAGAATTTGAATAGACCAATCACCAGTAAGGAGATCGAAACAGTAATCACAAACCTCCCCAAAAATAAAAGTCCAGGACCAGACGGCTTCCCTGGTGAATTCTACCAAACATTCAAAGAAGACTTAATACCTATCCTTCTCAAACTCTTCCAGAAAATTGAGGAGGGGGGGAAGCTCCCTAACTCATTCTACGAAGCTGACATTACCCTGATACCAAAACCAGACAAGGACAACACAAAAAAAAGAAAATTACAGGCCAATATCACTGATGAACATTGATGCAAAAATCCTCAACAAAATACTAGCAAATCGCATACAACAACACATTAAAAAGATTATACACCATGATCAAGTGGGATTTATTCCAGGTATGCAGGAATGGTTTAACATTTGCAAATCAATCAAGGTAATACACCACATTAATAAAATGAAGAACAAAAATCACATGATCATCTCAATAGATGCAGAGAAGGCATTTGACAAGATACAGCATCCATTTATGATAAAAACTCTGAATAAAATGGGTATAGAAGGAAAGTACCTCAACATAATAAAGACCATATATGAGAAACCCACAGCTAATATCATCCTCAATGGTGAAAAACTGAAAGCTATCCCTCTAAGAACAGGAACCAGACAAGGATGCCCACTGTCACCACTCCTATTTAACATAGTACTGGAAGTCCTAGCCAGAGCAATCAGGCAAGAGAAAGAAATAAAAGGAATCCAAATTGGAAAGGAAGAAGTGAAACTCTCACTATTTGCAGATGACATGATTTTATATATAGAAAACCCTAAAGAATCCACCAGAAAACTTTTAGAAGTAATAAACGAATATGGTAAAGTTGCAGGATACAAAATCAACATACAAAAATCAGATGCATTTCTGCACACTAACAACGAAGTAGCAGAAAGAGAAATTAAGAATACCATCCCATTTACAATTGCAACAAAAAGAATAAAATACCTAGGAATAAACTTAACCAAAGAGGTGAAAGATCTGTACACCGAAAACTATAAAACATTTCTGAAAGAAATTGAAGAAGACACAAAGAAATGGAAAGATATTCCGTGCTCTTGGATTGGAAGAATTAACATAGTTAAGATGTCCATACTTCCTAAAGCCATCTATAGATTCAATGCAATCCCTATCAAAGTTCCAACAACATTTTTCACAGAAATAGAACAAAGAATCCTAAAATTTATATGGAACAACAAAAGACCCCGAATAGCTAAAGGAATCCTGAGAAAAAAGAACAAAGCTGGAGGTATCACACTTTCTGATTTCAAAATATACTACAAAGCTATAGTAACCAAAACAGCATGGTACTGGCACAAAAACAGACACACAGATCAATGGAATAGAATCGAAAGCCCAGAAATAAACCCACACATCTATGGACAGCTAATCTTTGACAAAGGAGTCAAGAACATACAATGGGGAAAAGAAAGTCTCTTCAACAAATGGTGTTGGGAAAACTGGATAGCCACATGCAAAAAACTGAAAGTAGACCCTTACCTTACACCATACACAAAAATTAACTCCAAATGGATTAAAGACTTGAATGTAAGACCTGAAACTGTGAAACTTCTAGAAGAAAACATAGGCAGTACGCTCTTCCACATCGGTCTTAGCAACATCTTTTCAAACACCACATGTGACCAGGCAAGAGAAACAATAGAAAAAATAAACAAATGGGACTACATCAAACTAAACAGCTTCTGCACAGCAAAGGAAACCATCAACAAAACGAAAAGACAACCTAACAATTGGGAGAAGATATTTGCAAACCATACTTCTGATAAGGGCTTAATCTCCAAAATATATAAAGTACTCATGCATCTCAACAACAAAAAAACTACCAACCCAATTAAAAAATGGGCAAAAGACCTGAACCAACATTTCTCCAAAGAAGATATACAGATGGCCAACAGACACATGAAAAGATGTTCAAAATCACTAACTATCAGGGAAATGCAAATCAAAACTACAATAAGATATCACCTCACGCCCGTCAGAATGGCTATAATTAACAAGACAGGAAACAACATGTGTTGGAGAGGATGTGGAGAGAAGGGAACTCTCATACACTGCTGGTGGGAGTGCAAACTGGTGCAGCCACTGTGGAAAACAGTATGGAGATTCTCAAAAAATCAAGGATAGAACTATCATATGATCCAGCTATTCCACTGTTGGGTATTTACCCAAAGAACTTGAAAACACCAATTTGCAAAGTTACATGCACCCCTGTGTTCATTGCAGCGTTATTCACAATAGCCAAGACTTGGAAGCAATCTAAGTGCCCATCAAGGGACGAATGGATAAAGAAGCTGTGGTATATATACACAATGGAATACTACTCAGCCATAAGAAACGATGAAATCCAGCCATTTGTGACAACATGGATGGACATTGAGGGTATAATGCAAAGTGAAATAAGTCAGAGGGAGAAGGTCAAATACCGTATGATTTCCTTCATTAAGTAGTAGATAATAACAACAATAAACAAACACATGGGGACAGAGATTGGATTGGTGGTTAGCAGAGGGGAAGGGGGGAGGGAGGAGGGTGAAAGGGATAATTCGGTACATGTGTGTGGTGAGGGGTTGTAATTAGTGTTTTGGTGGTGAACATGATGTAATCTATGCAGAAATAGAAGTACAATGATGCACACCTGAAATTTTTACAATGTTATAAGCCAATGTTACTGCAATAAACAAAAAATTAAAAAAAAAAAAAGAAAATAATGAGATAATAAATAAGTGAAAGGCACTGAATAGTCATGATATATGTTTCAAGACAATGACTAAGGTCACGGCATATAACTAACAAGAGTCTCTCGAAGACTGTTTTAACTTATTATGTTTATAATAATTCTAGGTCTTGATTATCTATTTTCACAGCTCATAGCATAATAATGGTAGATCACTAGAGGGAGAAACTCTCTGAGGCAGGTTGCTGCAAGAAGTGACATTAGAGAACAAAGGCTAGGAGAGAAAACTAATTAGACATGGGAACTCAAGCATCGTAAACTTAGGATGTTAGTGTAGAGGCAAATAGCCCCAGTAATAGCCCTGGGGGCCTCTATCTTCGAAAGTGAGAGTTTCCAACAAAGTTAACAGAAAAAGCAAGGGATTAGAGTTAGAACAGTCTCTGATCTGGGCCTAACTCCATCACTTACTAGCAGTGGGATCTTGAATCTTGACATCTAATCTCTCAGTGCTCAATTTTCCCATCTATACCGTGGTAAGAATAGACTGCTCTGAATACTTAGCACATGTTAGTTTTATGTTATGTGCATGAATAGCATGAAAAATCATTTTGTAAATAAGTGTAAAAAGAGGCATTTTATTTCACGATCAAAATTACTCTTAATCACCTATTGTATTTTAAGGTAAGTGTGTTGTTTAAAGAAGTCTGCTGTCCTTTTCTCTTCTCTTTCCCATGCTTTGTCTCTTGGTGATCTCATTCAGTCCCATGGCTTTAAATATTAACTGTTTGTGATTGACTCAAAAATTGGCTAATCCTGTCTTCCAAATGTCGCAGGCAACTGCCTACTTAACATCTTTACTTGGAGATACTCTCAAATTTAATTTGCCTAAAACAGAACTTTTAATTGCACCCTCAATACTGCTTTTCCTCCAGTCTTTCCATTTCATTCAATGGCAGCACCGCACTTTGTTGTTCAAGCTAATAATCTAGGAGTCATCCATGATCTCGCTCTTAACCACATCCTCTATATCCGATCCACCAGCAAAGCTTGTTAGCTCCGTCTTCAAAAGTTATTTTGAGTCTGTCAACTTCTGTCCGTTTCCATTGCTACTAGCTATCCCAAGTCAGTATCATGTTTCACCAGCGCTACAAAAGCCTCCTAAAGGCTGCCTTGACCCTCCAATCCTTTCTGAGTTAGCAGCCAGTATAATCTTTTCCAAGCCATAAATAGATCATGTCCCACTCCTCCCTAACTCCAGGTTTCCCATTATTCTTAGAAAAAATCTAATTTTTTTGCTCTGGCCTACAAGGCTCTACACAATCTGGCTTTTGCCTACCTCCACAACCTCATTTCCTGTCACCTCATCCCTGATTATGCTCCATTCACTCTGGCCTTCTTTCTCTTTCTCAAATACATGTGACTCATGGATTATTCTTGATTGGCCAATCTGAGTGACATATCTACCCTTTTGCAGGGAAGATGGGACCAAGTGATTAACAGAGCCACCAGAATAAAATGGAATGGGAGAAATAGTTACTAAAAAGAAGGGATGTAAGTCACATACTCAAAAACCTGATGTCTATTGCAGTACTAACCTGCTGGATTTGTCATCATCAATACAACTTGTACCACCAAATGCTACTACATGTTCTAGTGAAATGGTGCCAATAAAAAATTACATGGTTAAAATTACATTTTGATTCAAAATCAGTAGATACAGGCATAGCCAACATAAGCTTCCAATTGGGTGCTTAAGTGGGCTAATACGGTCCAGTGGAATTAGGGTACTTATTTATGTCCAAGAATCATCTTATCATTGTTGACCAGTAAAACACGTCTGTTTCCTTTTAGATTAATCTTTGTGAAAAGTTGCCAGAATCATGGTCCTGTAGTTTTGAAACACAAAAAGAAGTGTCAGGGTTGTTTATAGCACTTGAGCTTTCAAAATCCATTTAGTGGCTATTTCAAGGGACTTAGCTACTTGTTCCTTGACTTTTATTATTTGATTATTAATCTTTTTATGATTCATATGTCTTGCTCTGAGGATTAGATATCCCTAAATTTCATCAACAACATTATTTTCTTTAAATGAAAATTGCAACAAATCTTTCTTTTCATAGAAAGCTACATTCATGTCTTGAATTTCAAACATTTGAAATCCAAGTAAGTAATAAATAGGAAAGCTACTAATGAAAAGTGTTATTTTTAAATGATAAAGTCAAATATCAAAATAAAATGATTATTCATTGTATTATACAAAGAGCCCATCTTTGTACCAAAAAACCCTTTCATCTTCACAACTAAATTGACTAAAAGGCATGGTTTCCTAGCAACATTCATTGTGTTTATGACCTTTCCTCCAATCTAAGCACACAGATGTGGTTCTGAAGCTAATAAATACACATCATCCAACCTAGACTATTCCAGTTTCCCTAGAACAGGTTGAGAGAAATAGCTAACCAAAGATGACAGCTAAGAAAATAAACATATCCTCAAAACAGTTCTGAACATTTTGGTATGGACGAGTATATTTAACTGAGGTTAATATATCAAAGTATAATCAGGTAGTATTTTATTGTGGCATTCTAACATACAATTAGAACACAACATGTTTAGAACAAGTTATGATATAATGGAGAGGTTTTCCTGATATCAGAAAAAATGTATATCTATACTCCATTCACAAATATATGCATCTATAATTGAGGATTGTCAACTGTTTGCAGTCTTTTGAGAATCTGTATGTTTGTACTGCACACCATTACAATTCGGAAAATGCTTGATAAAGCAATGTGTTGAATGTGTTTTAAGTATCCTTCCAAGAAAATTGTACCAAAATAAGAACCTGTCTTTTCCTGTAGAAAATCAGAGATACCAAGGACGTCAAGAAAAAGTACTCACTTGTTTGTATCCTTGCTATATGTCAACTTCTATGTATTAAACAGTCCAGTAAAACTATAGCAGAAACAAGTCAAGAAGCACCGTATAATCTATATGATCTTTTGAAGAGAAAAAGGCCTTCACTGCTGGCTAATTCACCAAAAGTGCAGGAGTTAAATGGCATTGAGCCATTGGTACATTTTCTTTGGCATTATCTAATGAATCCCTTCAAATTTATATGTTTTGTATATCACCATCACAGATGCAGGGTTTAGTGAGTTTTACTTATGCAAAATGAAAATAATTACAGGGAAGCTTTTAAGCCAGATGTTGGAAATCGCTAGAGACGTGTTTGGGTCAGCGTGTTTGACAGAGTTTATACAAATGGCTACTCGAACTGGCAATTGACTGCCCAGTGGACAATTAGTAATATATCTTCCTTGTTTGCTAAGTATATATTTATTTCATTTTAAATAATTGTGTCTGAGATTAAGATGGCAATAAGAGTGATAAATTCTCTACCTTAAATCTCTTAATAGGTATGATGAGTAGAGTTTAGCCAAAACAGTAACTGTTTAAAAAAGAAGTACTTTATTTATTCTGACATCCATATAAGATTTGTTTTGTTTACAAGTCAAAAGGATGATTTTTCTAACTGCCAAATCTTTGATCTCAACTTAAGAGTTAAAATTCCAGCTGTGTTCTTTATGACTCTCATTTTCATTGTCAACAGTAATGAAAAGTCTGCAGTTAGGATACAGCTGAGGGTTGTTTTCTTTTCTTCCTTTTTTTTTTTTTTTTGGTATTTTTGTTATGATCAACTTGGAGTCAGCTCAATTTCCTCTTGATGAGAAAGCCCTTGGTTAATAGGTGAATAAATTATTCTTAGGCTTATTAGTGGTTGTAGTTATCAAAGTCAGCCTAGAACTAAAGGCTGTAGTTTTAGGAATATACTTAAGCAATTGACTTTTCTGGGTTATTGTGTTGGTCACTTACAAATCAACTTCATAATGAAGTTTGCCATTATTATGAAGTAATGAAAATTACTGAAAATCTCTTTTATACTTCCTAGGCCCCAAACACCCTGTGGGATCTCAACCATCAAAATTGGAGGAGTTAGTTAATTGATTTGTGTTGAGAAAACCAGAAAAATGAGTACTTGGCTGCCTAATTTCTTAGTCCCGTGTTCATGGTACTCATTGCCTTACACACTGTCTTCTCTTTCCCTCATCTTACTGTGCTCACTTCTCCACTCCAACTGTGGCCCTACATCACTTACTCTAAAAGGGAGAAGTGCAGACTCAGTAGAGCTCCCATGTAGAACTAAAGAAGCCTTAATTTCAGGCTAATTTATGTCCTTGACCCGGGTTTCGGTCTTTTTACTTATAAATCTGAAGAGTTGAACAACATAATTTTCTAAATTCTTTCTAGTTCAAAAATACTACAGCTCTTACCATAAAATGATGTTTCATCATCCTAATGATGAATAATTTACCATCTCAGTAAACTTTATGACCTGAGATTTCTTCTTAAGCTTAATTTCTTCCTTTCCTCCTACCTATTCATGCAGAGGCCTTCCCACTCTAGATCTGGCCTCTCCAGTTTCACCAATTCCCGTGAAAGCATTGCCGGTGAAGTCTAAGCTCCTGACATAGTTCACTTCTCACCCCTCCTAGGACATGTTGGAGGCATTATTGTATAGTGGAAAGAGCAGATGTTTTTGAAGAAAAACAAAACAAACAATTTTAAAATCCAGCGTTTTCACTTGTAGCTCTGAGAACCTGGGTACATGACTTAACTTCTTAGAGCTTCAGAATCTACATCTGTAAAGTGGAGATATCGGTGCTTAACACAGAGTTGATGTGAAGATTAAATAAGATGACATATATAACTCTAAGTGACAGCTATTACCATTATTCAATAAGTGGTAGCTTTTATTGTTATTAATTACTCTGTTTCTTCTCTTTTTCCTCCAATTTCTTCAGTTAGAAAAAATAAACTTAACCTTTACGATTCATTTCAAATGCCATTTTCTTGGGGATATTTCTTGACTTGTCCCAAATTAGTTAGTGAAATTCCTATATTCTCCTAACATTTTAAAAAATAATCTGGTGTAGTATTTTTTTCATAGAGTTCAAGTTTATCTGTTTATCTGTCTCACAACTATACCTTAGATGTTCTGATGTTAGATTGGTACCTTCACATCTTCGAACCCTGGTTAGCTCAGAGCCTTGAATATAGGAGAGGCTCAATAAATATATAAATGTTTGATTGAATAAATCATTAATGAGTAAAGTACAAAATGTGCTCTTTGTATCTTTCTCTACTTTCCTGCTTCTGGAGCAACTTAACTTCTGCATAAAACCACAAATCCATTCTAAACTATGGAATTAATTCTGTCCCAATCAGTGGAGAGTAAAGGAGTTCTAGTTCAGATAATTTGCCTCATGTCCAGCTTGCTCTTGGTTCCCCTTAATGATGTGTATCAGTTCTAGCTTCCCTTATTCCTATGACCAAGACCCTATCTTAAACTTTAATTCCAATGGTGAAGTTCCTGCACTGTTTCAGCTAAGATGTGGCCTAAGGTCTTGTATTGATAACCTGCATTATACTGCAATTCTTCTATGTCAGGAGCTCTAATTATTTCTCTTCTAACTAGGGATGGAGTCCTAGCAACCCTGAAAACCCAGACCAGTGTCTGGGTCCTATCTGCCTATCACCATTTTTATATGCCGCCAATGCTGGAATTCCTGCCCCCGGACTCTCTTTGTCTGGCAGAACCCTACTGTAGATGTGGCTGCTTAACTGGATTGCAGTTGTTGTACATCCAGCCTTCATATCAGCTCCTAGAAGTCACTTTGTTCCTTACAGTCTGTTTCATTCCAACAGGTGTGTCTGGTCGCCAGTCCAGAGTTCCTGGACCGCGTCTCCCCCTGGTTTTTCTTTTGCCTCTCCTAGTTCAGTTAATTCTGCTTTTGGAAATGTCTTTCTTAGGCATATTCACATATTCTCCCTTTTCTTAGTCCTTTTTTTCTTCCAATCTAAGGCCACTTAGGTCAGGAAAAGCTCATTTTCCTTTTTTTTTTTTCCTGTGATATGAGTCTAGACAGATGGTAATCATGTCTGCTAAATATCTATTGCAACATTTGAAGTAAAATTAGACATACAGATGAGTCACTCCACTGCTATCTATTTAAATGCCCTTGGAAATGCCAAGAAGTCTTTTTCAGAATCCAGAGGTAGCCATCTTTATATTTAAAATTCTCAATTAAACCCACACCCTATCAAAGAATTAGAATGAGATTCTTATCTAAATCCTGATTATGTTCCTATTCCCCTCAAACCCCTCAATCCCTATCAGGATCTATAAGTGATAGTTTGTTGGAACGTTTGCTGCGGCATATCTCAGTCCTCCAATCTGTAGATCTCCTCATTAGTAACTCTTGGGAAGATTATGCAAACAGCTTCTGACTTCTTCCCTTAGGGGAAGAGGAGCTAGTGGAAACAATTTTCTCCTCTATAATCTCTCATTCGCTCCTGATAAAGACCAAACTGCAACAAAACAGGTGTGGTGGGAAGTTATTTAGTAAATGTAGAGTCACATGGTTAAAAAGCAGATGCAGAAAATGAAGAGTATACTGTGAGTGATGAGGTCGAATTGCTGGGGTAGGGAGAATAAAAATATTCTCTACAGGAAAAGGTAGCAAAATAGATGAGACAGGAGATGACGATTGTTTCGGACTCTGTTGACACTAGCTCGCACTCACATTACTTATTTGAAAGGGGGAAAAAGAGAAACAATCAACTGGTTTTGTTTTGAATGTTTGCCCCTATTAAAAATTCAATCACTGTCTAGTGGAGGTTTCTTTTAACAACATAAAAATGGCACCTAGAATTCACCAAAGTGACTTCTGTAAATGTCACAGCTGGTCATTGAGATGTGTGTTTATTGTTTCCTTTTATTTTGGGGGAGATTTTCCTATTAACCTTTAACCTCAGGTTGTATATTTAGCTCTATAATCATTAAATGGTTAAATACATTAGAATCAGATGGTTTTGGTGAGTCCTTGGCGAATCCTTAGTGTGGGTGAGCTACTGTAGAAAGGAGTCTATTTAATCTTTAAACGTCTTTAGATATTAACATTTCATCACTTCTCATGGTAGCCGATACCAATATTTACACACAATATACTTAAAGCAACACAATTACAACTGGAGTACCTTTTTCTCATTTCTGTGTATCTCCCTTAGCATATTAGCCTAATTTCATTCTTTCAATGTTCATTTGTATGGGGCCAAACTCTAGATACTTTTGTCCTGATAAGCTCCAAATCTTCATTTTCAAGTGTCCAGGGAACATCTCTATTTGGATGCCCCACAAACACCTCTAACTTGATATGACTAGAATCCAACTCATTATTTGCTATCCCAAACATTTCCCCTTCTCCTATGTTCCCAGTTTATCTTAAAAGAATCACCTTACTCCAAGATAAGGAAGCACAAAATGTAGTATGATTAATCAGTAACCAAATCTCTCACAATATTTCTACCTCTTCCTAGATCCTGGCATTGTCTAATGTTAAGCTCTTCCTCACATCAACACAATTGCATTTCTCTATCACCTGGCTCAAACTATCTTCTACTCTGCTGTCATATTAAACTTCCAAAAGCACAGCTCTGATCATTTCACAGTACTGTTCAAACACCTTCAAAGTCTCTCCAGGGAAGGTAGCATTTGAGATTGAACTTTGAGGGTAATGTTCCCTTGGAAAAGGTGAGGAAATTCCAGGCATTAATCCAAACTGTACTCTAAAAGAACATACAGTGTTTAGAGACTAGTATATAATTTGATATCTAGAGGGTAGACCAAAGAGAGAGAGAGAGAGAGAACAAACAGCAAACTTAGGATTTCCTCTTATTTTATTTACCTCATATGTTTTTATGCTCCATGTCCATGTGTCCAATCTAGCTCAAATGCCACCTTCTCCAAGACATTTTCTCTGGTGTTACCAACTGGAAATAACCATTCCTTTCTCCAAACACAAGCTCTGTCCTTTGTATACTCTGTATTGCCTTATAGGTATTTGTGCACAGGCTTCATGCTCATGACGGTGCAATAAGCTATCTGTAGGGAGGCTCTGCATCATGTTCATTTTGTTCATCCCCCAAAATACCTTTTTAGATGAAAAAATAAAAGATGCAATCATTGCAAATGATACAGTGAATGACAGCCATACTTGTAGGAAATAAATTAATAAACATATAGTTCTGTCCTAAGATGAAACTGAGACTTCAAAAAAATCTCAAAATGGGCTGGCCTGGTGGCACAAGCTGTTAAGTTCCCGAGCTCCACTTCGGGGGCCCGGGGTTCGCAGGTTCGGATCCCGGGCGCAGACCGACGCATCGCTTGTCAAGCCATCCTGTGGCTGTGTCCCACATAAAGTAGAGGAAAACGGGCACAGATGTTAGCCCAGGGCCAATCTTCCTCAGTAAAAAAGAGGAAGATTGGCGTCGGATGTTAGCTCAGGGCTAATCTTCCTCACACACACACACACACACAAATGTCAAAATATTTTAAGCAAAATTGGAAAAAAACTTACATAAAAACTAAAGAAAATAAAACTTTGTAGAAATCATACACTTCAGTAATAATGCCATTAGAAACTTTTCTTCAGGTTTCCACTGGTCATCATTTATTATAGGTTGTTGAATGAACCTTTAAAAAATTAAATACAGATTAGGAAAAAAGAAACATTTCTGAGTACTGAATTCAATCTAATGTAATAATGATTATCATTATGTACAAAGTATGAAATTTTATCCTTTTGCATTACTTGTCATTCCATTTTTGCATTTGGATTTGCCCTGTGTAATAAGTTGGTTTCAATTTTTGCATTGTTTTGTAATAGAATGTTCTTGCTGTGTTAAAATAGTCCTCTCATTATGCTGCAGAGTAATTCAATGTCAGGAATCTTGACTGGAATATGAAGCTACAACTTATTTTTCATATATAATCAATCCTCAGTTATCTCTGACTGGACTGTCCATGCTTTAGGGAATTGTGCTTAAACATTTATCAACAGCATTTGCATATATATGCTCTGCTGAAAGCACATATTTAGCTTTATTATTTTTTTGGTTGATCCAGTCTCTCTTCCCGGCTTTACTTTACATTCAGGCTGCATCACAGTAGGAATATAATAGAACGACTTCACCACATGTTCTTGCCACAGGAAAGCTGAGAGAGAGAAGCTCTGATCTTGAGTGCTCCTGAGCTTCATGTAGCCAGTTTAACAAAGTGGAGGCTGACAGGTACAGCTGAAGGAACTCAGGATGAGAAACGTATATGTCGAACATATCCTACTGTCTCCTCAAGTGAGGCAACGTGTAAGAAAACACTTTATAAATTGTAAATAACTATCCCGATGTATTCCACAACAGAAGCATAAGCTTCCTCCTCCTGAATCAGGTGAAATTCTGGTGTAGTGGAACCAGCACTCGACTTAGAATCGTCCGGTCAATGTCTGAGGCTGTCTCCTACAACAAACACGTTTTGTACCCTGGGAAACGTACTTAACCTCTACGAGCATTATTACACTCCACATCTCTTGTTTGTTCTTCCTTAGCCTCTTTCCCCCTTTTTTTCTATACAACATTCTGACTTTCCTTTGAGGAAATCCTCCTCCCCATCTGAGTCCACGTGTTCAGGGGGAGCTGACCCCACTTCCCTTACACAATTGGTGGGCTGAGGACCCAGACTAGCCAATCAATTTCAGTGATGTTTCAGCCCAGAACTACAGCTGGAATTATTGGAAAAGAGCTGTTAGATGTCTGGAGTGGCTGGTAGCTCTGTCTGCTCTTTCTGGGAGGTACCTACCTGAGAACAAGCAAACAGAGCAGGTAAAGCAGGCAGAAGACGATTGACTCGGTGTCCTGAGGTTGCCCTTTGATGCACAGCCGTAATTAGGAAATGGATAACTTACCCTTCCCAGTATGTGTGTGAATAAATTACGTTTTAATGTGTAACCTACTTCAAATGCCCTTGTAATGTTCAAATGCTAAATGAGGATAATAGTGCATTGTAGTGCACAAGAATGTAACATACTGTGAAGTTTTTATGAAAAATAAATAAAACAATAAAGGAAATAAATAAAGGAAAAATAAACAAAATAGTGTCATCATAACATTTGGCTTAAAACTTGGCACATTTTTAAATAAATAAATGAAGATATACTAGATGTTTAGTAAAATGTAAACCATCGTATAAATAAAAACTAATATTAAAAATAATACTAGTTTGGACAACCACCTTCAGGGCAGATTATTAAGAAATAAAAGCTTAGAAATTTCCATAAAATATAATTTTTTTATTAAAGCATTAAGAAAATGATAATTTTGTTCAGTATTTTTTCTACCTAAAAAGTAAGAGTAAACCTCTCCTTGTCCTATGTCTTTCTTTAAGAACTGCTTTTCTATCTCTCTTATTGCACAGTCTAGCTGTTGGAAGTACTGGTGTGCATGTCAGGTTTTCATTTTTTCAATTCCAAATGACTTCTAAATCCAATTAAATGTAGTTACAAAATTACACGAATAGTTTTTAAAATGTTCTACTTAATGGAACTCTCTGCTCCACATGACACTACTTCTTAAATCTCTTGGTGTCTCTTGCTCCTTTGCTGGTTTTAAGGAGGCAGGCGGCCATATTGGGGAATCCAGTGAAGCAAGGAACTGTGAATGACCTCCAGGAGCTGAGGCCAGTAAGCAACTAAAGCTCTTAGTCCTACAAGTACAAGACTAACTGCTACCTGAGTTTAAAAGAGAATTATTATACATCTATTAGAATGGCCAAGATCCAGAACACTGACAGCACCAAATGCGGGCGAGGAGGCTGAGCAACAAGAACTCTTTCATTGCTTGTGGGAATGCAAAATGGT
This sequence comes from Diceros bicornis minor, assembly GCF_020826845.1. Lineage (NCBI taxonomy): Eukaryota > Metazoa > Chordata > Mammalia > Perissodactyla > Rhinocerotidae > Diceros > Diceros bicornis. The sequence continues at coordinate 19,158,918 of NC_080744.1, forward strand.
ATAGCCACTTCAGAAGACAGTTTGACAGTTTCTTACAAAACTAAACATAATCTTACCATACGATCCAGCAATTGCACTCCTTAGTATTACCCAAAGGAATTGAAAACTTACTTCCACACAAAAACCTGCACGTGGATGTTTATAGCAGCTTTATTCATAATTGCAAACACTTAAAGGAACTAAGATGTCCTTCAGTAGGTAAATGGATAAATAAATTGTGGTACATCCAGACAATGAAATATTATTCAGTGCTAAAAAGAAATGAGCTATCAAGTCATGAAAAGACAGGGAGGAATCTTAAATGCATATTACTAAGAGAAAGAAGTCAATCCCAAAGTCTACATGCTATGATTCCAACTATATGACATTCTAGAAAAGGCAACACTATAAAGACAGTAAAAAGATCAGTAGTTGCCAGGAGTTGGTGGAGAGGAGGAGTGATGAATAGGTAGAACACAAAGGATTTTTAGGGCAATGAAAATACTGTGCATGATACTATAATGAGGGATATATATCATTATACATTTGTCCAAACCCACAAAATGTACAACACCAAAGTCCACAGTTTACGTTAGGATTCACTCTTATTGTTGGTAAATATAAAGATGTCAATAGACCATATAAAATGGGAATAAACAAATGAAATCGGTAGTCAAAGATGCCCCCTCCTAAAAAAATACAACTGTATATGGTATTATAGATGAATTACACAAAATCTCAACCAGTAGTTCTTGTAATAGTTTATTCCTGATTGGGTCAAGTTGTTCTAATAAATAAAAATGAATAAAAACTGGTCAGGTCAATTTTTAAAGCTGATTAATATTGATACAAAACTAGATGGGGAAATTACAATGACAGGGAAATATAGGGTAATTTTGATTAAGACTCTTGATATAAAAACTCTAAATAAAATACTAGTAAGTGAATTGAACACTGAATTTAAAAATTACGAATCATGATTAAGTAGCATTAATCCAAGGAATGTACTGTTGGTTTAACATCTGGAAATGTATCAATGAAATTTATTACACTAATCATCGAATAGAGAAAAATCAGATAATTATTATACTCAGTGCAGGAAAAAAAACATTTAATATGGTTCAGTAATTATTGATGATAACAACTTCTAGCAAGCTATAAATAAGAGAGAACTTTTTCAAGCTGATAAAAGTTATGTGCCAAAATTCTATGATCAATTTACATTTACTGGAAAATCTTTAGAATTTTTCCTTTAAGGTTAGTCCAAGAGGCCAAGGCCAATGCAATGAAGAAAGAAAAAGAAACCAGAGATTTAAGAATTTGAAAGGAAGTGAAAAAATGGATATTATTTGGGAATAATATCATCTACCTACAAAAATAAATAAAAAACACTAGAATAGACTATTAGAACAAAAATCAAACATATTCATCTACAGTATCAGTAATCAAGTGAAAAGTATAATAAAAATAATATAATCATCTACAGTATCAGTAATCAAGTGAAAAGTATAATAAAAATAATATAACATTCATAATAACAAAAACATAAACTACATGGTAATTAACTTAAACAAAAATAAAACAAAATTTTAATAAAGAAAAATTTGGGATGGGATATAAGAAAAGCTAAATGAACTGAGAGGTAGTCCGTGTTCTTCAACAGGATAATATATTATAAAGATATAAATTCTCTTAAAATTCGAGGAAATTCCAATCAAAACTCCAAATAACATTTCTTAGGAACTCTATGTATTTACTTAAATTTAAAGAAAATTTAAAATTCTGTTATAAAATTTTAAAATTAAAAAATTTAAATTAAATCACCAACTCAACATTAGAAAGAGAGAAAGAAGCTTTCCTACTGGATATTAAGAATTATTTCAAAGATTTGGTCAAATAATTATACATAGTGTTCATGCAAAAAATAAAAATCTAACGGACAAAATAGACAGCTTATAAGCAAATATGTCTGAAATTAAATATTCAATAAAAGTGAAGCCACAGATCAACAGGGGGGCATAGATAGTTAAGTATATGGTGTTCAGTGCATGAAGAAAAATATAATCAGATCCCTTACCAACATCATATACAAAGGTCAACTTGGTTACATTAAAAACCTATACATGTTATAAAACACTGATGAAAGAAATAAGAGTGTCTAAATAAACAGATAGATGTTCCATGTTCATGGATAGAAGGTTCAGTATTGTTAAGACGCCAATTCTTTCAAACTCAGTCTACTAATTCAACACATCTCAATCAAAATCTCTGCAAGCTATTTTATAGGTAGTGACAAAAATTATTCTAAAGTTTATATGGAAAGGCAAAAGACTTGGATTATCCAACACAATATGATGAAGAACAAAGTTGGAGGACTCATTTTACTCAATTTCAGGACTTACTATAAAGCTACAATAATCAAGACCACATGGTGTTGGTGAAAGAATAGATACATAGATCAGTGGAACTGAACAGAGAGTTGAGAAATAGACCCACACAAAGGTAGTCAACTGATATTTGACCAAGATTCAAAGGCAATTCAATGGAGAAAAGATATTCTTTCCAACAAATGGTCCTGGACAATTAGATATCCATATGCAAAAAAATGACTCTAGACACAGACCTACACATCTTCTACAAAAATTAACTCAAAATGGAACATAGACCCATATGTAAAATAGAAAACTGTAAAACTTCTAGAAGAAAATATAAAAGGAAATCTACATGATTTTGTAGTTGATGATAAACTTTTAGCTAAAACACCAGAAGCGTGATCCATGAAAGGAAAAATTTATAAGTTGTATTTTAGTAAATTAAACACTTCTGCTCTTTGAAAAACACTGTCAAGAGAATGAAAAGGTATGCCATGGATTGGGAGACAATATTTATAAAACACATATCTAATAGAGGAGTTGTATCCAAAATATACAAAGACCACTTAAAGGTCAACAATAAGAAAACAAACAACCTAATTAAAAAATAGGGAAAAGATTTGAACAGACACCTCACCAAAGAAGATATACACAACCTTTCAAGGGTACCTACTTTCAACGTGACTTATCACTGTTGATACTGGCACTTTGCCTCTGAAATGGCACTCTGCCTCTGCAATATTCTTACCCCAAACCCATAACCCCAGCCTAAGCATGAGGAACAACCACAGACAAATCTCAATAGAGGGACATTTTACAAAATACCTGACCAGTATTTCTCAAAATTGTCAAGGTCATCAAACAAGGAATTCCATCAAACAAGGAATGTCTGAAATACCCTCTCAGCTGAGAGAAGCCTAAGAAGACATGATGACTAAATGTATTGTGGTGTCCTGGATGGGATCCTGGGAGACAAAAGGGATACTTGGTAAAAACTAAGGAAATCTGAATAAAGCATGAACTTTAGTTAATAAGAATGTATCAATTTTTTTAATTTATGGTGTCACATAACATACTAAAATTATATTAGTGTATGTTCATAATAGAGAAAACTGGGTGTGGGGTATATTGGAACTCTCTGTACCATCTTCACAATTTTTCTGTAAGTCTGAAGCTATTCTAAAATGAAAAAGTTAATTAAAGAAACCCATATTTGAAAGGAAAAATTATAAAGTTAATAGAGTAAAATGTAGGCAAATATCTTTGAGACTCATGGTCAGCAAATGACTTTTTTTAACAAACTTAAAGCACAAACCATGGAGTGGGGGAGAAGGAGGTGAATTTTCTTAAATCAGTATTAAGGCTTTCTGTTCAACGAAGGTATCTTTGGACAAAGTTAGTATACAGAGGACAAAATGGAGAAGTTATTTTGTAATGTACACATTTACAAAGGTTACTATATAATATATAAGGAATTCCTACAAATTAACAAGGAACAGATAGCAGCTGTGATAGAAAAGCAGGCAAAGATTATGACCAGGCAATTTACGTAAAAGAAAACGCCAAAATCTAACACACACATGAAGAAATGTTCAAAATAATGAATAATCACTTAAACACAAATTTAAATTACAATGTGTTATCATTTCATAGCTAAAAGATCAACAAAATCAGAGAGCTGATAATACCCCTGCTGCTGTTCCTGAACCCGAGTGTACATTCAGTAGCAATTGCTGACATATTTTAGACAAATGTAGAAGATGAATATCCTATAATTCTGCATTTTTACTCCATTGTATGTATCCCAAAGAAATCACTAACATGCCCTACATGCTTAGATAAATGATTATACATTTTCTTTATGAAGATGGCACAGTAGCATCATTTGTGCAACGGGGAGTTGGAGGAGATAACTGGGTGTGCATCACTGGGAGACTGCCAACATTGGGAGAGTTAAAATGCAGTGAGATGAACATAGGTAGAATAATGTGGATAGAGCTTAAAAATAGAATGTTTGGTGAAACAAACAAAACAACCAAAATGAGATATATAACTCTGTACCATTTACACAAATTAAAAGTCCATAGAAAAAGTACTCATTTAGCAAGAACACATACAAACAAAACAAATCAGTAAAAACAAGAGAGAAGGCCTGTATGCGTCAATGATGATAGGGTACCATTACCTGAGAAATGGAATAACTCAAAAAATAACACTGGGGCTGGTAGGTGGCGTAGCAGTTAGGTTCTCGCGCTCTGCTTTGGTGGCCCGGGGTTCGCTGGTTTGGATCCTGGGTGAGGACCTATGCACTACTAATCAAGCCATGCCGAGGTGGTGTCCCACATAGAGCAGCTAGAAGGTTGTAGAACTATGACATACAACTATCTACTGGGGCTGTAGGGATAAAAAAGGAAAAAAGGAGGAAGATTGGCAACAGATGTTAGATCAACAATGCAATCTAATAATTAACAAGGACAAGTCAATAAAAGTCATTATTTAGGGAGGAGAAATCAGTCTGTGATAAGTTAAGTCAAGCACATACTAAGTGAATATATAGTTAATACATTTTTATATTAAAATATCAATTGAAATTTTAAGAATGTGAGTGAAAAACCAGTACAACCTAGACTTCTGAGTTATTCTTATTGATCATCCTTATTAATATGAAATATGCTAATTTGCTTGTGAGAGTTTGATTAAGGAAATAAAAAGGACCTTATTTTTTATCCCTGACTTTTTAAATCATGTACAGAATCAATAAAATCTAAGGCTCATCCAGGGAATGCAAGTTATAGATAAATGAAAAAAAAAAGTCAAAGATTTATTGCTAGTGTGAACACAAACTAGTATAGTAACTATGGAAAACAGTTTGGCAATTGCTGACAAACATGAACCTAGTCTTAACGGTAAGATCAGCAATTGTCCTCCTATTTACTAAAAAAAAAAAGTAAAAGATTAAGACAAAGGGATTTAAAGGAAGTAGATGTTCAATAGCCTAATTATACAGTGAACTAACCAAGCAGAGGATTTTCTGCGAATAAGAAAAATCGCTAATATGATGAGCCATCCTCACAAAGACAAAGACACAGGAAATTAATTAGGTGAATGCTTCCTTCTGGTGTTTTCTTTAAAATATTTTTCAAAAATATCATTAAGCTTCCAGTTTTACAAATGACTCATCCTTGTTAAGTCGTCTTTCTGGCAGTTATTATTACTTTTTAAATGACCATTTGCACAGACAAATAATTATTTGTGTTAGACCAGCAAAAAAGATTGATGTGATTTAATTTATTAGCTACTTTTTCGGTTGCTTTTTGCTAAATAATAGAACTGCTTCTAATCATTACTGTGGTCCTGCTTGCTGTCCTTTTCCAACAAGAGAAATAAAACATGTTCTCCATCCAGCTGGGGGAGAAAAGAGCGGAAAACAAGCTTCCATGGCCATTCATAGCCTTGAAGATAAAAATGCAAACTCCTTAAGATCAATACCTTTGATGATCCAGCCAGTGCTTGCCTACTTCTCATCTAGGGTTTCTCAACCTTGACACTTGATATTTGGGGCCACGTAATACTTTGTTGTGGGGCACCGTTCTGTGCATTATCGAATTTTAGCAGCATCCCTGTCCTCTACTTACTAGACGCCGGTAGCAAACGCCCCCCCATCTCCACACCCCTCACCCCTTGCCCCAGTTGTGACAAACAAGATGTCTCTAGTTATTGCCAAATATCCCCTGGGGGACAAGATCGTGTCTAGTTGAGAATCACTGCTTCTAAGCTTATCTTTCATGATTACTTCTGTATTAGTCTTTTATTGCTGCCATAACAAATTACCACAATTTAGTGGCTTAAAATAATACCAATTTATTATCTTACAGTTCTGTAGATTAGAAGGCGGGTTGACTAGGCTGGTTTCTCTGCTTCTGGTTTCGCAAGGATGAAAATAAAGTCTTGGCTAGTTGGGCTTTTATCAGGAGGCTCTGAGAAGAATTGGTTTCCAAGCTAATTGAAATGGTTGGTTGAATTCAGTTCCTTGCATCTATAGAACTGAGGTTCTCGTTTCCTGGCTGGGCTTCAGCCAGAGGGTCATTTTCAGCTTCTAGAGGCCATCCACATTCCCTGGATGTTGTCTCTCTTCTTCAAAGCCAGCAATAGTGGGTCAACTACTTCTGAGTTTCACCTAGACAACACGAACATCTCTTGAATAATTAAACATTTTGGTGCAGAAAGAATTAAGAAATAAACAATGGACACTTGCCATGGCTGAAACCAAGCTACTGCTCTTCTGGAGTTGGCCTAAAATACCAACCACTGCAAAATAATTTTAGTGTTTACCCTTATGTCTTTATGCATCTATGTGTTCGTGTGCTTCCCAGGGTATCTAAACAGTGCTAATGACGAGGAAGACTCTCAACAAGCAGGTTGTTATACTAATTGAAGGCACCTAAACTCAAGTTGTTTTTTTTAACTTCTTATGGAAGTGCTGCTATTTAGCTTAGAAGAAGAAAGAATAGTCATGTATATCTTGTTGTGAAATGGACATTAATGTTATTTGTCCCTCAAACTTAATTTTCAGAAAACACAGCCAGTGGTGGGACATTCCTCTTATGATACATTGTTTCATATGATATAAGGTTCCACAGATCACCTTCCTCTATCTTTTATTATTCTTCTCTTACCTATTACTATATTAACACTGATATGAATGATATCTTCAGAAATTATACTGTAGAAACTAGAGCTTTTGCCTCATTTGAAAGCCAGATTGGCTTGGTAAATAACAACATGCACATAAAAAATGATTTATGCATCTGAAGAAAATAAAAACTTAGATATTTTAATATCTCAACAGAATTTATAAATGTCGTAATTTTTACCGTGCATTATCAATCAATAGGAACAACAGCAGATTCTGGAAGTGAATTCTACAGAGTGGTATGACAATTACTGTTATATATCTCAGCAATCTTCTAATAAATAATATGAGTCTTGTTTGCATTTATCAGAGTGATCCTTAAGCAAATATCCATGCGAGAAAGAAAGCTTGCATATTTATAAGAGTAAATTTACATATAACTACACATAAAATATTCCGTTCCTTTGTAAAATACATCTTTATGATTTCCATTAAAATCATCATGTAATTATACCAGAGATACAAACCTAACAAAAATTATGCCAAGCATTATTAGAGGGAGTGCTTTTCAATTGCAAGGGCATCTGTTCTGTGAGAATTTTCTGGTTTCAGTTTCTGTTACATCAGAAAAAAAAGAGAGATAAAATAAGGACTTTGTCCCTTGCAAAGGACTATGTTCAAAGGTCACCCATCAAAATTATTTTTAAACTGTGATGAAAGTGATTATAATAAAGTATTAAATTGTGTATATTATAAACAATAAACAGATCTATACAGAAAGAGGTAAGTTCTATTATAGCCCAGGGGTGTAAAAAGAACTACATCATAAGCACATGACATTGTTGATGCTTCAACAAATACTCAGTCTTTCACTCAGCAAGCCTTTTTACTGAGTGCTTCCTACGTTTCAGCACCTATGCTAGACACTAGGGATATGGAGGTGAACGCCTGAATGCCATAGACTCCACTCCAAGAAAATTACATTGATGAAACTGAAAAGTAAATAAACAATTGTTTCATGATATAAGTTACTTAACCCAGTGACTTAGCTAAGTGAAGACTGAGTCTTGAAGGACTAGTTAGAAGGGTCAAGAAAATAATAGAGGAGAATATTCTAGGCAGAGGGAAAAATATGTTAGAAAGTGACTGGAGAGAATAGAATACGTATCATCAGGAAACTACAGATGGTTGAGTGTGTAAGGAACTTAAGGTCAACACTGAAGAGACACAAAAGACAAAGATGGAGAAACATATCTAGATGTCATTGCGAGGAGCTTGGCTTTTGTTTTGAAGGGTCTGGAGGTAGTACTAACATATTTTAAGCAGATGATTGTTATATTAAAATTGATATTTTAGAAAAATCCTTCCTCTGAGCAATCGTTCTCAAAGTGTGGTCTCTGGACCATCAGCAGCAGCATCACCTGGGAACTTGTTTGAAAAGCAAATTCTCAGGTGCCGCCACGGACCTACTGTGGACCCAACAATCCATGTTTTAGCAAGCCCTTCAGATGACTGTGAAAACCACTGATGTAGAGAATGGAATGGTGGGGGCTATTTCAGTAGAAATATTTTCAGCTACCAGAAATTGAAAACCTGATCAAAAGTAGCTTAAATGAGAAAGGAATTTATTTATGTTCAACAATAAGAATTCCCAGGAAAGGCAGTCCAGGGACGGCACAGTGTCCAAACGATGCCACCAAGAACACAGGCTCCTCTTTCCACTTCATTGTTAACAGGATGGGACTTTTGTTCTTAGAGTGCATACTGGCTGTTCTGCTTCCAGGCTCTATACTGCCATCCCCACAGAAAGGAAGCTGGAACAGGGCGAGAACAAAAGGTTTGTCCTCACATACTTTGTTTTTATTTTATGGCAGAATGAAACAAAAATGGAAGCCTCTTCAGGCACTTCTGCCCACATCTTATTGGTGAGAACCATATCAAGTGCATTTCCAGCTATAAAGTTGCAAGTCTGGTAAACTGGAATGACTGTCCAGTTGGTAAGCTCTCCTTTAAAAAGTTCTCATGTATTGAGTAGATATTTTTTCTCAGCTAAATATCTCCACGAAGTACATACATTTTAAGTTGTCTATTGTAGTAAGAGGAAAGCAAATCGTGAATAGTGAAGGCCTAGTCTCCTTGCTAGATCCTTAGTATACCTCAAATATTAGTCAACTGTTAATTCCAGGATTCCCTTCTTAGCTCCCTATGAAGGGATATTACAGATCTTCTAAATATGTGTATATTTCACTACGACAGTGTAGACTGTGTGAAGTAACCTCAGAAACTTAAAATGACAACCCAGAATTCCTCTCAACATTTTAGCAACTATCTCTGGGGTAATTCATGGAGAAACACGTAGTTTGGAAATTCTCCCTTTGTAGCATCTTTGGGGCTCCCTGAAATCTGGTAAGTTCCTCTACATCAAGTCTGGATGTCCTACTTTTGTCCTGAGAGTTGACAAAGGGACACAAATACAAACACACACTTGAATCAATAATCTTTCCTTACCTGCATTTCTATGGCTTTTGCATGACCTTCAGTATTGGTTTCAAGTATGAGACAAGTACAATTATCTTCATTTATTAGCTAGAGAAGCTGTTGTGATGAAAATGAAAATCATCTACTCTTACAATCTGACATTTGTACACTGCTAAGCAATTTGCATATTGGTGGAAAGCAAGATTCCCAACTCTTTTTTTCCCCACATTTCCTCTACAGCATAATATAAGCAATAAGCATTTGAGTTACTTAGCATTAGTTGAGAGCTCCCAGGAAGAAAATCCCAAAGTCCTGTGGGTCCATCTTTCATGTATCACAGGCTGTGATGATGAGTGGTCCTGGCTTAGGAATTAGGAACAGAGGAGATAGGAGACCCTGAGTAAACACTATTTAGTCAAGAAAACAAGTAGCATCATGAATAATCTTTGCTGAATGAATGCAAATACCTTGAGAAATATGTCGTCCTGGACAAAATTCAAAAGCATTTGGGAGACTAAAACCTTACATGCTATAATTACACACATACACTGGCAGGAGAGATGAACATAAACAACAGCACTAACCATTGCTCTTTAATTGAAATAAAGACAATTTTAAAACTTCATATCACTGAGCAAAAGGCAAGAGTACCAACTTCAATTTCAAAATCATTATCAATAGTGTATAACACATTGTCAAACAAACGCACTCTCTTGCTGTGCAGTCTGCTCCTATCGGCATTTGGCAGTCTGAACACTCAGTCGTGCTATCTAACGCTCATATTTTCCAAACACAACAAAAGGAGAACAAAACTCTGCAGATTATTAGAAAATATTAGCAAGCACAAATACCAGTGGATCCATTTCAGTGGATTTAGACAAAGGACAAACTCTAGGCCTACTTATTTCTTTAATCATAATTTTTATAATTACGTGTATATCCAATGAGGTATACTTTGACCAGACATTACATTTAGTGGAAAGATAAGGAGGTTTTTGGAAAGAATATTTTTACATGCAAATCAATTTGAGAAGGAAACAAAAGACAAAAAAAGAAAGGAAAAAATTTTATGGATTTTCACCCAATCAAACTTAAGCCTCTGCTATATAGTAGAAACTATATAAATTTGCTGATATTTGGCCACTTTTGGCCTTCAAAAATGATGATTTGTTTTTATGGTTCAAGCTAATACTAGATGCATTCACATTTACTAGTTTACTAACAGAAATATGTATTATTATCGCTAGCTTTGTAGATGAGGAAACTGAACTTGGCCAAAGTCATAGAATTTGTATGTAGGGATACCAGATTTAATTACAGACTATTTCATCTAAAGCCCTCTCTTTTGCTTATTTTTCCATTTTAGTGAGTTTCTCCCCAAGGATCTAAACCTCTCCCAAACAATTCTCAGAAAAAAAATGATGAGCTATTTACCTACGCCATGGAGCACACTCCTAGTTTTTATTCCTTTGGAGATAAAAGGAGCATCTCACGCATGGTCAGACACCAGTTAATATGCAACATTTTCTCTGACACGTTGGGAACAATAATAGATTTCCTCTCAGTACTCAGGTGAGGCTAGAAAAATCAAAGGCATTCAAACATTACAGAAAGCATCTCTTAGATGAGTTCAAAAGCAAAAGGAATCAGTTTTCCAAATTCTTAGTCCAGAAATTAAGAAAATTATTTAAAAAAGAAAAGAAAAGAAGCTGAAATATGGCTCTATGCACTACTTTTCATAAATGTAAATTGAAAGTTACTATGCACTTATTAAGCCCTATTTTCAGCAGTAGGTTATACTCCCTGATAAGGACAGAGCATATAGAATACACAGCAAGGGAGTAAGAAAAACTCCACGAGTGTTATCTGTCTAGTGGTGTTTGTCTGCTCATGGACACTAGCAGAAAACACTTTCAGAAATCTGTGTAGTACCGATCTGGGAACTGGAGAGACATATGGATTCCCTTGGACTGGGCCACACTTGATGGTGATTAGTAAAGTCATGTTATGTGAACGTTTGAAATGATTCAATCTTGACATTAAACTAATTGACAAAAAAAATTTCATTTGGCACTGATACTGCCCTTGTTGCTATTATTTAGCATTCGTGTGGCGTGTTGTTCTCGCGTATTTCTCCATAGAATCCTTATCTAGAGACAGCAGTCCTTTTCTCCTTCGTTTACAGATTAAGATTTAAATGCTTTCCTTAAATCAGAAAGCCCAAGTCTTCAAACCAGATATCAAATTTAGCATTTTCAGAGATTCAGCCATTTATTCAGTTTCCTATTTTAGTAGCAAGCCAAGATGACTAGTTCATTCAACTCTACTTTTCTTAAATCTATACTTTTTGATACATCTTTTGAAGGCTATACATTTGTCTTGCTAACTATGCAATGCTTTTTCATCATTCCATGTCTTTGTTTTAATGCTTTGTGATTTACATATAAGGGAAAAGAGAAAAGATGCATTTTAGAGCACTATTTCCCAAATATTGGTCACACTCCTCCCTGTGGTTGAGGGGAACCTGCTTCGGGATGGCACTTCCAATACCTGCTTCCATATGCTCCCAGATTCAGATAGTCCCTAACAAGCCAATATTATATTTCATCCATGTGAAAAAGTGCAAAATCTCTCCTGCTGTCAACCTTTTATCTTGAAATCTCTGAGGACCTTTTAGTCTTATAATTGCCTTCATTTTTCCTATACAAAAACTGCATTTCAATATTTCTCATCGGTTAAGGAGAATGCTTTGCTTTGCCTTTTTGGGTGTAATATCAAAATCTTAATTTGATTATAATTCGTTTGGTATAGGTTCCATTTCTTGGTTTCTATTTTGGTTTGAAATGTGGGATTAATAATCTAGAATAGGCATTCAGGGTCCTACTCTGAGGCTGATATGTAAATCTTGGATATCAGCCTCGGGTGATAGAGGATAGAGGCAGAAGTGTGAAGAAGTCTCTAGAGAGCTCCTCATTCCCACCTCCTCAAAGTTTTATTCTGTATTTTGCTTATAGGCAGACAGAGAGCATCAAAGACATTAAAGGATTTTGTTAGTCATGGAGAGGCAACCTCTATCCCAACAAAAAGATTTTGGACTCGTCATAATCCGAACCATAAATTGATCATCTCATTAAAAGAAACATCATAAACACAAGAATTCTAATAAAACAAACAGATTCCTTAGTCCCTAGGAAACCTCTTCTTAATGGAGCAGTGTGTAAAACAGCACAGTATGAATATCAGAACAATTTGTCCTTGACAATCATGTAAATAGTTTAGGGCATGTAGGCCTAAAAGTAAATTATGAATAGCACTTTGGGGGAGCAAGACTAAAAGATTAAATTCTGTTGATGACAGAATCTAGAAGCTTTCTATTCTATGGTAGCTAGTTACATGCCTCAATAGAGTTTCTACAAGTTCTAAATGATTACTAGTAGAGATTATTAAGGATTTCAGTTTATTGGGTACACTAGAAGGATTTCAGCTTATTTGTCAGCATCAAAAACCATTTTCCCTATACTTCCTCTTCTGAAATAATGTGAGGGAAATATGCAAAATATGCAAAAATCTATAAAGAAATTACTAAGTACAAGGACAGTTGAACAACGTATTTTATTATGGATTTCTATTTCTTGTTAACCTAAACTGAATTGAGTGGTTTATGAATCTCCCTAAAGTGGGCATATTTGTTTAATTGTGCCTTAAAAATAAAAATCGTAGCCCAACTAATGTGTGGAGAAAATGTGAAAATTTCAAATATACTTTTTGGCCTCTTCCTCTAGAAGATAGAAAAAATATTGAAACTCAGTAGTTTTAATGTTTTGTGGTTAATAATCTTTGACCTTAAGATATGACATATTATTTTTACTGCTGAAGAGAAAATCATAGATGTAGAATTTATCAATTTACTGTATCTATCTGATTCACATTCTGATTTTAAGAAATGAAACATTATATTATGGTGTCAAAATGAAAGGAAATAAAAAGGCAGCCTTAAGAGCATTTGGATAACTCAACTATAGTCGCTACAGTCAAAGCTGCTAAGATTTAGTAATTTTTTTTAAGTTGGTAGATTTTTTTTTGCACTTTACTATCTTTCCTAGTTTCACATAAGTACATAAGTGAGAAAAAGAACTACCCATTACAGAACCTCTCAAAAAATCATGTTTTGTTCATCTGCCAGACTTTTCCAGCAAATGTGTCTGTCATGAATTTCTCTCTCCCCCATCCCTCTCTTTTATTCCATCTCTATTTAAGAAAATACAGTTGCAGAATTCGCCTTAAAGTTTTTTTTGGATGTACTGAGAGATCTGGAAGGCCAGAAGAAACATATTTATTACTACTTAAACTGTGCAGGAAAAGGAAAATTCATAAGAAGATGACATTTACTAAGACCAAATATTAAATTCCCTTTCATTATTTTTTCTACTCATTCTTTGTAATGAGTGGTTTATTTTCCAAATTCCTTTCATAGACTTTTTTTTGTGTGTGTATATTGATATATATGATAGTCTTCTATATAGTCCAATGGAAATAGTAATTTTTAAAACTAAATTTTGTAAACCTAGAAATTGTGCTCTTGGAACACAACCCCTAAATTTTCCGTTCTTCCCATTCCCTTACTCCAACTGGACCTACTCTTCACCATCATGGGGACCTTGTCCACAAACATTCACATTCTCTTCATTTCATAAAAATCTTCTCTCTTTACTCTCTTCCTTGCTGCTGTAGCCTGAAATTATGTCTATTAATCCTTCTGCTGCCATCTTAATTTCTAAGCCTTTTATTCTCCCTCCTACCAATCTTTTCAATCCCCAGCTCTGCATTAGTCCAACTCTTTCTTTGTTTCTTTTTTTGGTTACTCTGTGAGGATCAAAGAAAACCACATAAATAATTCACAGCATCTGAAATATATTATTACTGACATTATTGGTCCTTTTAGTCACCTCCTCAAACCTATCCTTTCAACTTTACCTAAGCAGATAAAGTCATCTGACATATTTACCTGAATTCCCAGAGGGTCAACAGAATCAAAACGATCCAAACAAACTTATTATACATCTCTCAAATCAAAAACGCGCACTGTATTTCCTCTTGCGTCCTCATCTCTGATGGTACCTTCACTATCCACAAGTTACTCATTAGAATCATCTTAGGTTTCTCTCCCATCCACCACCTTCCGAGATAACTAAAACTGTAAAAGGCTCTGCCTTTACAGAAAATCAGAGACCTGTATACTATCAACTAAAATATGAGGCAGAAAGAACAATGAGCATGTCTAAGCTGGAAACCTTAGTGTTACTCCCCCAACATCTCTTCCTTAACTCAATTCCCAAACCCAATCTGTCACCCAAGAATTCTTGTTGAAGCTATTTCAAAAAATGTGTCCTAAATTCATCTCTTTATTTCGTTTCTAATGACAATGCCTTAAATTATGTCCTTTTCATTTCTTGCCTGAAATATCACAACAGATGTCTTACTCTTCTCCATGCCTCCAGAGTCTTCTTTATTTTGCATCCTTTTCCCACGTTACCAGCACCATGTTTGTCTATAACCTATCAACCTACATTTTTGATGACTACCTATTTTCTAAAGCAGAGTCTACAATTTTTTTGACCGTGTGCCCAATTAGTAAAAATGGTTGAGCAGGCACGACAAATGTGTGTACAGATATTTACAAATTGTATACATGTACCACAAATATATACTTTGTATGCTACAAAGCATGCTTTCTAAAACAAAATTTTAAAAATGAGGTAAAATAACTATAAAATTCTAATATTTTCTTTCGCGCGCTAATGTGCTTTTATCACCCATCAATTTCAAACATTCATTTTGGAGACCAGTGGTGTAGTCCAGGGTTTCTCAGTCTTGGAGCGCTAACATTTTGAGTTGGAAATTGTTTTGGTGTGGAGAGTGCTGGCCTATTCATCATAAGGTGTTTAGCAGCATCCTTGGCTTCTCACTAGATGCCAGTGGTGCCCCATTCCCAAGATATTTGTCTCCAGACATTGACAAATGTCCTCTGAGGGACAAAATTGCCTCTGGTTGAGAACCACTGATCTGCATAGAGAATAAAATAGAAACAAATAAGCCCAATTTATAAACTCATGTATGGGCTCAAGTTACCTATTCAGCTTTGTCTCACACCACACCCTCCAGATCCTCCAGATACATACCCTCCTCTGTACATTTTCACACCCCTCTGTCTTTATTCATGTTCTTACCTCCATGTAGAATCCACCCCTACCCCTCTTTCCTTGAACAAGAAACAAGTCAAATACCCTCTCTCTCTCTTTCTATATATATATATATATATGTATAGATATATATTTCTTGCAAGATTATGCCATCTCTCTCAATTGCATAGAGTTACAATTTTTTCTCTCTGTTTCTCTGTCTCTCTGTCTCTGTCTCTCTGTCTGTCTCTCTCTATTTCTCTTGTGCCAAGTACACAGCTTTGGTAATTAGTCCCTTAATTTTATCTACAGAAACAGTTTCTCTAGGTAAACAGGTAAACATAACAAAACATTTTATTCCTGAATTTTTTAGTTCAGATGAGTAAATATTTGTCAACACTTCCCTATGTTTTATGTGATACAAACTTGTTTTTTTTGTGGGTAGCATCACAGCTTCATTGCACACGATCTTACATTCCTCTCTACCCATCAGACCAAATGAAATGAACTGGACAGGGCCAGTCTCCTTCATGGGCAGAGTTGAAAACTGGCAACAGTGTATTTTGGGGGTATGATACAGTTGATCTGCTGCTTGTTGGTGTTTTATATTCCTTTACCAAATGTCATATGAAATAGTATGAAATTGAAGGATACACAGAAGAAGATTAAGTAAATTAAAAATCAAGCAGTTTATATAACAGTATTTATATAGTTATTTTCATTCCTTCAACAAATACTCATGAAGTATCTAGTTGTCAGGGACTGAGTTAGGCAAAATGTATACAGCAATGTCAATGCAAAATAACCAATAACCATTCTATAGATAAGAGAAATAAAGTGAGCTTACTGAGCCCGAGTGAGGATTATAACCCAGGAAGGCTTTAGAAAGCATTCTGGAGAACATGGTTTTCAGTACAATCTTAAATCTTTTTAGAACAAAGAACATACATTAAACACACCCAAGATACATTTTCATCAAAATTTCAAAGAGATATTCAGTTGCAAATTAGCAGGTCAATGTGACCCTGATGTCAGGAAAGGGACTAATACAGACATTACCAATAGGGCGTTACCAATAGGGTGTTACTTGTAGGAGGGGAAGCATGCATTCTTATCTTAAGAGAGTACATTCTTTAATGGTTAAGAAGATGTACAATGTATGTTTGATAGGCCATAAGTCAGGCTTTTTAGTTCAAGCCAAATGAGTTTTGAACCCGAATGGTTACCCCATATACCTCAATATGTAAGAATCTCTTGTCTTGCTCTCATGGTCTATATAATGTAGAGGTGGTATTAAACCTTCACTATTATTATTTAATTGTAATTGTGATATGAATTTTGAGGGAAATTTATGAATTTTGATTTGTTTAGAGTGATTTCTCTTTGTACAAATAGGAAACATACATATCTATATCTGTCTAGCTATGTGGATAAAAATAAATATGCTATGAATATAAGATATGACTACATCTTCATATGTATGGATATATATATGTGAATATGAATATAATTGATAAATATGTACACACAGATAAAAAACATTAGAAATTGTAAGTAAACTTTAATATTAGCTATTTATGAGTTTGTGAATGGATTTTCTTCTTTAGAATTTTTTGGTATTTATAATAAGTGCTAATATGACCATGTATTACTTCTGAAAATAATTATAAAGTAAATATTTAAAATAAGAAGTCCTTTAACGTACAATAAAATGTACATATCCGATAATGGAGCACAAAAGCTTCAAATAAAAATTGAGTTGAAGGAGGGTTTCATAAGATTTAAAGACTCTTGGTGGCAGGGCACAAGATAAGGACATTCAATAGATGAGCAGAACTCTTTGTTACTTACAACTTTGAAGGAGAGAAGCCTGCCACTCAGGGCCACACAGGGGGTTGCACCTGGATAAGGTCCCACAGGCTGGAGCTGTATGTAGGGGGCAGCTAATGTGGCAAATGGGGTGGAGTTAGCTAGGTTCCTCAGGTTCCCTCTGGAGTGGCTAACCGGAGTAATTTCCCAGACTCTGGAGCATAGGAGCTGTCCCTAGTTATCTGGTACCCAGCCCCGGGGTAATTAGGGCTGGTGTATAGCAGTCCTGGTGTGTGAGAATCCCAAAAGGGAAGTGGTTAAGGTACAAACTGAATCAGCTACTTGAGGCAAACAGACTGTCCTCTAGCTAGGGCTTCAAACTGGGTCAAGAGAGCATTTCCGAACAGAAGCAAAACAAACCCCACCAAACTATATTACAAGGGAAGTAATGTATTGACTTAAAGTCTCAATAAACTATAAATACAAATATTTTGCTGCTAAAAGGGAAAAACACTAGGAAAACATGTTATTCTGATTAGGAAAAGAGAAAAACTATCAATGTTACAAAAATATCAGAAACGGGAAACTGAAAGAACCAAGGAAAATTTTACTACCTCTCAGTATGAATGAATACTACTAAAGATATTAAACTAAAATCTTTGAATGCTCTCTCCCTTGTGTTCATGATCTATCATTCTAAAAGTGATTATTATTATTAAAAAATAAGAATAATCCTTAAATTTTATCGACTGTTTACTGTATGTCAAGCAATGTGCGAAGCCCTTTCATGAGTTATCTCATTTAATCTTCACAATATCCCTAATGAAATGAATATTTTTGTTGCCTAGTTTTAATTGATAAGCCAGTTAGGCTTAGAGAGGTTAAGTAATTTAACCAAGGCCATTCAGCAAATAACAGGTAGACCCTGCCTTCAGACCCAGGTTGAACTGAATCCAAAGCCTGTATTCTTAACACTGTGCCGTGGGTTATATAAATAGATAGATGATTAACAGATAGACAGATGATAGATTGATAGGTATATTATTAATTAATAGATTCACAGATACATAGATAGAGATGTTAAAGGAGGGAAAACACATTATGCAATTTTGATTTCTGTTCCACCCAACCATTCAGTGCTGTGATGGGAGGGGAGTAGTAAGCAAATACTTGTCTCCTAGCTACTGTGAACATTCAGAAAAAGAGAAAAGAAAAACTTATGATTTAAAATAAATTCCTAAAAATCATCTGCATGTGTTATATTTGGTTCATCAACAGGGAAAAAAATAGACACATGCATTCAAAATGAAATATCTATGCTAAATGTCTTTGATACCCTGCCAGATTCACCCACAGAAGGTCTCGACTATAAACAAACAGCTACATACACATGTATGACCCTGGAGAGAAGACTGAGTGGGCACAAAATGGTGTCTGTTTTAGCTCGGATTTCTGCTTCATTTTGAGCTGTCAGATTTTCACCTCCTTTCATGGAAAAGAAAAACAAGAACTGTGATTCCGCTTTTAGCATTGAAAGAAAGAGTTGCATAACCATATCCAAGTCGCTGACTTATACCTTTATACTAATGGAGAGAGTTGTTTGCAAGGGTGAAATAGCATTTTGTGGCAGAAATGGCAATGTGACAGCTACCACTTCAATGAATATAGACACTGCCTACACTTGGTTTTAATCACATCTCAGTCAGATCATAATATTTATTAACTATTCAGAACACTTCCTAAATCTTGGGGTATTCTACCTCTTTTTGGTTTCTCCTTTACTTTGAGAGGGATTTTGTTTTCTTGAAAATGGTTTTAAAGAGTTGAGTATCAGTTTATATAGGGTTGCAAATAGAAACCTAGATTTTAATTTCCTTAAACGCAGACTCCATATCCTATACTTCTTCAATATCTCTTCATCATCAAATCAAAAAAATCACTAGTTCGGTGTTAAGAATATAACAGATGGTCAATAAATATTGGTTGATTGATTACGCTCACAATGAATTGTTCCTCAAATGAAGATTTAGATCTTTTAATTATATAACACAAATACCCAGTTACAATACAGTGTTAGTCAATATTCTATAACCCACTTCCAGTAGAAACATTTGTGTTTACACTATTTTGCATGAAAATTTAAAAAAGAAAAAGCTGCTTATGTTAAAAAGATCTTTAATGTTTTCTCTAAGTGATTGTTTTATTTGAATATATTTTTATTGATGACTCAGAAATGCATCTTAAATAGAATTTACTTCAGTAAAATTAAAAATTGAAACTCTTAAATATTCTTTCTACTGGTTTTGTATATTTTTTGGGTGGGTGTTGTTTATGCAGCATTCTGCAATTTAAATATAGGTTTTTTAAATCGGTGTAATTAATTTTCACTTTTATAAGTTTATTGAAGAAAATGGGAAAAGGAAGGAATTAAGACAGGCATTTTAACATACACTTAAGAATTTATTATATTTTATATGGACATAATATTTCATAATGAACCCCATTATATTTGGGCAAAAGTAAAATATTTAAAAAATTAATTTCTTAGTTTGTCAAAAAAGTTTTTCATAGCCATCTTAAGGTCATATTTCAAAAATATGATTGGGTTAAATGCCTTATTTGCTACAGTGTGAAATAAATTTTAAAAGCAAAGAACGTTATGCATATTAGAAAAGTCCATCTTCTAATAAACAGACAGTTTGGTGAAACAAATTCTAACATGACTCACAAAGGGCCAAAGGAAGTAATGTAGACACATGTGACTCAATTTAGAAACTTAATGTCTCTGATTTTACACTGAAAATTCACTAAGGCTTTCTGATTGACAGCTATTTAGGGTTCAGTGACTGCTATATTAGGACAGCCATGAAAATGGAAAAGACCAGTAATGTAAATTTCTGTCACTATGAGATTTGTGATTATCTATAAAAAATATAAAAAAGCTGAGCTATTTAAAATTATTGGCCATTTTGATTTAGTTGTCACACATATAAATATAAAACAATCAACTAATCAGCAAATATTAAGTGCATGTATACTGCATGCCCAGCACAACACTCTCAATCTTTGGCTTAACTTTCGCTACAATTTTTTATCACTTCAATTTTGTCTTCATAAAATAGGAATAATGAATTGACACATGTCTAATTCACAAGAATATTTAAGACTAAATAACATCATATTATTTACTGATGATATGACCATATTGTCACTCACTAAAATAGACATAAAAGGCAATTGCCCCTACTATCTTTGTTGGAAAGAATGACTTAAACTATTAAAAAATGAAACAATATTTTTGCAGATTACTTCTTAAGTTTAAGCATTTTATTTCTAATAATCTTACATAACAATCTACATTTTTAAGCCACTCATTAACACTTTTAGAAATTAATTCTTTCTGGAAGGTTCAGCAGAGCAATATATTACCCAAAATTGAGCATGCTACGTCTTTGTAATTTGTATTATTATTCGTGTGTTAGCAACCTGAAAATATCTGCTTTGAAATCTTCTAGTCCGAAATCATCTTAGTCAGCTTTGTATGATAAAATTTGGGGAAATAAAGAACCCAATAAATTACGTACTAGACAGAACTCCTGATGATTTATTGAGATAACCTCTTGAATTTTTCTATAGGTCACTCTGAAACCCACTTCTAGGTGGAGATGTGACTTTTGCATGTTTTCAAGATCATTTTCAACAGGCTTCAGAGTTTTCCTAAGAGGATGACAACCTTTTCATCCACTCATCAGGTTTTCAAAACCTATAGATTCATTCTCAAGCAACAACTCAGAAAAGACTGCAAAGGAGAGTCTTTAGTGCACGTGCCCTATGATCTTTCGTGGTTATCTTCAGCAAGTCTGCCGATAGTCACGGGCTGCACATGTGTTCTGGCCCACCTGGCCCCTTGGATTTCTGCTTTTATTTATATTTTTCCTAGTCCTATCTCTTTCCTTTGTTTATATTGCACTATTATTTTGCTATGTGTGTAAACTGTTTCAAATCATTTGTGAAAGAAGGCAGAGTGTAAACAAACGAGACCCAGATATTACACATGGAGATATTTTGAGTCCTTCTGAGAAAAGGTGCAGTTTAAAGTATTACAAGATAATATCACAGGCAGGCTACGTATAAACAAGTTGTGCTCCAAAACCACGCTTGTGAGCAGTGGATTGGAATTCAGACTAATTTTTTCTGCGAAAACAATGTTAATAGAAATAATTTTTTGATGTAAACAGTGCCAGTCATCACACAGCCTATTTAACCCATGATATAACTTCAGTAAACTTTATTTGCCCTGAAAAAATAATTAAACAATGTTACTACAATAAATGTTATTAAATAAGCAAATTGAAAAATGAGTACTTATGTAATGTATTTGTTTCTCTATCTTTTGGTCAGGAACTGTACCTTACTTACTATCACATTGCCGCTGAGGAACACATCCTGAGTGATGAGAAGGAGAATGAATAATTGCAAGCAGGATAAAAGGTACTTGAAGCCTGTGAGAGACATCTGGATATTCTCAAGGTTACTGAAACCAATGTCACCGATTCCCTATTTTGTCTAACTGTGATGAAGCACTTCAGATTTCTATTTCCTTGACACTGGAAACCTCATACACTCTTAGACTAGATTAGATTTGTTTGGGTAGAGGAAAAGAAAAAGAAGCGAAGGCTGAAGAGAAAAGGGAGAGAGATTTTTCTTGGGTGAGTATGCAAGACCTGGGGACAAAGGGGAAATAAGATATTTACAAAGATATATGTGTTCATATGATTAAAAGACTTTATAAAATGAATAAACTGAATTTAGGAGTAAATTGTAAAGCAAAAAGTGGGAGCATCTCATTTGTACGATTCCTTCAAGGGAGAAAAAAGGCAACAGTAGTGAAGACTGATCATGTAGAGTATTGTTCCATATTGGCCACAACCATCATCACAGCAACACTTAGTTGTGTAAATTTGTGTGAAGACTACAAAACTGGAGAATGAGCTCAGGATGATTGAAAAAGAGAGGAAGCTATGCCATATGGCCATCACGAGGGCATTAGGAATTAATGAAGATAAGTTCCTAGTAGCATATTGGGCATTATAGAAAAGGAAATTTTATTATCATTGTCTGTTTTTCGCTTCCACAAAAAGTGTGTTATATGACATGTTTTTCTCACATCAGCTTAAAACAGATTTGATTCTTTAAAAATACATTTTTATTTCATATTGATCTTATGTGAAGACTAAAAAGGGGATGTTTTTACAGGAGTTAGCCTGGAACCTGGCACAGTGGTTCCTGAAGACCAAGATTAGAAGGCTAGTGCATGTGCAGGCTATGAAATGAGGCACTATCAAAGATTGTGTCCTCCTGCTCCTTCAACCCTTTTAGCATCTCTCCTTCTCCTGCCACCAAGTGTAATTATGACTATGCCAAAGACCTATTCAAAATTTTCAAATATAAACTCTACATTTGACAATATTTATACTTTTTTTTTCTTTTCCTTTTTTTTTTTTTTTTGCTGAGGAAGATTGGCCCTGGGCTAATATCCGTGCCCATCTGCCTCTACTTTATATGGGACACCGCCAGAGCATGGCTTGACAAGCAGCACGTCTGTCTGCACCCGGGATCCAAACCCACAAACCCCGGGCCAGTGCAGAAGCAGAACGTGTGAACTTAACCACTAAGCCACCAGGCCGGCCCCGGCAATATTTATACATTTTAAAGTAGAGACACTAAGTCATTTTCCTAAAACACACTGTTAGTGACAAAACAGGGCTTATACTCTAGAATCTTATTTAATATTCCTAAGATTACAAATAATTGGTGAACTATCCTATATTAAATAAATGTTGAAATGATCTTTCCAAACAAGAAATAATTTTAAAATTGTTATTTTTAGTAACTTGTCTGCCATGTGAAGTTAACTAATTACAAAATGAGTTGTTCATTTCACATTCAGTGCCAAAAGTTAAAAATATTTATAACTAAAGATATCTGAGTTACAGAGATGGGCTCTCCACTTACTTTCAACTTTTATTGTGAAAATTTAACTCAAGGAATTATTGAGTATTTATTTGTGCTGGTAATTGAAATAGTCTAATATAATACAGGATTAGTACAAATATAGAAAAAAAGAAAACTGTAAGAAAATAGTCAAATTTTGATATATTTATATTAACATTGTTATTTAATCCAGAGAAATGAAAGACAAAAATTTCATCCACTCCACAAACTATTGCTATGAAGATCATCTCAAGATACTATGCTCGCCCTCCGTGTTCCTTGCGTACATATTCCCAGTTTAGAATTTCTTTACTTTTTAGTACGTTCCTCTGTAACAAGTCATTGAATCTTTCAATGCTTTTAAAGCATTTCATTTTTTCTTGTTATAGTATCATTTAAGATTGTTGCAATAATTCTGCACATCTGACATAGGATAAATAGCACCTGTGGTCTGAAGGGAGGAGAGCGCGAGATCAGTCTTTCCTTTGTGGTTTGATAATAAAACAAAAGAATAGAGAATGGTAGCCAATTTCAGGGATGATACCAAGATAGTAAGAGACTCGATGACTTTATTTGTGATGTTAGTTAAGAACAATTATTTTTGGCAAAGCAAAAAGGGAAAAACATTTACAGCAATACATTGCGTAGATAAAAAATAGCAGATGACGTGCTTTCTTGAATGAACAATTTATACCAAATGGAAAGGAAGGCAATAACAAGAAGCAACAGTTCTAATGTTCTAAACATCTGAGTTCTTCATCGGTGTCTCAAGTCTAATGTAATGAGAGTACACTACTGAAGCTATCATTGATTCAGCTTTTAAAAGTCAGCAATTTGCTGTTACAATCATTTCAAGACACTTGAAGGATGGTATCCGAATAGAACAGATAATATACAGAAAAATTATGCATGTAGGTCTTTTGAGTGGTTAGCAAGGTAAGGTAGAAAAAATTGTTTAGGAGAAAACTTGTCTAGAATATTGAGTTAACGTGATAGCTTTTTGTAGTGTATGCATGCTGAAACATCTTATGCTTTATTCAGAGCACTTGTGAAAACTCCTTCTTTTGGTTTACGCCTTTCTCATTTCTTAACTGTGTCTCTTCTAAGCAGAAGGATGTGCCTGTGTGGCCTACATCTTCATTCCTTAAGTACTCATTTTGAAAAACATATCATCAAAAAGAGAAATATGAAGGAAAAAAATCACAATTATGTTTTATATATGAAGATAAAATTTTTGCTAGCTTTGCTTTCAGTTACAGAGTTGCATATTAAGTATAGACTAAATACAAATATGTTTTAATGATGTATGCATGCTTTAGTATATAGAGGCTTTATGTAGAGTTAAATGTCAAGTATGTTTCTATATTTCATATCCTGTTTTTGAATTGTCTTCCATCATGCAAAAAAATATGCAAAACAACTGAAAGACAAGAAGTAATAAAAATAAAATAATTGTAGAAGAGAAAAGGTTTAGTTTTACTGCTCCTCCAAGTGTACCCAGAAAATATAGATTTGTTGTGCCCTTTGTATTCTCTTGCAACCCTGATATTTTGTCTTAATCTAGCATCCATATCTTTGTCCTCTATAAGAAGTAAGCACTGGTTTGTAAGGCATACTTAAAAGTTGGTTCATATAGTGTCATATATTGTTTAAATGAAATCATATACTACTTTGAATTATACTATAAATCATACCATGGTCTGAATCACAGTATAAAGAAAGAAATAAAAGAGTTGAGTGTTGTACAGTAAAGGCAAATAAGAGAAAGATTTGCCATTTCTAGAGAAAATGAATTTTCCTATGCCCTATGACACAGAAAGTTCAAATCTGGATGTATAAACATAACATAGAGAAACAGTTGCAGTAGTATACCAGAAATTGTGTAGAGGAGTATTCATTTTTAGTCTTGTTTGTAATAGCAAAAAATTCTCAGCATCTACATGCCCATTAACAGAAAAAAAAAAAAATGCTCAATGGAGTATTATGCAGCAGGTAAAATGGATGGATGAACTTGTGCTTTATGTAACAACCTGAAAAAACTTAATTATTTTTTTCAACTTTATTGAGAAATAATTGATGTAAAACATTGTGTAAGTTTAAGCTGTGCAATGTGATGATTTGATACACATGCATATTGCAAAATGATTACCACAATAAGGCTAGTTAACACATCATCACCTCACATAATTACCATTTTTTGTATGTGTGTGATGAGGATGTTTAAGATCTATTCTGTTAGCAACTTTCAAGTGTACAATACATTATTGTTAACTATAGTCACCATGCTATACATTAGACCCCCAGAATTTATTCATCTTATAACTGGAAGTTTGTACCCTTTGACCAATGTCTCCCAATTCTCCGACCCCCAGCCCCTAGCAACCACTAATTTACTCTCTGTTTCTATGAACTTGGCTTTATTAGATTCCACATAGAGTGACATCATACAGTATTTGTCTTTCCTTGTCTGACTTACTTCACTTAGCATAATACCCTCAAGTTTCATCCATGTTGTTGCAAATGGCAGGATTTCCTTCTTTTATATGGCTGAATAATATTCCATTAGATATATATTATATTATACATATTATATTATATATATATATCAGATTTTCTTTATCTATTCATCCATCAATGGGCACTTAGATTGTTTTTATGTCTTGGCTATTGTGAGTAACGCTGCAATGAACATGGGAATGCAGATATCTCTTCGATATAGTAATTTCATTTCATTTGGATATATACCCAGAAGGGGGATTGCTGGGTCATATGCTGGTTCTATTTTTAATTTCTTGAGGAATTTCCATACTGTTTTCCATAGTGGATGCACCAAGTTACGTTCCCATCAACAGTGCACAAGGGTTCCCTTTTCTCGACATCCCCACCAGCACTTATTTCTTGTCTTTTTAAAATAGCCATTCTAACAGATGTGAGGTGATATCCATTGCGATTTTGATTTGCGTGTCTCTGATGATTAGTGATGCTGAGCATCCTTTCATTTACTTTTTATCCATTTGTATGTCTTCTTTGGAAAAATGTCCTTTGCCCATTTTTTAATGCCCATTTTTGTTTTTTTGGTATTGAAATGTAGGAGTTTCTTATATATTTTGGGTAATAACCCTTTATCAGGTAGACAGTTTGCAAATATTTTCTCCCGCTCTGTAGGTTCCATTTTCATTTTGTTGATTGTTTCTTTTGCTGTGCAGAAGATTTTTTAGTTTGAGGTAGTCCCACATGTTGAATTTTGCTTTTGTTGCTTGTGCTTTTGATGTGATATACAAAAGAAAAATCTTAATTAGATAATGTAGAATTTGTCCTGCATATATCAGCCTAGATAAATCGTAATAATAAAGTCTGAAGAATGGTGTGTAAAGTATGATTTGATGCATATACATTTTAGAAACATGCGCTTATGTGATTTATGTTTTAAAATGACTAAGTGTAAATGTATACAAATATGCCTGCAAATGATAAACACCTAATCTAGGAAAATGGTTACCTTTGGGGAGGAATGGGAGAGATTTGATTGGAAAAGTATATACAAGACACTTCAAATGTACCTGTAAGTTATATAGACAAAGAGAGTAAGAACTGAAGCAAATCTAGCAATGTTTTGAGACTTGATAAAAAAGGGCAGGGGTTACATGGATTTTTATTATATTATTATATCATTTATTACAGATTTTATAGATTTTATAACATTTAATTTTTTAAAAAGCATATTAGAATTTCTTTGGAATCAGAGGAACTAGTTCTAGTTCACGGTTAACCGTATACACTTACCAATAATGTTTTCTAGTATAGAAAAAGAGGTTAATAATACAAAGATTCATTAGGATTGAATGTTTGCTATGTGTGAGTGCTCTGTATTAACTGGAAAGCATGGGTGTAAAATATTATGTATGTAGATAGTTAGGATAAATTTTAGACGTAGATTTTTTCTATATTTTCAGATAGTGATAGAGACATTTTTGCTGTCACGGGAATGTTGTGACAGTACCAAATACAATGCTGTACAGCCTTTGACTAACTTATGAGTACAAAAAACCGTATTTATCCCAGGTGTTACATTGCAGCATAATTGCATTTGTAAAGCTTTGTAAAGACGGGGGATTCGGCACTTGATATAACCCAGTGTGTTTTCTACTCCAGAAGTAAATTTTTATCTAAGTAAACATAGCCAATAACTAACGGTAGTTACTTAGCAAATAAATGGTGAAATTTAAAATGAAAGAAAATAATGGGTTTTAGTTAACCATAAGCTCCATTTGAGTCCTGCAATTGTGGAAGAAACTAACATGATCTAAGAATTAGTTAAGGGGGCTGTTATGTGATTTGGGGACTCAGATTCTCATCACAACTCTATTATACATAGTTAACAGGCTTTGTGCAAGTTGCTTGACTCTGCCTCTCTATATTAGCCTGTAAAATGGGGATTGGAGAGTAAGGATTGGATTGAATTGAATTTTTAAAAATTTTCTCTAAAATATTTTCTAACACTAAAATTCTAAGATTCTATTAAAAGTGTAGTCTCCAGCTTACAAAAATTGATAGAAAGCTGTGTTCTGTACTGTTCAGAGTCCATCTCAAGTTTTGTATTTAATTATAAATGTCACGTCTGAAGGAAATACTGAAAATTGAGATTGCCTTAAACAGAGAAAAATCAAGAAGGTCTGAAACTATAAAATTCAGTCATATAAATTCAGCCCAGTAGCACAGTCTTTTTCCTTGTGCTCTCCTTGTCCTGTTCTCCATCTTCCAATGTCCCCTGTCTAGATAAATGTTTCATCTCCCTCCTGTTCAACCAGCTCCCCACAGCCGCCTTGCCATTCCTTGGGTGTGGACCTTGGCATGATTGGCAGTTAATATATGCTCTGGAGGATAAAGAGTTAAAAGTAGGTCATTGTGGTCTTTCTGGTAGTATAACATCAATTTGCAATTGATCTTTCACATTTTAAATTTTACTACCCTACCAGTATATCTCCTATACTTCGTTATTCCAGAATAGTATCTCTTTGAAATATAGTCCAAAAGGCCCTCTTCCTTGACTCTAGCATGAAAAGATGCCAGACTCCAAGAAAGAGACAGGAAATGAAGGCTTGGAGAGGAAAACTAGCGTGTACACTGACTCCCTACTACAATCCCTTGAGTCTTCTCAAATGGAGGTGTTGCTCCCTTTCCGTGACCTTCAACTGCAAGACAACTCGGGTGTCTATATCCATATCACTCCACTCATTGGAACCGTCCCCTCACCTAGATGAATACTTTTCATTAAAATTAACTCATGGGGCCGGCCCGGTGGCGCAAGCGATTAAGTGCACGCGCTCCGCAGCGGCGGCCCTGGGTTCACCAGTTCGGATCCCGGGCGCACACTGATGCACCTCTTGTCAAACCATGCTGTGGCGGCATCCCACATAAGGGCCAGTCTTCCTCAGCAAAAAGAGGAGGATTGGCAGATGTTAGCTCAGGGCCGATCCTCCTCACAAAATAAATAAATAAATAAATAAATAAATAAATAATAAAATAAAATTAACTCAATATTAGGAAATATCTCATGCCTTCTGAGAAAAGCCAATTTTCCCTTGTTTTAAGTTATCACCTCTTCTTCAATCCTCGTCATTATCTGTGATATTCAGCAGGTTCTAATTAAGTTAAAACTTATTGTGTCATGACTAATTTTCACATTCATGTGCCCAACATTATTTTCTGCTAAAGTCTGCCTCAACCCACTGGCCTTATCTTACCTCTAACAAACTCTGATTTGGGGCTTAGTGTCTTGGATCTTAGCAGGCCCCTCCTCACCACAACAGGCTCTTCTCTGAACTCTGATTGCAGCTTATAATCTGATAGGTACCTAACTGATTCATCACAGAATACTGGATCATGTCCAGTAGTCAACTATTTCATGGACACCCATGAATATTGCAACCACAATATTTTATAGCAGTACTCAATCTCCATTCTGTAGTTTTGGGCATTGCCCTTAGGGTATGTGAGGATTTTTTTTCCTCTCACTAGGTTATCTGAGATAATATTAGCTAACATTTATTGAATATTTACTATGCAATAGGCACTAATTTAAGGGCTTTACATGTATCAACTCATTTAGTGAACAACAACTCAGTGAGATAAGTACTAATATGACTCACTTTACAGACGAGGAAACTGGTGCCTGAGAGGTTACATAACTTGTTGAAAGTCACACTATTGATTCAATCTCAGGTAAACAGGCTTTACTTACATTCCTAACCACTACTTTAAATTGACATGGTAGCCAACTGATAAGCCATTTTGGATTTACCCTTCAGCTTTGGGTCATATCAGATGAAACTCTCTTCTTCCTCTTCCTTTCACAAAAGATGAGAGTATAAATGGTGGGGGCTCCCACTTAAACATACAGAAATAAGGAATTAATCCTTAGTGAATGATGTTACTCCTAGTAGCGTGATATGCAAGGTCTAAGAAATCCATACTTTGGCTATATTGTGTTTTCGCTCCAGAGAGAATCTCTAGCGTGTCTAAGAGTTCTATCTTAAATATTTTGAGTTGGTACCTATTAACCTAATTCCATTCCTTTGCACCATTCTGCTAAGAGTTTGGCTACCATGGCGGGTGTCATTCGGCTCAGTGTAATTTGATTCAGGCGCAACTGGCTCTTGCCATCATTCAATAATCTCTTATAGCCCATGTGCTAGGCCTTAATCATGTAAAGAAAAGAGCAATAGTATATTGGCTAAGATATTTGTTTAGCAGCTTCAATAGAGAACAAAATAATAGTAATTAATATGAGAGAATATTTATTACTTTCTCATTGAAAAATTTGACCTGGTAGGTAGTCCACTGAAGTAGGGTGGCTCCATAAGATCATTTATCTTGTTTCTTTGTCACCCCCTGCTCCTACCTGCTGCATGCTGGAGTCTGTGGCAAGGATGAAGGAGTAATTGGAGGGCAAGATGCTTCTTTAGAGGGCATAGCTAAAAAGTCACACAGATTTTATTTGCTCACATCTCATTGGGCAGAACTTAGTCACATGGCCGTGTTTTCTTCCCCCACTTGGTCTAGACTAGGCATTGATAAACTTTTTTTCTGTAAAGGGACAAATAATAAATATTTTAGACTTTGAGTCTATGTGGTCTCTGTCGCAACTACTCAACTCCACAGACAATACCTAAACAGATGAGCATAGCTGTGTTCTAACGAGGCATTATTTACAAAAACAAGTGGCAGGTTGCATTTGGCCCACAAGCCATAGTTTGCTTACCTCTGGTCCAAATTGTCCAATAGGAGTATAATGAGAACCACAAATATGAGACATGTACCTAAATTTTAATTTTTTAGTAGTCACCTTGAAAAAATGGGAAAAAGGTGAAATCAACTCTATACTTTTGGAACCCAATTTATCCAAAAGATTACCATTTTAATATGTAGTCAAATATTTTTAAGTTATTAAGAAGATAATTTATATTTTTTATTCTCAGTCTTCAATAGCTGTCATGTATTTTATACTTACAGCACATCTCAATTCAGACTAGCCTCAAAGTGCTCAATAGCCACTGAACTATCATGCTATTGGCTACTTTAGAAAAGCACAGATCTAGACTGTCCTTTCCTTGTCTGTATCTCTTGTCCCTATTCCTCCTCAATACTTATTCCATTCCCTTAAAGTTCTCCCCAGTGTGGGGCTCTGTCCCGGAGTGGAGCCTTGATGGGTCAGTTTGATAGTTCATAGGCGCTGTCCTGCCTCTGCCTCTGAGACCCTCTTAGTGCGGGCTCCTGCATTCACCTGGTTCTCAAAAGGGCAGAAGCCCTCCTTTTTCCAACTGCTCTTCTCACATGCTTTCCGGTGAAGACATGATGGCTGTTCGAAGTTCTCCTGTTCTCAGATACCCAGTTGCCTTCTCTGCTTATCTCGCTACGCTGCCTTGTGGCTATTGATGGCTTGCCTCCATCCACTTGTTTAGAGTCTGTGGGATCTTTTTCCATCCAGTTTTATTGACATTTCTTCTTTTTAATTTTATTACTTTTCTCCATCTTTATCCATCATCTCTGATTCTATTCTCATCTGTATCCTCTTATCATAACCTCTTTAAGTCTCGGTAAACAGAAACAAAAAACAAATATTATGAACCTGTCCCCTCATAGAGATGTTGTAAAGAGCACAAGGAATCATGTCTATGAAGGCAATATGCAAACTCTAAATTGTTAGATAAATGCAAGAAATATACTTTTATGGAATTCTAAAAGAGAAAAATCTGCCAGAAACGTAGAATTAAGTCACCCCAGTAGAGGACTTTCTATACTTTAGATGACTGTTTTCTTTTTTCCTAAAATTTAAGTATCTGCAAAAAATATCAGTTAATTACAGAACAATGCAAACTTTATAGGAATAAGATTTTGAAGGTGGCATGTAAATTTCTCTCTCTCTCTCTCCACACACACACACACACACACACAGACACAGACACATCACTAATGAAAGAATAAAAGGGACTTTTTTTCAGTGGCAAAGTGAGATAAATAGGCATTGTAGTTATTTAGCATGGAAGAAAATGAGAAAATTTGGCATAGCATCCAAATATCTACTCAATAATACTGATTCCTTACCTTGGTTTTGCCACAATGAAGGCTATACACAATTATCTTAAGGTGTGACATTAAATTTTTGTAACAACATTTAATTTTAATTCAGTTCCATTAAAAATTAAGTGTAATAAAGTCCATCCTTCTCTGCGGGAAGGTCAAAAAAATCAAAAGAGTGGCACAACCCAAAAACCGTTAGGTATCTATAATGAGGAAAATAATTTTGTAATTTGTGAAATTTCCATTTTATTTCACTCATTGTAGCTCCTGCTTAATTGTTTGGGGAAGAGAGCAAGGAAGTTGAGGATATTTCAATCAGGTCAAATTTCTGTGGAAGGATCCCATCAGCAACCCTGGGATCCAAGCCTCTTATTTACCTGGTGAGATTTTCAGAGGGAATAACCTCCCTTTGAGTTTTTCTGCAGGAAGTCAAGGTCACATGGCAAAACATGAGTCAACGCTCCATCAAGCTACAGTTAAATCAGTAAATGAGGCATGGGTTCATGTTCCCAAGAATTTCTAAGGCACAAGTTTACCTCAGGAGTTCATATCATTTTGTCTAATAAGAGCTGTGAACAAATATTGAGCTTCTAAATTCTATTCTAGGTGTCTCATAAATGGACTCTGCATTAAATGTACCAGGAGCATATAGACTTGGAAAACAGCATCTTGGTCAATTTCTAATTGTTATTTATCTTTATTTTTAAGAAAATATAAAGAGTATTTTTTTCTTATAGAAGATTCAATTTTTAAAAAATGGAACTCCTTTTTAAATTCTTTAGGAAAAAACTTCCTTTTATCCATTTCTGTAGGGCTCATGGAAAGCCAATTATAAGTCGTTGAGAAATTTGGAGTGTTGACTCCAATTCTCCAATTCTCCAATTCTGAGATTTGATATATGTGGTTATACATTCAGAATATATCTGAAGCACGACAATGTTAAAATTTAAAGTGTATATAATGTCAGAGAGCTAAGAGAGTTAAAAATAATGAATACGTATATCAGCAATGTGTGTATTTTAAAGCATTTCAAAACATTTAATACCAGAGCCCGATGATATATTACTCATGTCTTTATTACAAAAAGTGGTCATATCGTAGAGGTAGCACACATTATGAGATTTGGTAGTTGCCATGGTAACTATATATTTTTTACTGAACAGAGGAATAAATAGCGACACACATTCTCTGCAGTTTATTAAGCTGGTAATTTCCGGTAGCTTTAAAGATAATGTAATGTGCCTATTCCTTCTTTTTTAAAATTCAAATTGGAATATACCCATTTTCATTCTTTTGAGTGTAATGAAACAAAATAAAAAGTTACTTGCTTTGTACCTTTTTGGTTTTTTTTTTGGTTGTTCTAATGCATTAGAAAAAAATATATGACGTTTCCAAGTTACTTTCTCATACTTGGGGTTTAAGGAGTTGTTTTTTAGACTTTTTATGCAATGCAAGGCTACTCGAAAGTAAAGTATTTATATAACAAATGCTTAAGTAGCGCTTATTCTGTGCCAGACTATTTTCTAAGAACTTTATAAATACTAATTTATTTATTCTTAATTCATAAAGTCATAGTATCCTCCTTGTAGTGTGCATCTCTCTGGAAGTCATGTCAACAGCAATAGCTGACCTGAGGGACGGAGAGAAAGAAAAATCAAACCTTTGATATCTCTTTTTGAGTAACTTTTTTATCTGTGGGGAGAATAAGGTATTCAATAGCTAGTATAAAATACTAAATTTGAGTAAAACAGAAATATACAAGGGTAAAATATATTTATTTCCTCTGAAAAACACACTCATTTTTATCCCTCTTCCCAGCTGACTCCATTAACCTTCTCGGTACCTATTAACTCCATTTTAAGAGATTTGAACATATATTTTTTTTCTAATAGCTTTTGATCTCCCTTCTTCACCTAGCTCATTTTTAAAAGCTTATATTAGGCCCTTGGTACTTTTCCTGTCAGTCGGTATTCTCCTAAACTCTGAGAATCATTTTTCTTCAATGACCATTACTTGTATTTAATTATTTTTATTTTAAAAATCATGAAAATGTAGGAAAGTTGAAAGAGGAAATAGAATCCATTGTACCATAACCTAAGCAAAAGTGTTGTCATCATTTTAATTTCATTTTAATTAAGTGCGTTTATTTAGATACTATTTATTATACATTATATTTTGTATGTCACATATCTTGCTTTATTCAATTAACATTATATCACTTAATTTTTTATGTCTCCATAAATGTTTCTAATG
Source organism: Diceros bicornis minor (assembly GCF_020826845.1). Classification (NCBI taxonomy): domain Eukaryota; kingdom Metazoa; phylum Chordata; class Mammalia; order Perissodactyla; family Rhinocerotidae; genus Diceros; species Diceros bicornis. The sequence goes on from NC_080744.1 coordinate 19,193,195, forward strand.
GCTCCATGGTGTGTTTTTATCACTGTTTGCTTATCCATCCCCTCATGTTTGGAAATTTTAATTTCTTTTAATTCTGTTCCATTATACATAATATTGTTTTGATTGCTTTTACTCATAAGACTTGTTTTATTTTTCATGATTTTTTAGCATAGATTCCCAAGAATAGAATTTAAGGATGCAGACATTCTGAATCCAAGTCCAAGTTTTTTGAGATCATAAATTAGATTCTAGAGAAGATTAACTAAAAAGGAGAGAACAAATATTAGAGCTAAATTTCCAGCTCAGACCTTATGTCCCTTCATGTTCCACACAGCCTGGGTTCTGAATGAGGGGCCCAGACATAGGACACAACATCAAAGAATAGATATTTCAAGTTGAAGAGGATTCCTTCTAGGGAATGAAATGCTTCAATGTTGTCGGAAGTCCTGCTGGAGTAGAATTCCGGAGACTGCCTCTGCATCACTGGCTTGAAAGTCATCCCACTGCTGCTTTGATGTAGATGTCGGAACTCCGCAGCTGCTATTGCTGCTCCTACCACCGCCCTGCAGCAAAGACCTCACAGCCACGAGCTGGCAATCGCACACTGGACCTTGGAGTCTGCTCCCCACTTATCAGCCACTAGTCACGGGAAGATGACCTCTGCCCCTCTTCCGCCTTTTAGGTAGTGTATGAGAGCATCTAATTGACAGAACACAGGTCACATCCAGAAGCTCAGTTGCCAGGGAATTTAGGAAATAGAGATTTTAAATCCCTGGCCTTTCCAAACAGAATGAGGGCAAAATGGACAATGAAAGATCCAATCTAAGAATCTATTAAATCTTCTTTCTGACATTGGCTACTTCCTGTTAACATATTAACTTTTCTGTCCCCCTTCCTCTTGGATGCTTCCTCCTTAGTCTACTTTACAGTTTAATTTTTTCTACTCCCAACCAATAAAAACAGGGATTTCCAGAGCTCTCACTCTTGAGTTTCCACTCTTTCCTCCATATACTATCTCCATACACTATCCATACACCTTGGTTTCAAATATTATTTCTCAACATATTTTACTCACTTTGCCTAAACTCTAGGATGAGTCATGGATAAAAGTGATGGAATGAACTGAAAAAGTAGAGACGACTGAATTATGTGATGGGTAAACTCTTCAAAAGAGCTAGCTCTAAATATGCTTATATTCCTAAGTCCAAATTAATACATTAAAAATTAAATACAAAGAAAGCATGAAGGAAGAAACAGAAGACATATTTGTTGCATCAATTGAAATTCTTTGAGCTACAAGTAAGCAAATACACAATCCAAATTGAATTAAATGTGAAGATGTGTGTAATGTCATATAACAAAATATCTAAGAGGAAACTACATTTAAGGTTAATTTGTGGCTTGATGATAGCATTAACCAAGAACCAGAGGCCTTGCGTCTTTCCACTCTGCCAACTTCAGTCTATCAGTGTTATCTTTCCTCCTGGTTGCAAGACAGCTGTAGCAGTTCCAGATATCTTATGCAGGCACAACCATGCCCGTTGAATTTTGTGGAGCAAAATCTTTCCACAAAGCCCTTAAAAGTCATCCAATGGTCAAATTCCATTGACCTGGATTAAATTACAAGCCCGTGATCTACCACAAAGAAGGCTGGAGAAGTGAATATTTGTATTTCAGCCTCTATATCGGGAGACAGACTATTATAGCAAGAAGGCAGAAGCGCTGTTGGGCAAAAAACAGTACTGTCTGCCACTCTTTTCAAATTTGCAGATTATATGAAATCAGGATGAATTGCAAATGCCTTCAGTGACAAATTCTGGACAAAATAACCAAATAGCCTTGAGTAATGGACTCAATCCAACATAGACGATTGTAAAACCTGCATTTGAAACCTAAACCTAATTTTATTTGGTCAAGATACAAATGGTGTATAAAATATAAATACAAGGAAAATACCTGGGTTATTAACCTGCAATAACAACCCATGAGTAAACATATCATGTGGCCGCTCAAAAAAGTGAATTTAACTTTGGGGAACAATAACAAAACTTTAAAAAGAGGGTGAATCAATTTTTCTGGATGGTGAACAGAGCTGAGAAGGTATTTACTGTGTGTGGGAAAGTATTGATAAATAAGAGTCTATATAGAATAGACTAAGAGGACTGTCATTTAGTCTGAGAAGCTGGAGAGGCTTTGCTTAGAGAAGAAAAGAGTCATGGCCCTGCCTTACGTCCATCTTACATGTGTTCTGAGTGTCCTTCTAGGGTCAATCTCTATAAACATCTCACATGTGCAAATCAATAGGGAAACAGGCAGCAAATTTATCTACGTAGCCCACTACTTTAGAAACTCATTTATTTTTCTTTTCTGTAAATACAGTTTTCTGCTCTTTCCCTATATCAGCCTACACTTCCATTTATTCCTTCTTTTTTTCAGAAAAATATCATTTCCATTTACTTTCTTCCTGAATTCTTTATTCCTATTTTACATCTAGTTTTTCTCTCCTGTCCTGTTTGCCTACCTTCTTCCTTTTTCTTGCCTCTGCGCTTCCTGGTTAAATTGGCTCTCTTCATTTTCCTCCACTCCTTTTAATACTCCTTTGTTTTATTTTTTTCTGGAACTGAAGATGAGGTGTTTCAATTTCAGGGATGATGTCAAAAGAGGCTATTACTATTACTCTTATACTGCAAAGTTCAGAATTTATGAAATAACAAGAAATTTTGATCTTCAATAAAGAAAACTATGAACAAATATATATCCATCTTTATGTCTTTAACTTTTACTTTTTTAGCTATTTTCTTTTTCATTTCTAGGTACTACTTACAAATCCTTCCTTTAGATAAGTATCTCCAATACTAATTACATTTTAAACAGTCAGATTTTATTATTACAAAGCCAATTTTGTTTAAGTAAGAGAATGCCTATAACGATGGCCCTCTATCCACTTAGGTGTGACAGAAAAACAGGCAAAAGATAAGTAAGCAAATAAGAAGTAAAATAAAATAGGAAAGAGAGGATTAAGGAGAGAGAAAAACTTCCTTCAAGGACAAGGTATGGTTTAGTAGATGTTTTGTAGACTTATGAATTCCAAATTTGATGCCCTCAAGACTGAGTTCTCTCTAAGACATGTGAATTTCTCCATGACAATGAAAGCCTTGCATTCATCACTCCCTGCCTTGACATTGGCTTGAACTATTGACAGATGCTTCCTTCAGAGTAGTGGGTTTCAACAGGAGTGATTTTTGCCCCTTAGGGGACATTTGTCAATTTCTAGAGAAATTTTTAGTTATAACAACTGGGGAGGGGGCACTAGTGGCATCTAGTGGGTAGAGTCCAGGATTGCTGCTAAACAGATACACAGGACAGCTCCTCATAGCAGAGAATTATCTTGGTCAAATGTCAGCAGTGCCCAGGATAAGGGACAACTCTTTAAAACGAGACATGGATTCTATTGTTACAGAAGTGTTAGAGAATATTAGAAAGCATTTTCTAAAAAAAAAAAATAAAAGCCTTTTTATGTGTATAGCAGTTTTATACTGTTTCCTAATACCATAGTTGCAAAATGGATAATGTTAGTGGAGGGTTATAGTTAGGTTTGCATCACATGAAACTTGACATACTTTAGTATCTTTCTCCTGTCATTTGAATATAAGCACTTTAAAGGTGGAGCCTTTCTTTTTGTTGTCATAGCTCAAAGATGGCACATAATAGGCACTCAATAAGCATTTATGTTTTTAAATAAATAAATGCCTAGGTAGGGTTAAGTTATCCAATTTTTACAAAAATCATTTTTTCTAGGTAACGTTTTCCTGTCCTTCCTTCCTCCCATTCTTTTAAAAAAATTTTCATAGCTACTGTGGTAAATCAGACAATTGTTAGGATTCCTATCTCTATAAACAATATAAATGTGTACACATACATATACACATATTTTTGTTGAATTTTAGGAAATTCATAGAAATCTTGAAGACACTTATAAACTCCCAGGATCATTAAGTCCCAAATAAAAAATTTAGGAAAACTGTAAAACCAGGAATGCTATAGTCAACCAAATATCCAGCTTCTTTTAGATTGGTAAACCTATGGGAAAAAAAAAACGATCCCATACCAGAGTCATTCAACAAGCTACCCAAAGTGTCAAAGCCACCTATGGAGGGGAATCTCACTGAATTCGAACATTACTTAGAGAGACTTCACATAAATTTCATATAGTAGGTATTGCTTCTGAGTTATGAAGTACTCTGTACATTGAGAAATGCATTTTCCCATTTAATGTTTTTAACCTGTTCATAACAAAGAGAGATCTTATATAAGATCTCTTATATTAATTTGATTGATTACAAAGTTCAGCCAGTCTTTCCTTATTTATGACCTATCTGCAAGGAAAAGGCAAAAAGAGTGCAATATGTCTGCAGGGGGGTTATTTTCTATTGACGGGTGTCTGTTGACAGAATCCTTATCATTTCTTGCCAATTTTCTCAAAGAACATTGTGACAACTGCTCACAGCAGGCAGAGTCAGACTCCAGAATTGATTTTGGCAATCTGTATTGATCATATTGTTGATGATCTTTAAAACATCTTGCTGTCCCAGACTTTACTTATGTCAAGGAGAATTAACATATCTATCTGATACTGGTATGTTCATGCCTTTACCAAATCTTGAATTCTGAAAATAAAAGCATAGGAAGTAAATTGTAATTGTCATCAATATTTGAGAGCCGTCTCTAGCCAAAAAGCATCAACAAGCTAATAGAACATTTTACAAAGATGCTGCTATCATTTTAGTCAGCCGCATAATGACTTCTGAGGTTCATAAAATGAAAGTGATGGGGAAACCTGTTTATCTTTGAGCTTCGTATTTCTCTTTTGTTCTTTGTGCAAGAAAACGGAAAGGTGTTTGAAGACGGCAACAGAGAAAACATGAAAGGAAGGGAAAAGAAGAAGAGGCAGAGAGAAAATGGAATAGAGCATTTTTAAATGTTTGCCATAGTTTTCCTGCTAAAATATAAGAAAAGAGATGTCAGAAAACTAATAATATGAAAAAGAGAAATTGGAAGCCAAAGTGACATTGATTTAAATAAATAAATATCTCTTTATGTGTGTTTATGTACATTTGTACACATATATACATATATTATTGTATTTGATTTATTGTGTTCCTTTCAAGAGCACAAGAATATATGTTTACATATTTTTTTTTGTATTCTTGCATAATTCTTGTCTTACAGAGGAAGAAAATAAAGTGCAGAAAGAATAAGTGATGAGTAAGAAGCCACCTAGTCAGTGGGAAGAATGCAGAATATCTAGTTCTTTTGAAATTCAATCAATAATCTCTCCATTAAATTAAATTATTTTCTAAGACATGACAGATATGATATGTACTGAAACATAAGACAGTGCCAGGAGTTTGATGGTTTTATTTCACTTAAAAACAAATTAAGCTAAAGAGATTATTTGACTTTGAAATCAAAATTTCTTGGCTAAATGGCTTATGCTAGTGTCCATTTCAAAGACAGGTTATGGCCTACGCTTAGGCCAGTGGCTCATTTGTCCATCATCTGGATATACTGGTTTGAGTTAAGAATGTCTTCAGTATGCGTACATTAAGTCAGACTTGTAAAGTATATCTCAAACATTAGAGTTTTATCTTATTTCTTTTTTTTCAAATGAATTTGGCCTAAAATGTTAACAAAATTGGAAACAGCTGTGTTAAGAAACTACTTTCTTTTCCATTTATAGTCTTGTCGACCAATATAAACTTCATCATTTTAGTGGAGCTTCTCCCCCACATCCAGATGTTATGGATTTCTCAATAATCCTCAGCAAAAATTGCCAAAACCAACAAGAAGTTTTAACATGTAAATTCAACACATTGTTTCGTGCTCATCATGGCCTTTTCTCCATCAACCCCATCCTCATCAGATTTCAGATGCTCTGCAGTTGACACAGCTACAGCAAAGGACTCTGAGTCATCATCTCATTGTGGGATGGGTTCCTTTTAAATTTTTTTTGTCTGATTCATGAACTGCTTTTTGAAAATCTAAAAATGGTTCATGAATTGCTTGGGAGTTGGCAAAAATTAATAATAATGAGCCCATTTTGAGTACACTGAAATGAACTGATTATCATTGCAAGCTGTTGCTAATTTGGATTCTTGATGGCAAGAAAGGGTTCTACAGGAGCCTTTTCACTTGCAAGCAGGACAGATTTCGTGGTGTGGCGGAGAAAACACTTTTGTAACCTTTACCTCTTTGCTTCCTTTTAGGATTATGGGACATGTAGGAATAATAGGACCGTTATCGAGATTGGGTTTTCTTTTTTTTTTTTTCTTTTTTTTAAATCTAATCATACTGGGAAAATGATGTAACCAATGAGCCATGCTAAACAAGTGGCAAAATGCAGACATGTCACTTAATCCAAGAATAGAGCTTGGATGTTTTTACAAATGTTAGGAGATTATGTTCTCCTGAAGAAGCATGGATAAATCTGGTTATTTTATCCTAATTTATTACCCTGATATTGTTAGTTTTGTTCATATCAGTTTCTAATCATTTTCTCCTAAACTTTCAAAGCTATTGGCTTCAGAATCATCCTTCAGTTGAGTCTTTCACTGGGTAAAGTATATGTTACATAAAAAGTGAGACTTCCTCTTGCTTATGTTTCATGAAAAACAATGTGGGGTAAAGTAAAGATTGGACCACAGATATTACTAAAATATCAGAAATGATATTTATTTTAATGTCAGAAAATATTTTTGGCATAATTTGGGGAAATTAAAATGAAGCTAACAGAAAACCAAAACAAAATGAAAAAGAAAAGTTGTTTGCCTTCTCATGAACTGTGAAATCAAATATTTTAAAATCTTGTTTTCATAGTCATCATGTACCTGTAACCATGTTTTCTGTTTAGAAACCAAATAAGTGATCTTTGAAAGCAGTAACCTATGAATACAAAATAATTATGAAAGACATTGTTTGATCTTGCATGGTTGAATACACAATGTGATGAATTACCTTAATTTGGAGTTGAATTATAATGTACAAAATACCTCAAAATAATTAAATAAACTTAGCACCTAGAGAAATCATACTACCCTTCAGCATGTTATAGCTAAGGGAAAATTAAACCTTTTAACCAAACCTATTCTTTATCCAGCTACATAGGGAGAGCAACGGAAATCTCTTGCAGTGTTGGAAAGTTCTGTTTAATGTTTCATTCAGAGCTCTGCTTCATTCTACAGTCTAAAAAAATTCTCTGAATTGTCCTCTTTGAAGTTTTATTTAGATTATTTATTTTCTGAATCAAAGCCAACAAGTACAATATAGCTTCGAAAATAGTAAATGCATCTTTGACAACATGCAGGCTAGCCATGATTAACCATAATTTAAAAATTTTTAATCAATACTTAGCAACAAAAATTCTCAGATATCATATTAAGAAAAACTAGAAAAAATACATTAAGTAAAACAAGAAATGCCTGTGGAAAATGTCAATATGATGGAAGACGGCAGAGTGAAATTCTTGGATTAGAAATGGTACATTTATTTGGTGTTGAGTAAAAATAGACATGAATCTTAGCCTTGGCAAGGTAATTTCAAAATCTTTATTTTACTTTTTTGGTATCTGAGGCTTTACTATATCCATAAACCTCCTAGAAATCACAATTTAAAGCAGGTAATGTTTCACTCTCTCCTACAGGATATATAAATGCCAAATCATGTTACAGTTGAATCCAGAAAACTGTTTTATTCTCAATGAGAGCTTTAAGTGTGAAAGAGAACCAGAAATATCACACGGAACACACAGAAATTTAAATAATTTTACAGTATTTCTAAAAAGAAAGATTTAATAATATTTAAAAACCTCTAGGGCCATGAACTTAGCTGTTAATTTGAAAAACCTGAATACATTGTCCCATCAAACCTAAAGGCCAAAGCACTCCATCTTTATTTTAATGTGCTAGGCTTTATCATGAGACAGAATTGGGGGCTAGAGGGTGAGGGGCAAAGATAGAAAGAGAAGGATCTGGTAATTTTGGTCTCTTTAATGCTACTCTCTGCCACCTGCTAGATACAACACTTCAAATCTGTTCTCTTCAAATCTTTTTATTTCTTCTTTAGTTTCCCTTAAGGCCAAATAATAGCAAGGGAAAGAAGAGTGCATGGGAATTGAGGGGTTAGATGGAAGGAAACATTTAAATTAATATTAAAAGAAAATTATGCTTCAAACTCTGACTTAAAAAGAATGTAAAAATATGATGCTGAATGTCTAGGTCCTCAGGAAAAGAAAATGATCTTTTTCATCTTTTGAGAGCTAAGATTCATAGCTTTTAGAAGAACTATCTCTAGTTGATTTTTGTAGTTAAGAGGTTACTAAAAAGAAATATGAAGCCAACTACAATATTGGGTCTGAAAATCACAAAGAGTGTGCTGGCAGGCAGATCCTTAGAGTACATGAAATAGTGGTTCTCTGAGCAGAGGTTGAGACTTCTAGGAAGCAAGAAAAGTACAGTGCCATAGAGACCTCATTTTGATGCTCTGAGTGACTGTTTTTTAGGGAAAACAATATATATTTGCAAAGAATTCTTCCTCTTGACTCCTTGTCATCTGTGTCATCTTGACTCTGTGTCATCTCTCCCTCTTCACAACCGTGTTCTCACAATCTTCCTGCCCCTTTGATTCTGCCTCTGCCTCCAGTCCTCTGGATATGGGCATTCCTTATTATATGAAGTGATTAACTTGCTGTTCCAGTGCAAGAGTCAGCACACTATGGGCTATCAGCCAAATTTGACCCCCTACCTGTTTCTATATGGCCCTTGAAGCTAAGAATGAGGTCTATATTTTTAAAAGGTTGAAAAAAATCAAAACAATGCTAATATTCTGTGGCATGTGAAAATTATACGAAATTTGAATTTCTGTGTTCATAAATAAAGTTTTAGTGGAACATAGCCATGCTCACTCCTTTAGGTATTATCCATGGCTGTTTTTGCACTACAATGAAGAGTTGAATAGTTGCTACAGAGACTATACTGCTTGCAGGGCCTAAAATACTTATTATCTGGCCCTGTATAGAAAAAAACGGCTGACTCTTGCAAGGGTCAAAACAGAAGACATTATACTTTCCATGACCACTCTTCAACAATCTTGCCTCCAGATTCCTTCATTTCAGGAAATGGTACCAACAGTCTTCTAATAATTTAGGATGGAAATCATGCAGTTTCTCTTTATCAGAGTGTTTAACAAGTGTGACTTGACTGAGTTACAGTATGTCAGGTTATCAATCCCCTACTGCCCCAAGGGATGAATGGATCAATAAAACAACCATTTTCCCTATAGTTTACCATGATTTTAAAAAGCTAAGAGGCATTCTACATACATCATTTGCTCAACCCCTCCAAAACCCTTATAGGTTTAATATGAATCTCCAACCCCTTATGTGCAATTCCAGAATCCAAAAAGCTCTGCCCTGGACTCTTTTAGAGGCAGAATTTGACTTGAACTGATTTGAGCTATTTATCATCTGAATTCCTTCCATTTAAGGATGAATATTTCTACTGCAGAGATTTTAATGTGTTTGATAAAGAAATTAAGAGATACTGTCCAAGATTCTGTTAAGGATGTAATGTGATATGAATTATATGAACAATATTACCTTCCTAAATTCTGAAAAAAATCAGATTCCTTTTGCTATACATGTGGTCTCAAGAGTTTCACATCAAGGGCTGTGGGCCTATAGTCTTCTCAAACTTATCAAGACCATACAGAATTCTTTCTTCCTCATTTACCCCCATACCATTCTCATGTCAGTAATGGCACTGCCAGTTGTGCTAATTGTAAAAATACATCTAGAACCACTTCTTGCAGCTCTGCCATCATCACTCTAGCCTGAGATCTGATCTTTTCTTGTCTGGGTTATTGCAATAACCTATAGACTATTGGTGTTCCTTCCAATCTTGGCCTTTCCGTAGTGCATTCTCCATGGATAATCTGAGTGATCTTTTAAAAATGTTTATCTTTCATCTCACTATCCTGATCAAAGCCTTCTAGTGACTTTTCATTACACTTAAAATAAAATCCAAACTCTTTAATATGGCCTACAAGGCCCTACAAGATCCCCCATGTACTGGTCTCTGCCTAAGGATGTCATCTTGTACCACTCTACCCTTGCTTGTCAGCTAACAGTATTATGGCCCTCTTGCTCATTTCTGTCTCAGGAATTCTCTTACTCATTTGAGGGATTTGTGCCTGCTGTATATCCTGCTTGGTACTTTCCTCCTCCAGATTTCACAAGACTCCGCCTCATTGACATCATGATTCTGTTCAAGTATGTCACCTAAGGAAGGCCTTCCATGCCTCTCTTATATAAATAATACTTCCTCCAGTGCTGCTGTCATTCTCTACTCTCACATTTTGGTTTATTTTCTTCAGTCCTGTGGCATTCATCCTCTAGAGTCTTCTCACCTCACGCTTAGCCTGATACAATAGCCTTTTAACAATAGAACAGAGCTGCAGAAAAAACACTACATTAGAAGACAGGAGACCTGAACTGTACTCGAGCCGGATCACACAAGCTCTGTGACTTCTCTTGATTTCAGTTTATTCAGCCCTGAATGAAAAATCTTGAGCTATATGATATTGACAATATTTAACGATTCTCAAATTCTAAGTTGTTTTTTTTCTGCCTCGATTCTTTTGCTTCCCCAGTCCAATATGCACCAGTTGTCAAATTAAACTTCAAAAAGTTCTATTTCACCAATTTCATTTTGTATGATTCTTCATTGCCTATCCATTAAAATATAAAGTATACTCTTTAGCCTATTTTTAAATATTCTCTCCAATTAAGTGCTCACCTCATTTTCTAGCTGAATTTTTTACTACTCCTATGTAAAGACACTCTAGCTCATCCAACCAAATTGTTCTACACACAAAAATGTTTTCAAAAAATTCCTTTTCACTGGCAGTGCTTATATCTTCTCTAGCCATCAAAATCTTACTCATCCTTGAAGGCCCAGCAACCACTTAAAAATGGAATAATAAATAATTATTAATTTAAAAGAAAACTAAAAAGAAGAAAAGAAAATAAAGAAGAGATGAGACAAATAGAAAACACTTGGCAAGATGGTAAATCTAGACCAAGAATATCAATGATCACTTTAAATGTAAACAGTTTAAGCAATCAAAAGGTAAACATTGTCAGAGTGAATAAAACAGCAAGACCCAACTATATGCTACCTACCATGAAACTCATGTTAAATATGAAGACACACAAAGACTCAAAGTAAAAGAGTGGAAATATGCATACTATGCTACCACTAAGCAAAAGAAAGCTGAAGTGGCTATATTTATATCAGCCAAGGCGGATGTCAAAACATGGGTATGAGCAAGGATAAAGTAATAATGGTAAAGTGATTAATTCATTTAGACAACGTAACAATTCTTAGTCTATGTACCTAATAATTGAGCTTCAAAATGCGTGAAGCCAAAACTAGTAGAATTGGAAAAAGAAATAATCAAATCCATAATTATAGTCATAAATTTAACAATTCTCCCTGAAAAATTGATATCAGTAGAAAGAAAATCAACAAGTGTAAGGAAGACTTAAACTATCAACCAACCAGAACTATGTTATCAACCAACCAGCACTAGCTGACATATATAGAACATTACATATAACAACAGGAGAATGTCTAAGCATGTATGCAGTGTTTACTAAGTCCATATTCTGGGCCACAAAATAAGTCTCATAACATTTAAGAGGAGTCACGTCGTACAAAGTACGTTCCGTGACCACAACGTTATGAAATTAGAAATCAATAAGAGAAAGATATCTGGAAAATCCTCAAGTATTTGGAAACTAAATAAAATACTTCTAAATAACCTATTGGCCAAAGAAAAATTATAAACTGTTTGGAACTAAATAAAAATAAAAATATAACCTGTCAAAATTGGTGGGATGTAGGTAAAGCAATTCTCAGAGGGAAAGAAGCATGGTCTAAAAACAATGACCTAAATTCCACCTTCTACAACTAGAAAAAGAAGAACAAATTAAACTCCAAATAAGCAGAAGAAGGAAAGTAAGAAAAATGAGAGATGAAGTCAATGAAATAGAAAATAGCAAAGATATAAATAGAAATTCATAAGATCAACAGCTACTTTGAGGTGATCAATAAAATCATAAACCTCTAACCATCAGGAAAAATAGCCAGGAAGAAAGAAAACAGAAATTGGTAATATCAGGAATGAGAAAAGTGACAGATATCCCTTTATATATTAAAAGAATAGTAAGAGAATTTTATGAACAACTTTATGCCAATAAATTTTAAAACTTGTATGAAAAGGATAAATTGCTTAAAAGACACATTATCAAAGTTCATTCAAGAAATAGATCACCCAAATAGTCTGATATCTATTTTTAAAAATTAAATTACTTGGGGCTGGCCCAGTAGCGTGGTGGTGAAGTTAGCATGTTCCACTTTGGTCGCCCTGGGGTTCCTGGGTTCAGATCCCAGGCGCAGACCACTTGTTAAGCCATGCTGTGGTGACATCCCACATACAAAATAGAGGAAGACTGGCAGAGATGTTAGCTCACGGTCAATCTTCCTCACCCAAAAAAATAATAATAATAAATTAAATTTGTAGATAAAACCCTTCAAAAAAAAAAAAAAAACAAAGCCCAGGCCCAAATGGCTTTACTTTTTAATTCTACCAAAGAAGAAACAAAACCAATTCTACACAAACTCTTTCAGAAAATTGAAAAGGAATAAATACTTCCCAACTCATTCTATGGGCCAGAATTATGCTTATACCAAAAACAGAGAAATATATTACAAGAAAAATACTACATTCCAATGTTCTTCATGAATATAGACACAACAACTCTCTACAAAATCTTAGCATTGAAATCCAACAATATACATAAAGGATTATACATGACTAGTGGGGTTTAGCTCAGGAACATCAGGTTGGTTTAATTGATTTGAAAATCAATTAATGTAATTCACCATATTAGCATGTTAAAAAAAGCAAAATCATATGATAATCGATCTTAAAAGAAGCATAAAAAAGGATTTGACAAAAATCTATCATCCATTCCTGATTAAAAACAACAAAATCTGTCTGCAAACTAGGAATAGAAAGAAACTTCTTCCACCCGATAATGGATATCTAACATCATACTTGATGGTAAAAGAATGACCCCTTTTCCCCCTTAGATCAGGAACAAGGCAAGGATATCACTCTTGCCACTTCTGTTCAACATTGGACTGTTGACTCTAGCCAATGCAATTAGCCTACAAAAGAAACAAAGGACATCCAGATAGGAAAGGAAGAAGTAGAACTGTTTTTATTCATATGACATGTGGGACACATGTGACTTGTTGTGGCCAGATCATGGCCTATGATAGATCATATTTTCCACAGATAACTAACACTATCTCTTATTACACAAGCTCTTCTACAATGTAACATTGACACTTTTCCCATCCAGAGGTGGAATCTATGTCCCCTTCTGTTGACTCTAGATGGGCTTGTAACCGCAAGATTACAGTAGAAGTGATGTCGCGTGACTTCCAAGGCTAGGTCAGACAAGGTGATACAGCTTTCACCTTGGTTGTGGAACTATTGTGCTTGGAGCCCTGAGTCACCATGGAAGAATTTCAGTTACTCTGAGACTGTCATATTAGAGAGGGCCATGTAGACATTCCTGTTGACAGCCCAGCTGACCTTCCACCCAATAGCCAGCATCAACTGCCATATAAGTTGGTCATTTTGGCCTTTGAGACCAGTTCAGCCTTTCAGGTGACTGAAGTTCCAACCAACATTAGACTGCAACAGCATGAGAGAACCTCTTTATCAGGTAAATCACTTATTTCTGTCTCATTAAGGTTTTGTTTTGAGGTTTATCTTGTTCTTTTGTTTATTTATTTGCTCGACTCTCATTGTTGGTTTCTATGCATTAGATGAAACAGCCACCTATCCCAGGCTCAAAGGAGTGGTCTCATGTAGGAGATGAACCTAATCATTCAACCCTGCCCTCAGTCTTCGTTATCTCTCAAGCTGTTATGATTGTCCAAATAGCCTGTTTTATTTTTAAAATCTCCCAGTAGTTGAGGGTATGCCAAGACCTGTTAGTGGCTCAAAGGGGAGGATCTCAGTCAGTACCTAGATTCAGGCTGACTGGAAGTCAGCCTCTCAGTTAACAGCTTTAAAGAATGCAAATGTATAGAATCCTGTGAGACCACAAATGTAAGCCGCACAGACCACCAGAACGAGGTAACCTGGAGGTGTCCCCTAGGTGGCAGTTACAAAAACTGGGGCTCCAGATGAATGCATAAGCCCCTTTTGGGGACATAGTGGTGAGCTGTGGTGAGGTAGAGGGAGAGGGAGAGCACAAAGATGGCTCCTTCCAGCTGGAGCAAGGCAGAGAGGGAGTGCAAAGACGGCACCTGCCAAAAAAAGAAAAAAAGATGATGCCCATGGACTTTAGCAAGCCAGAGGGTGAGCACAAAGCTGGCATCCACCAGTCTCCATCCCAGGGACTTTCCCAGCAGGCCCCTGCCCCTCAGTCGGATGCCTTAAAATTAGCAAATGAGCCTCTTTCATGTAAAATCTGGGCACTTTTCAAACTGCTGCTTCTGCGCTGGGCCCTGGGGCCAGTAAGTCTGCACTCAGGCCCTTTAAGAGCCATTCCTCAGTTCTCCACAGAACCTCCTGTCTCCAGGAGCAAGCCTTGTTGGTTTACAAAGCTAGATGTTTTGGGGGCTCGTCTCTCAGGTGCAGGTCTTGAAAGCTGGGTGCCTGATGTGCGGTATGAATCCTTCGCTTTTCAGGGAGAAGCTCTGGGTTTTGAGTTCCCTCTTAAAGGAGAAGGAGATGTTTATGGTGGAAGGAGAGGGATGTTTAAGGCAAGATTGTGTCTCAGCCTCTCCTACATACTTAGATGTGGTTTTTTTCTTGTTTGCCTCTTGGAGTGAAGGAGTCGCTCCATTGGTTTTTAGGTTTTTTCAGAGAAAATTGTTCCATATGTAGTTGTAGGTGTGTCTGTGAAAGGAGGTGACTTCAGGGTCTTCCTACATCACCATCTTGGACCAGAACCTATGGCGGCTTCTTAAGGGAGCAGTACAGTCCCTGGATACAGTGAGTCAGTGGGTGACAAATTCTCCCCAGTTCATCAGTCAAAGTGTCATTCTACTTCCCACCTAATAGAAAGGTAAGAGCTACTGCTTGTTTCCTCAAGTCTCTTTTGATTCAAATATGTTGCCTATATCTCCTAGCAGTACTAAGTGAGAGATTCTTTGGCCTCTAACTTGAAATAAGAGATGAAAAATTGATGTGGGAAGAGATAATATACCCCTTGAATTGCTGAAAACAATGAACACAGAATTAAAAACAAAACAAACCACCTACTGGTGAAAGGCATAGAATTTGTACCATAGAGATAAAGACGCTCTCCAGCACACCAGAGGACAGAGTCCTATCTCTAACAATAGATAGTCTGAAATAAAGCCACTTCCTCCAAATAGTCACATGGGAAACCATTGTTTAAGCATCAAAGGAAGATTTCCTATTAGGGTAATATTAAGCTCGAGGTTCCATATTAGAAAATCCATCACCAAGTCCTCTCTCCAGAGTCAAGGGTCAATGAGAATAATTTACAGATGCTTTTAACTGTGAAAAAGTAGAAACAATTTCAGTGTAAAACAAAAAATCTTAATACTATTTTGATTGGAATTACATTAATTTATAAATTAATTTGGAAGAGAAATAACATTTTAAAATAACAAGTCTTCTAATTCAAGCAATAATAGATATTGTTGCTTCTATTTAAAAATTTTTAAATGTATTTTCAAGTTTAAATATAACATGTAAATAAATTCTCGCTGAAAAAAATAAAAACAATACATATTCAATGAAAGCCCCCTTGAATCTCACTTAGGTCTAGTCTGCTCTTTAGAGATAACCCCTGTCTTTTGAATGGGATATATCATCTCAGAACTCTGCCTGTGCATTTATCTACGTATCTTTTTGTATATATGAAATATACAGTTTTCTTTTCTTTTAAATAAATGAGATTATATCTTGGGTATTATCCTTGGGTGTTATTTTATAATTTGATTTTTTAACTTACCGTGTCTTGAAGAGCACTCCATGTCCGAATGCATAGGATATATAACATAACCAAATTCTTTTTAACTGCTTCGTATTTTATAATGTGGATGCACTGTACTTTAGGTCATCATTCCCCATTGATACAATTTATTTTTCTCCAGTTTTTTTAATGCTGTTACCAAATATTAGTATAATGAACATAGACAGCCCAAAGTTGGATTTTAATTTTTATGCTAAAGTCTTTGTTTTTTTAACTGTTATAGCTGATGTGTTTGGTATTAGTATCTTATCTTGTGCTTTTTGTTTATAATGGTTTCTTGATGTTTCTGTATTTTGCTAGTAAGGAACAAATTTCCTTTGTTTTTCTCTAGTGGAAAGTATACATCCTTTTTCCTAGCAGTTCTACAACTACAAACTTAAAACTGTTTTCTGTAATTATCAATGCCAAGAATAAAATAATATCTTCCTCCCAGCATTTTTTATAATGACAAAAATAGTTGAAATACCTTAAATTTTCTTCTATTCTTTATAATGGATGAAAAAGAAGACCCTTTATTCCTATAGTTTATTAGGGATGGGAGGGAGTATCTTCTTTGGATTACATTGCCAAAGCAGAGTAGGATTCCAAACAGGTTTGTGATTTTTTTTTTTAAACTCATGTACTATCTTTGAAGACTGTAAAAGCAGCGGTGTTTTGAACAGGAGCCATGACAAAGAATTCTACTGGTAACTTTGATCTCAGTAAAGAAAACCTAATTAGAAGCCGGCAAGTTGTGTGTGTGTGTGTGTGTGTGTGTGTGTGTGTGTGCGTGTGTGTGTGCGTGCATGCATGTATATGGGTTATTTTTAAAGGTCTAAATCCAAATATACCTACTTGGTAAGGACACTTTTACTGTTTGGGGAAAAATAATTAATTGAGTCACTAGCTAGGCCAAAAGAAGGCAGAGGGAGATAAAATATTATTTTTGAAGGACAAGATTGAACAATAAAAATATAAACTGCTTTATGATTGAATGAATGAATAATAAACAAATGCCAAAAAGTAGATTTCCTCAGGTATTGAAATTATTCTTACCTGATATTTTGATTTCCTGGATTGAAATAGAAAGTGAGAGAGGGGCTGAGACTTGCAACTTGCGGAATGAGAACAGATTTTGGGCCAATATCTGCGATGAGAATATTCCCAACAACGTAGAGGCAGGCCTGGGACACAGATCCTGTGGTGGATTGGGCAGTGGGAATTAGGAAGAGATATCTACACAGATTGTAGGTTTTCCTTTTTGTGTTGTCATTTCTTTATGAGGCCAACCTACAGCAACCAAGTGGTGTGAAGTGGACATTACCAGCAGGGCTCTACATCATGCCTCTTCTGTTTTGTCTCACTGATGATAGCGATGAGTCTGCTGCATATCCATATTTCTATCTATATTTATATTTGGCCTGACTCACCAAAACAGGCCCACTAAGTGGCTTTCCACAGGATCCTTCTTGTTTTTGCTACTCACCACACTTTGTGCTTTCTCCTTTGGGATATTGAATAAAGCCTTTGACACGCTACAGATATACAGCAACAACAACAACAAAAATTACCCAAATAGTGTGATCTCCTTCTGCCTCATTGCTCACTCTCACCTCTAGCCCTACCTCTGTACATTACAACAAGCTAGAGGTCTGCTAGTGCATAGCCCTTTGCTGTCTTGATGATGCAGCTAGCTGCTATGTGAACTCAGGTATGCTTTAGTGCTGATTTCTTAAGAGCTTATTTGAAGAATCTAAGAAGAATCCATATGGAATAGCCCACCATTGTACCCAATCCTCACTCCTTCTAATCAATAGATTTTATTTTCTTTTTCCCAAGGCAGCCTTTCCTGTTTGCCTAATGAATCAGATAAATTTTAGAAAGGAGAGCTTTGAAATGTCCTTGATAATCACATTGTAACTAGAGCCATGTTTATTAGATCTGAAAGAATTTCTTTAGATTATCTGGGTCATATAGACGGTACCTTCCCTAGTTTCCAATCCTTGCCATAGATTTTCTTCCAAATTAACACTCTGTGGATAACTTCAATGGAATAAGAGAGATAAACCTTGCGCCTTCATCACTATCATCCCTTGAAGTGCTCTCCCCTATTTAGAGAAAAAATAAAAGAGCTTAACATAAAAGAAATAAAATAAAATTCATTTATTTTCGTACATTACCTGCAATCTCTTTGGAAAAAAAAAAAGACATAATGAATAAACCCTGTGATATGAGATAAGGCTTGTATACCAACTTCTACCACAAAGCAGAGAGTGTCTTGTATTGTAAGAAAGTCGCCAAGTATTATTATTGTTCAAATATCACTCTGTTGCTTACTCTCCATTTGAATCTTTTTTCTAATCTACAAAAGCCATGTCTGGATATAGAGAAGGTATCAAAATACTGTGAAGATAAACCTATAGGTATTGCTGACAGTGTGGCAGAGTGAAATTTTCCTGGTAAGGGGAATAGCATTAACAAAGATAAACAGGTAAGAAAGCATGAGCCTGTTCAGGGAGTCTGGCTGAAACTGGGTTCAGCGGGAGATTGAACTGGGAAGGAAGCTCATGTCAGTGACTCAATATCTTGCTTAGAAGTTTGACTTAATTGGGCAGGTTTTAGGGAGCCTCTGAACTATTTTTTATTTCAAAAAGCAGAGGTCTTGGCTAGATAATATGCCTCTAAGTATACTGTAACTCCTTTTATTTCTATTTTTTACTTTACTGTTAGCTCCTTGTGCATTTACTGATTCTCACTCTTGATTCCTTTTAACTAAGTCCCATTCAATAATTTTCTGTTTGTGCTATGGGAGTGGTTTAATATTAGCTCATAGTGAGGAAAAAGTATTTTATATATAGTGCCTTGAATTTTTCAAATGAATGCCATATATAATTCAAAGAAAGAAATATAAGATCAATAGGTGTGTAGATACAACATGTATGGCAATCTGAAAGTCTGAGATGCACAGTAAGAAAAATGCACTCCACCCACATTATGGCAGTATCCCTGGAAGGCAAAGAAAAAAGTGTTAACAAGGATAATTAGAACGAGTTGAATATAGTTAGTATTTAAGACAGAGTGGTCATGAATAGAGTTGATGATGGAAGAGACTTATAATGAAGTTAAAGCATATTAAGGGAAATTTTAGAAGTGTGAAAACTGAAAGGGCATTTTTATTAAAGTATGAGTGATGAAGCTGACAAAGTTAAACTTATATTACAATTAAAACAATGCTATTCCAAAGTTCAATATGTACAATAGAATAAAAACTTTTCAGTAACTAAAGAGAAGAAATTAGAAAAATATTTTCAATCTAGACATAATTGGTTTTGTAAGAAACTGAGAATATTTCAGTAGGGCTAGTTAATTTTAGTTTAGTGATTTCTAGAAAGATGCTTAAAGTTAAATATTTACAAACTTGGAAGAGTGGAAACCTAAAGTAAGAAAAAAAGGTAAAAATTATCTACAGACATACATATAAATGCACATACATACATACACACACAGAGGGAAGAGGGATGAAAGAGAATAAAATATAAAATACAACTAATGTGTTGTACCATTTATGTTTTATTTTTCTTAATTTTAAATAGAATTTAATCAACAAGATAACCAATCAGAATATAAAATGAATGCTACCACTTTGAATGTAGTCAACCGGGAAACTATAATTATTTCAGTTACATTGTCAGTGTTTTTTTTTTGTTTTTTGTTTTTTTTTTGTGAGGAAGATCAGCCCTGAGCTAACACCCATGCTAATCCTCCTCTTTTTGCTGAGGAAGACCGGCTCTGAGCTAACATCTATTGCCAATCCTCCTCCTTTTTTTTCCCCAAAGCCCCAGTAGATAGTTGTATGTCATAGCTGCACATCCTTCTAGTTGCTGTATGTGGGACGTGGCCTCAGCATGGCCCAAGAAGTGGTGTGTCGGTGTGCACCCGGGATCCAAACCTGGGCCACTAGTAGTGGAGCACGCGCACTTAACCACTAAGCCACAGGGCCGGCCCCAGTGTTTTGTTTTTAAATAAAGATCTCCTCTTTCCTGGGATAGCTAGTTAGTGTCCAACTATTTCCACTGAGGGTGGGTTTGGATTTTAGAAACAACAAAATCACTTACAGCTAAAGGCAAGTAGCCAATGTGCCCTTAGAAATCATCTAGCTAACCTCCACTTGGAAGAATGGAAGGAACTCTAGAGTTTCAGTGTTTAGTTATGACACTTGATTGCAAGTGACAGAAGCAGAGCATAAATTGACTTAAACAGCAAAGGGAATTTTTTGGAAAGAAAACTGAAGCACATCGAAGACTCAGAGGAATAAGTTCTAGAACCAGGTCAACTCTGGGGACTTCTGCGACTTACAGTGGGACCTCTATGCTAGTCATATGCATGTTCTGGCTTTTTCCATGCAGTGGAGATGTGTCTATAGGCAGTTTTGTGATGGTGACTTTATTGCTTCAATGATATAGTAAGGAAAGGGCATTCTCTCCTATTGGCTATAGCAGAAAACTTAGTGGGGAAGGACACTAATCAGGTCGCTAAGATCAATGTGCATTTTTTTTTTTTTTTTTTTTGTGAGGAGATCAGCCCTGTGCTAACATCCGCCAATCCTCCTCTTTTTTTTTTTTTTTTTGCTGAGGAAGACGGCCCTGGGCTAACATCTGTGCCCATCTTCCTCCACTTTATATGGGACGCCGCCACAGCATGGCTTGCCAATCAGTGCGTCGGTGCGCGACCGGGATCCGAACCAGCGAACCCCGGGCCGCCGCAGCGGAGCGCGCGCACTTAACCGCTTGCGCCACCGGGCCGGCCCCCAATGTGCATTTTTTAACCAATTTTGGGTGGTGGGAATGTGATCTTTTCATTATTTCATTTCATTGTGTTCTTACCCAATAAGCTGAGAAGTAGGATCTGTTACTAGGAGAGGGGGAAGAGGTTTGACCTGACAAAAACAATAGCCACCATAGTCATGTATGTCAACACATCCCACATAAGACAGTAGTTAGTTGGAAATGTTTGGATATCTTAACAGAGTGTCCAAAATCAAGCTCTTAATCTTCTTCTCTCTTCTTTCCACACAAGATATCTCTTCCCCCGATATTCTCTATAGTGATCTTTCAAAGAAAAAACCTAACTCTTAGCAAGTTATTTAATCTTTTTGAACTTCAGTTTTCCCATCTGCAAGATGGGAATAATAATAATTCCCCATTAATAAGGGGTTTTCACATTAATAAAGGTTATAGTGGATTGAGTTAGATGAGTGAAAGCATCTAGTTGAGTCTGCCGTAGAATAGGAGTTAATTAAAATTTATTTCTCTTCTACTCCTTTCCTCACTTAAAAAGTCAATAGTTTTTAGTAGGATATACAAAACTCCTTCCATTACGTGATTATTATCTGCCCTTTCTAGCTTAGACTTTCTTTACTCCCTTGAATTTATTTGGAACAACTTGCAGTTCCCCTAAAGACAGCATGCTTCCACATCTTGCTAGGTGTTGTCTTCTCTGCCTGGAATGCTATCCCTGCCAGACTCCAGGGATAGAGACTCCTAGCCTTATCCATTTGGTAAACTTCTATTTAAGAGAGCTCAGATAGCATGTCCTATGTGAAGCATTCTCTGACTTACCCACCAACTCAGAGTTAGAATGCCCTTGATCTTTATTCCCCTAGAACTATGTGCATGCTCTTATTAATGGCTCTGACTATTTTTTGCATTATTACTGTTTGTTTATTATTTAGCCTCCAACATAAAACTTTGGGCTTCCTGAGGGATAGTACCATATGACAAATGTTGTATCCCATGCTGGGAGTACCAGGACATCACACAGCATGGGACACAACTCTAGACGTTTAATAGCTACCCAATAAATACCTGATGGATGCCTGAAATTTATATGCATGTCATTGATTATCTGGATTTGAGTACAAAGTGGCACATTGATTCTTAAGAAAATGTATACAATATTAAAATAAGTCAATTTTTCTATTAAAGTGTTTAGATGTACTGTTTCTATCATTTGTTGGATTTACTCTTCTGCCAAGTTAATTGTTACCTATATTATCATCAAACTCATCAATATATATCATGGCTAATGAAGGCCAAAATGTAGACCCCAGTAACATGCTTCAGAAGATTCTTGTTCTGGTTATGAATCCACTTATTTCATTATCGTTTTACCCAAATTTCTCCATCTCTTTATCAAGGCTGGTACAGCAAAGACTGTCCAACACTTTGCCAAAATGCAACTTGGATCAATTAACATAGTAACCCTATCAGGAAAGGAAATAAAATTTGTTTGACATAATTTATTTTAAGTTAACTTCCTCTAGTACACCATTGCTTAGAAACTCTCTGCTTAATAATACAATCCAGATTTTACTTGTGGTCGATACCAAGTTCATGGGTATCTGTCACTCACACCACCTTTGTTCTTGAAAAAATGTTGGTAATCCTGCCCAGTATCAGTTTTCTGGAGCTTCCTGATTTTTGTTGGTGATTCAGAGAATTCCAACAATTGCTCAGCAATCTCTCTGTAAAGTGTTTTCATGATACTAGGTTGTAAAAAGCTTCTATGATTGGCAATTACAAAAGATAACTCTTAAAATATTTTGAGCAGTGTTTTCTCTGTTGAGTGACGTTGCCTCATCCCCAGGGTAATCAGATGGCCTCCCAAGGTGAGCACTTTAAAAGACAATATTCATCTGGAAAATAAGTTTATGCATTTATTTTTTTTTTAAAAAGGCAATCATTTATCTCCACATTTAAGAGTTAAATTTAGTATTCATTTTCTCAGAGCTGGAGAGCACCTTAACAATCAACTCTGTTATTTTATGGATCAAGAATCATGTACTCTAAGAGAGAGATTTGTTGATGGTTACATATCTCATTAGTGGGAAAACTGGGACCAGGTGCCATATCTTCTAATTCCCACCTGTATCAGAGGCCGTCCATGTGAAATCCATGTATGAGTTTAGAGAAGCTTCTGAACTAACTATATTGTGTGAAAACCTCTGTTTACATGGACAATACATTTCTTACTGTTGAGTGATTTACAACTGCCATTATATTCTCAATGCAGTTCATGAACCAAAAATATTAAGCACCATTGATGTAGAACAAATTGGTAACTACAATTTCAAAGATTAAATGAAATAGTAAAGTATAAAGGTAGTTTAAATATGAGTCTTAGGAATGTATTCTCATCCTTATGAACAGAGAGAAATAAATTCGGAAAAAAATGTTTTAAGTTTTCACTATATTAGCATTGGGTCATACTCTTAAAATCTTATGCATTCATCAGAATTGCTCCTGAATATAATGATAGCCTAATCATCACTAGAGTGCAAGTTGGTTTATGAGGATTTGCATATTTGTTTTGTAAATGTTTCATGGGTGAAATTATTAATTACCATCTAATTAATATTTGTGTTGCTGAGAACATATTTTTTAAACCCCAGAATCAAGAAAATAGAGAATAGTTAATTATCCATTGCTGATCTCTTCTTTAAAATTCCTTATTGCTAAACTCAACGGCACAAAGGAGAGATTAATAAAAATAAATCTGAAGTAACTTAATCGCATTCTATTCATTTTGCCCAATTACTGAGATTCTTTAACTATGTCTTCCTCCATTCTAAAGCATTATTAAATAAATATTTTGTAAGCATTTAATAATCTTGGAAAAGATAATAATTGTTGGTACTTGAGAATTACACTAAAGAATTTCCCCAAAATGTTGGAATGATAAAAAATGTGATTTGATGTATAAAAACAATGCCTAGATGAACTATGACCAGCCCCCAAAAGCACTGAGTTAAAAGAATATAGTGCAAAATAGGTTTCTTTCAATCAGATCATCTGGGGTAGTTCTACATTTGGTAAGGTAGGATTTTGCCCCAAGCTACGCTCTGTGGGCTTGGGTTCAGAAAGCCTGTGCTTGAATCTTCAGCTCCATCACTTACAAACCGTGGAACAAGGAGCAATTTACTTACCTCCCTATTTCTTGGTTTTTCTCATCCCCAAACTGGGAATGATAATATTCAATGAAATAACACCTGACAATTAAGAAGCAGTAAACTGTAAACATCTTTAACAGGCAAGCCATCAGTATTAAGGTTGTGGTCCAGACAAAAGTATTAAATTATACAGGTAAAGGGATGGAAATGAAGATATCCACAGAAAATAAACAGAAGAGCACACGGACAAGAGTGGTCTAGTGGTTAAGATTCGGTGCTCTCGCCACAGCCGCCTGGGGTCCTTTCCCAGTCAGGGAACCACACCACCCGTCTGTCGGTTGTCATACTGTGGGGGCTGTGTTTTGCTGTGTTGCTAAATGCTTTGCCGCCAGTATTTCGAATACCAGCAGGGTCATCCATGGTGGAAGAATCTCAGTAGAAATTCCAGACTAGGAAGAAGGACTTGGCCACCCCCTTCCAAAAAAATTGGCCATGAAATCTCTATGAAAAGCAGTGGAGCATTGTCTGATGTAGAGCCAGAGTGTACCGGAACTCTGCTATACACAGGGTCTCTAGGAGTCAACCACACTAACACCAAAAACAAACAGGAGAAAGAATCTTGATCAAAAGAGTTATTCTTATCCAGTGATTACATTAGAAAGGTTCCTCTAGCTATCCTCATTTGGGTAAGATCCCCTACATTTTTTCTGATTATAATTTGGCTTCTCAAATAGTTGGTTCCATTGGAAGAGAAGATGCTACTAACTACATTTATCTGAATACTGTAGTCTAAACTTTGTGGCAGGTGTCATTTCTCATTGTAAATGAACGCATTAGCATTCTGGAGTCCATGTCCGTCTCAAGACTTGGGCCTATTTTAGTCAGCTTTAGTCAGTCTCTGGTCACCTTTGGAATCTAACAAGAGCAAGTCTTACTTACAGTCCCAGCGAGGGGTTATCTAGTTTCAAAGGGGTCATTCCTTAATCCGGGGTATCTGACACTTCAGTGATCACACCAGTCAACTGGTAACCTTGTGAACATGCGGAGTCTGATTCAGTCAATCTACGGTGAGGCCTCAGATTCTGCACATCTAAGAAGCTCCCAGGTGAGGTCCTTGCTGCTAGTGTGTGGATCACGTTTTGAATAACCAAGGCCTTAGACCAATGGTTCTAAATTAGAATCACATGAAAAATATCCTAAACTACGTATTCTAAGAATTACATCCTACGTACTGAACTGGAATCAACCAGGGTGGGGCCATAGCTTTAAATAGTACCCAGATGATTCTAACGGACAGCCAGATTCAGGATTCACTGTCTTCAGTGGCTTCACTAACAAACCTCCTTCACATTTCTACAAATGTAACCAAAAAACTGAACACATTATACCATACCATCGTTAAGAACTTGAGATACTATTCTGGGATCGTTTCATAAGAATGCTATATGACTCTTACCAAGAAACACGTTAGTGTCTATCCAAAAGGATGTTGCTTTTTTTGCCATTTATTTTTATAGTTCATGGGTTTTAGACCCTGAGGTATGGAAAGAGAGGAAACTAAAAAAACAATTATTTAATATAACATAAATGAATAGGGTATTGAAAAGAGAATTGGATATGGAAATATAGTGATAAATTATTTATTAATTTCTAGTGTTTATTAATTGGAAAACTTTATGGCAGGGGTTAAAATCTGGTGGCCTTTAGGCCCAAATTTAAACTGCAAGTATGTTTTGTTTGGGTTAAACATTGTAGTTGTTGTATTTTTTGTTTGATACGCTGTTTGAATTTGAATACTTTTAGGCGGAGCACGCTTTAGCCACAGATCCTATTATATTTTCTCCTCTTATACACATATTTATGTTACTGGCTATCCCATAGGCATTTGAATTTTTATTCCATATACATACACATGTACAGATATATAGAGAAAAGATATATAAATTTCTATTTTTATGCAAGCAAATACTGCATTTTCTTATATTAGCAAGGCTAAGAGGTAATTTATAGTAATGAAGAAATGAACAATAGAAAAAAGGTAAATGTAATTCTATAGGTTAACAACAAATATTTAGTTCTATACTTATTAAAACCTTTTTTGGATCTAAATTAAAATAAGCTGCATGAATTACATTTGTAAAGGAAATAATCAAGCATCAGAGTCTTGAATAATTTTTACAAATCTTATACTTTTTAAATTTCAAGTAACATTTTCCATGTATTCAAATACATTTGTTATAGTATAAATGTGTTAAAATTCAATCATTGAAACACAGCAGTGCCTCATTTCTTCTGCAAACCAAGGTTTGCAAAAACATACTGTTTAGTCAACTGTTGTATACGATCAGGTGTCCTTTACTTTTCTTTAAGGGTAGTCAGATTTAATGAACCAACCTTGAAATAATCACTTATTCATGCCTGAACTTTCTCGCATCCAAACTAATCACCTAGAAAACAATACATCAAGCTCTAAAAGCTTCCTTTTGCTCAAAATAAACATCATTTAGATCTTGTGTACCAATCAGACCTTAAGATTGAGTCATAGTCAGTTTTACGTATTTCATTGAAAAGGTACAAAGGCAAAATCTATATTACTGTTCCAACTGCGTGTGATTCTCAGAATTTTTCGAATTTGTCGTTTTCAAGGTAACTTGCTGCTTTGAAAAAATATGATTTTTTGGAAATTACAGTTTTTTATTTGGTGTTTACAGCTCAGACTAGGACTTTTTTTTAGCTTATTATTATTATTAATGAAACAGGTGTCACTTCAAGAAGCTTTTGAAAATTGCATATAAACTTTGTTTAGTTTATAAGATGATGGTTATAACAACTCATACAACCTTCTACTGACAAGAAAATTGTGCACAAAAATTCCCAAACTACAATGTCAGCCTCCTAAAACTCTAAACCTGAAATATTGAGAGAGATGTTGCTTATAATATATGCGGAATAAAAGCATTCTTAATTTTTAAAATGACAAGACTTTTAGTTAAACCATGTCACTTTTATGACAAGAGAAAAACTACTTATTTTGGCAGCTTGTGACTTAATGAAGCATTTAAGTATCAATACAAAGCTTCATTAAATGGAAACATATGGCAAAGCGTATCATTATTTAGTTATTCAAATGTTGAAGAACTGTTAGAGTTTAACAATGTAAATAATACCTAGTAAATGTATCACTTCATTGCTAAGTTTCAGAAAATATTTTAATAGATCATTATACATCTTGCCACTGAATTTACAACTATAATAAGAGTTAATTTTAGGGGTCATCACATCCCATTCAAAAAAGTAAGATATACACAATAGATTTGAAAAAGAAAAAGAGCCCCAGCAGAAGGTAGGTTTCCTGGACTTCCTTTACTTGAAATAAATTGCATAATTTGATCAAGTTTATCATTAGTAAAATTATAAATTTCAAATTTAAGAGAAAAATTCTTACATCTCTAGATTCTGTTCTAAATGGCTTTTCACGAATGAGTAATATTGTTAAAAAACAAAATTCAACTGAGTAAATTTTAAAGATCTCATTGGCTTTATTCAATGACTCATGAATCAGACAGCATCCAATTTAGCAGGTAGAAAGGAGCTCCAAGGACTTGTACAAAACGGAAGACTTTTATAGGCAGAAGGGGGCAGGAACAAGGAAGTTATACTAGACAAAAAAAAGCAGGTTGGTTATTACAAGATTACTTTCCTTTAGGGAATGGCAGGGGTCTATCAGACAGATGATTTAACTAGTGCTGATCAGGTGATTCTGGATAAGATTCTGACTGGATAAGATTCTATTTCTGGGAGAGCCAAAACTGTAATTAACTCTTGGTTTGGTCATGTGGGGTTTAGCCTAAGTGACTCCATTTTGGGCCTGTTTCTTGTTTTTAACAATAAGTATTAGAATATCAGAGAAATAATATTTTCTGTTTTCACTCTAAGATCACCTACTCTATCTCTACTGCAATATTGTGATTTGTAAGAAATATATTTTGGTCATGTGAATGTCATATATATTTGGTCTTTGTCCAAGGTTCCTGGCTCACAGCTCCTAAAACCCTTGGATGTTCCTGTGATAAGAGCTATAAAAGTCTCTTTTTTATGTTAATGAGGTGACTTTTGGACTCTACCTAATGATGGGGGCTGGTTGCCAGTAGAACCTTCATGTGATTAGAGGGTTGGAACTTTTAGTCCCACCCCCTCCCTACCCCTCACACCCAGTGAGGGGAGGGGGCCTAGAGGTTGAATCAATCTATATTAACCAATGATTTAATCAATCATGACTATGTAAGGAAGCTTCCATACAACTCCCAAAAGACAGAAGTGGAGAGCTTCCCGGTTGGTGAACATGTGGAGGTGCTGGGAGAGTTGGAGCACCTAGAGAGGGCACGGAAGCTCCACATCCTTGCCACATACCTTGCCCTATGTATCTCTGTCATCTGGCTGTCCTTGAGTTGTATCCTTTTATGATAAACTGGTGATCTAGTAAGTAAAAGGTTTCTCTGAGTTCTGTGAGCCACTCTAGCAAATTAATGAAACCAAAGAGGAGGTGGTGGGAGCCTCTGATCTATAGCCAATCAGTCAGAAGTACAGGTAACAACCTGGACTTGCACTAGCATCTGAAGTCCAAGGAGGGAGCCGTGGGAACCCCCAATCCGTAGCCAGTCCGTCAGAAGCACAGGTAATAACCTGGGCTTGCAACTAGCATCTCAAGGCGGGGGTTGGGGACAGTGAGTCTTGTGGGACTGAGTGTTTAACCTATGGAATCTGATGCTATCTCTGGGTAGGTGGTGTCAGAACTGAATTGAATTCTCTGACACCTTGCTGGGTTGCTTGGTGAAACACCCTGAAAATTGCTTGGTGTTGTGTGGGAAGTCCCTCCACACACATATATACACTGGTATTGAGTCCAGGAACCCCAAAGGTCTACACACTTAACAAATGTTCAATTATAAATTTCATATCGTGGTTCTCCAAAGAGGGAGGAGGATAGTCCAATCAGAGTAGTAAGTAATTAGGTTATTTGGGGACGTGTGAAGAGCTCTGATATATGTGTTCTACTCAGTTTGTCATTCTCCTGGGCACCACACTTTCCAAAGCCTAATTAAAATATTTCTTAAATGTTTTGCTTTGCTCAAGGTAAACTCTTTAGATACACTCTGAAATGTCTGTAATTGCCAGATTTTTTACATATATGGTAACAAAATGTCAACAAAGGTCCTTTATTATTCTACAAACACTTATTAAATCTTAATGAAGCAATGCTTTATGATATAGTCATTAATATAGCTGAGTTGCTTTTAGACTATTTATATACAAAATTAAAGAAAACTTGGATGGAGTCCAGAGGCAAATGATTATACTCTACTTAGTGTCATTGAAAACAGAACAATTTTATTTTATATTGAATCTTTCATAGAAATTATTTTGAAGCACCTTATTTCTAAGTGCTTATTTCTAACCATAAATAATTCAAGGGAATTATTAAATAATGGAAAAACAGGAGAGAGAAATAAAATTTAAACAGTATAATCCAAAGAAGAAACGTATTTTCATCTAAGAATTGAAATGAGAATGAACACAGTGATGTTTCAAATGAGATATAGGATAGCTGCTCTTTGCAGTGGAAGATGCATCATCGCACTGGAATATCACACTGGAACAAGAGGTGATTAAGAATGGCATGAAATGTAGCCTAACACAGTCCATCACTACTGACATTGAGTGGGTCCATCCACAGCCCGCAGACCCGTTTTCATTTTGTAACACAAAGACCTTAAAAATTTTACATGTAAATTATATTATATATAATGAAATGGCTGTAAAGGAAAAACATATCAAACTTAATAGTTGCTTGTGACTAATCATCCATTTTCAGCTTCTGGCTTATTCAATATGTGGAAAATTTTACTGCATACTATTGCCTTCCTCAGCATATTCTTCAACCGTTTATTTATAATCTAGTGGATATGCAAGGATAGCTAATGATGGGTTGTTTGAGGTGCTGGATTGTTTGACTAGCAGCAAAGCATAGCGCAGTGATTAAGAATATCGGTTTGAAATGAGTCTGGCCTTGGTTTGAGATCCACATATCCACTTAGTAGATGTGCAGCTTCAGATAATTTTATTAATATTCTAATCCTTAATTTCCCCATATCCAGTATGGAAATAAAAATAGTAGTATCTACCTCACAGGCTTGTTGAGATTATGTAAGAATTAAACAACGAATGCAAAGGATTTAGCAGATAACTACTCAAAATTTTTCTGGAGAGATTTGCCTTCAAATGAGGCCTCATATGATCCAAAACCCCCAAAGCTTTAAATCATTTAAAATCATTTGAATCATTTAAAAAAGAAAAAGGCCAGTGGTACCTTGGGGAGTTTATCAGAAGAAAACACAATGCAAAATTCCAGATGGACACTTGCACAACTCAGACTATGAGGAAGTCTCACATAGAAAGTCAGAAAGAAACCAGAAAACAACCCATCCTGAGTAAGGAGCAATGTCAAGCATATAGATACACCAAATGGGATCAGAGACCAAAACTCCATATGCTAGAGCAATCTGATGAAGATTATAAAATAAGACTTTTGCAATTATGAAAGATTTTAAAAAGGAATAAACCCTTAATAAAAGAACATGACACTATGAAAAAGAACAGGATCATCTTAAAAAGAAAAAAGAGTACTTTGAGAAACAAAAAATATAGCAATTAAAATATAAATTATAAAAAGATGTGTTATAGAAAATATTTGACACAGTTAAAGAGCTAATAAGTTAATTGAAAAATGTTTCTGAAGAAATTAATCAAATGCAACAGAGATAGATGAGGTTATAAGAGGTTAAGAGACATGGATGATGGAAGGAAAAGATTCAACGTATAGATGTATGAAGATCTAGAAGGACAGAGATGAGAGAGAAAATTGAAGAGATAATGACTGAGAATTCTTCAGATGTGATAAAAGACAAGAATCCTCAGGATAGACAAAAAGTCTTCAGCAGGATAAATTAACACATATTTATACTTTCTAAATTCAAAAATAGAGGTAAGATCTTAGATATTAAAGATAAAAGACAGATTCTAAAAGCAATCAGATTTAGAAGGCAGATTGTTTACAAAGTAAAGACCACCACACAAAAAATAGACTTGCCAATAAAAAGAAATAGATATAGGGTAAAAGATAATTGCAAAAAAATTCCAAATCTTTAAATTGCTAAGAGAACAGCAATGACAGCAAGTCAAATAGTTTGCTGCTAATAGACTCTTGCTGTATGAACTATTAAACGGTACTTCAAGAGGGTAAGTAAGTCCAGAAGTAGGAATCAGAACGCAAAAAGCAAGAGTAAAAAATTTATCGTGTAGAGGAGTCTAAAAAAGTATTAATTTTATTAAATAATAATAATAACAATGCTCAATTTAGGGGGCATGAAACAAAGTAGAACTAAAATGTAGGGCAGTATAAATTTGCAGAGAGGAGAGGAGGGATTGCAGATTAAATGTAAATTTATATTATTGTTGGGATAAAGGTATAGATATTGATTAATTCAGACTTCTTAGTTCACAAATTCTGTAAAAATTAAGATTATCCACTAAAAAACAATCCAAGGGGAGAATATGAAATATGTTGATTATATAAAAAAACAAAAAAATACAAGTTCAACAAAACTAAAATATGTCTACGTAAAGGGTATCCAAGTAGCCATATCACTGCCTAGAATGATCCAAAAAATGAACCAAGGTGCAATATTATGGGACTCCGGCTTCTGGCAATGGTGAATAGATATGTTTAACCAGCTCTCACAATTCGGGCAACCAAGGAAGCTGACGTAAATATAAGAAATTCTATCGGAAGGCATTTGGAGAGGTAGGTAAGAAGAGAGTAAAGAATTTCCAGGCCATGAAGGAGTAGGAAAAAGGACAGAGACTCGGGGAGATGAGCCCAGTGTTTATGGTTGCTTTTCCTCTAAGAGAATTTGCTCATTAAGGAGGTAGCAGCTTAGAGCCTGAACCACACTTTTGGTGGCCTTAAGAGGTGTGGGGGAAAGACACCGGAGCTGAAAGAGTGCCCGTGGAGCAAGGAAGAGTTCCTGCTAACCCACTCCATTTTGGACAGACATCATAAAGATGTGAATCCTAGGAGTAAGACCACAAACTGGGTGACTGAAATAACGGGAATTTATTATTTCACAGTCTAGAGGCTAAAAATTCAAAATCAAGATGTCAGCAAGGTTGGTTCCTTCTGAGGACTCTGAAGGAGAATGTTCCATGCCTCTCTCCAGCGTCTTGTGACTGCGGCAATCCCTGGCATTCTTTGGCTTGTAAATGCGTCATTCCAATCTCTGCCTCCTACTTCACGTGGCATTTTCCCTGTGTATTTGTCTCTTCTCATGGCTGTGCTATGGGCAAGTATAGCATGGGCGTAGAATAGACAAATAGATCAATTACACAGAACAGAGAGCCTCAAAATAAACCTACGTTTCTGTGATCAATTGATTTTTCACCGAGGTACCAAAGCAATGCAATGAGGAAAAGGGAAGTCTTTTCAATAAAAGTGCTGGAAAAATTAGATATCTACATGGAAAAAGGTAAACCTCAATCATTATTTTACACCACACATAAAAATTAATTTGAAGTAGATTCTGAAAAATAAAAGCTAAACCAGAAAAGCTTCTAGAAGAAAACATAGGGAAATATCTTCCTAACTTGGGGAAAGCAATGTTTTCTGACATAGCACACAGATGGCAATGATCATAAAAGAAAAAAAATTGACAAGTAGGATGTTATAGGTTGTATTGTGTCCCCCTAAAAAAGATATATTGAAGTCCTAAACTCCACTACCTCAAAATGGATCCTTATTTGGAAATAAGGTCATTGCAGGTATAATTAGTTAAGATGAGGTAGTGGTGAAATAGAATGGGCCTGTAATCTACACACAAGGAAAATGCCATGTGAAGTTGGAGGCAGAGATTGGAGTGATGCATTTACAAGCCAAAGAATGCCAAGGATTGGCAGCTGTCACAAGAAGCTGGGAGAAAGGCATGGAACATTCTCCTTCAGAGCCCTCAGAATGAACCAGCCTTGCGGACATCTTGATTTTGGACTCAGCCTCCAGACTGTGAAATAATAAATTCCTGTTATTTTAGCCACCCAGTTTGTGGTACTTTGTTATGGCAGCCCTGGGAAATTAACACATTAGACTTCTTGAAATAAAAAACTTCTGCTTGCAAAATCCACCATTTAAGAAAATTAATAGATGACTCACAAACTAGGGGAAATATTTGCAGAATAAGTACCTCACAAAGGTTTATATGCAGGACATAAAAAGAATTCTCACAGTTGAATAATAAAAAGACAAACCACTCAATTAGAATATAAGCAAAATATTTGAGTTGACACTTTGCAAAGGAAGATATACAAATGGCCAATGAGTACATGAAAAAATGCCCAACACTTGTAGCCAGCAAGAAAATATTTATTAAACCATAATGAGATAGCACTACATATCCACTGGAATGGCAAAAATTAAAAAGAATGACAACATCAAATGTTGAAGAGGACATGGAGAAACCAGAACTTATTTTTTTCTTGGTAGGTATGTAAAATGATGCAAACATTTTATAAAGTTTGACAGTTTCTTATAAAGTTAAACACCTCCCTGTTAATCCAATAGTTCCACTCTTAGATATAACTCAAAAGAATTGAAAATACATATCCACAAAAACACTTGTACGTGAATGGTAGTGCAGCTGCATTCATGATAGCAACAAATTGAAAACAGCCCAAATGTCCATCAAATGGAGAACGGATGAAAAAATAGTGGCATAATCATTCAGTGTAATACTATTCAGCAACAAAAAGGGACAGACTTCTGATACCTTAAACAACATGGTTGAATCTCAAAACGTGCTGAGTAAATGAAGTCTTGCATAAGAGTACATACTGTATGATTCCATTTATATGAAATTCTAGAAAATGCTGAAATAATCCATGGTGGAAAAAAAATCAGAAGAGTGATAGTCTCTGGAGGATTGACTGAAAGGGAACAGGAGAGAACTTTCTGGGCTGATAATAATATTTTATATACTGATAGGGATTTGCGTTCATAGGTGAATACACTGGTCAAAACTCATAGTATGGTACAATTTTTGCGTTTCAATGTGTGTAAATATTATTTTGAAAAAAAGAACAGAAAATAAATATTGAACTCTGATGTGCATACTGAAGTTGTAGAGGTGCAATTTACTTTGAGATTCATAGAAAAATAAGAGAGATTGATGGGTGGATAGAGATATGAATAGATGGATATAGGACATGGTAAATGTAGTAAAATTTAACGATATAATCTAGTTGGTGAGTATATAGTGTTCACTGTACTATTCTTTCATTTTTTTGGTATGTTTGAAAATTTTCATGATGAAGCATTCTGGGTGGGGAGGATGGATGCCGAAATCCTGGAGGCAAATATAACAAAAGATAAGCTAGAAATATAGAGAGACGAGTATAGAACTACGATAGTAAAATCAGAGGTGGCCTTACGAATCAGTGACAAAGGATGGATCAGTCACTAAATGGGGCCAGAACAATTGGCTATCCTTATGGAAAAAGATATCTTATACCTCACTTAAAATTAAATACAGATGGATTAAAGATATAAATGTAAAAGCAATAACTGCATTAATTTTAGGAAAAAAATAGACTATTTTATTTTGAATCTTGGAATTGGCAAAGATTTTCTAAAATAGCCACAAAAAACAAAAATCATAAAAGAAAAGAAACAATTTCACATTAATATTAAAATAACTTCTATATATGACAAAGGCCATCATAGTAACAGTGAAAAGACCAGCCGTAAACTGAAAGTTAACACGTGTAACTGACCAACTTTATATCCAACATAGAAGAAAATCCTCACGAATTGAAAAGAACAGCCCAATTGAAAAACAGACATCAGGAAATTTGCAAAGGCAGAATAGAATATGACAAAAAACATGAAAACTTGCTAAGCCTCACTAGTATTT
The DNA here is from genome assembly GCF_020826845.1 of Diceros bicornis minor. Taxonomy (NCBI): domain Eukaryota; kingdom Metazoa; phylum Chordata; class Mammalia; order Perissodactyla; family Rhinocerotidae; genus Diceros; species Diceros bicornis. The sequence continues at coordinate 19,228,263 of NC_080744.1, forward strand.
GGGAAAGTGATAAACAAAGTGACAGTAGGAGACCATTCACAATTAATATCCTATCACATGAACTATTGGGAAGATGTGGGGAAATGGATCTCTTATACATACTGATGGAGAGGTAAATCAGCATAGTCAAAGCTATCCATACCCTAGACCTAGAAACCAATGCTAGGTGTCTTCTCTTGAGAAACTCTCACACATGTACCTAAAGATAAATCCAGTGGTGTTCATTGCAGTCCTGTTGATAAAGTGATAGAATACAAACAGCTTTATTGTCCTGGATTTATGCGTACAATGAAATAGTAGAATCTACAAGTTTAGATGAATGAACTTTACACGTAGAAACATAAGTACACCTCAAAAATGCCATGTAAATAAAGAATAAAATTGCAAAATATCAAATTCAGAATGATACCACTTATAAATAATATTAAACATAAAAAACAATAGAATATATGGTTTAGAAATACATATGTGTACAGAAAGTATTTTTAAAACATGTTTTGGAGTGATATCCGTTTTCACACCATATTTGTCTCTTGGGATATAGGGAAGGGGACAGAATAGGAAAGATGGGACTATAACTTTATGTGTTCCTTTATCTCCTTTTTTAAAACAAGAGGTAAAGTAAATATCACAAATATGGCAAAATTTCAATATAGATATCTGTTTTGTAACTTTCAGTACTTTTTCTTTTTTGAAATATTTCACAACGAAATATTTTAAAAGGAAGGAAAATTTCTTCACAATTCATTTGGCTACTCTAAAGGAAAATAATATGTAGTTTTGAATAACAAAAATATGGGCTTTATTTCAATTATTTATATGCTTGAGAGGTGCTATTCATATTTTTTTGAGAAACTTTCTCCAATGCCTTCATCAGGATTATTTACCCTTTCCAGATAATTTCTATAAGATGCTGCAAATGATGAGTGAAAAGCAGCAATAACCAAATTTCAAGCAACAGGGAAGGTAGACAGCTTGGAAAGATGCAGCAAAAGACGAGACCCTCTCTGACAAAGCAAAACTCTTCCATTCCCTGGAAGTCCAACCAGAGACGGAGAAAACCAGTTCGGTTTGTCTTGTAAATTTCTTATTCAATATTGTTTTAATATTTGCTTGTATATCAAAAATGGCAGCTTAGACAGTTGGCCCACAAGCAATATTTAAGGCTCGTGATATGAATTTTCATCAGAATAATAAACTTTCAGTTCTCTAGTCATCAAATTCTGGTGGTGTTAGTTTGTAAATACTGATTTTGTAGATAATTTTTTTAAAAAGCCAACCAATGTTGTTTCCATCTTAGAATGCTTCAAATGTAGGTTCCACCATGTAATCAGAGAACAAAAGTCATTATTTAAAACTAATAATAGTTCCCATTTTCTTATAGACTTTATGAGTGTCAGGCACTATGCTTTAATAATGTTATCTCTTTTCCTTACAATCCTGAATAACAATTTTGTAGCTGAGGATATTAAGCAGTATTGTCCAGGGTACATCACCAGCATGTAGCATTTTCTCCATTCAAGTCCAGTGAGCATACGCTGCCAGTACAATGTATGACTATATTGAGTAAACAGTGGGTGTGTTTGCTGGATGGATAGAAAGTTGAGTGAAGGTTGATGGATAGACGGATAGAGGAATGGATGAATATCTAGCTTCAAATCATGGCCCTTTTTACTGCACCACATTGTTTTTCTCATAATTATCTCCTCATTAACGAGTATGGGTATATTGGTGATTTGTTATATATCTAAAAGGCTAATTAAATTATGAGGAGTACATTTTTAATCAGATTTTAAACTGTATGAGAATCTTAGTGGGTGAACTGACATATCTATATACTCAAACTGAAAATGTTCCTATCAACTTATTTCTCAATTAATTCCATCTAAAACTGAACATAAGATTCCCACTTATTTCTTAACTAAGGCATTTAACTCTTAGCATGTATATCTTGTTTTATTCCATAGGTATTTCTTCTTTTGATAGTATCTGGCTAAATATCATACACAGGTATAGTTACTTAATATATTTTTAGTTGATTTATTGAAAACTAGATGAATATGTAGCTAGACATTCATCTCCAATGTATGCCATTCTACTCAATGTATTTATTTATTCATTTATTTATTGAACAAATATATATTAAACATCAAGGTATTCTACTAGTGCATCATGTAAAATATGGTGGAGACCCAAAAAGATACTATTTTTATACACACAAAACTTGAAAACTAATGAGGGAAACAGACAAAAATAAAGCAATTAATAATTACAAATAATACAAAGTTCTATGGAGAAAATAAACATTGTGGAATGATAAACAAGAAAATAAGAGAGTGCTGACTAAGATATGGTGGTCAGGGAAGGGTCTTCTGAGGAGGTGCCGTTGAGACTGATGAAGTATAGTAGCGCCACACACCTGGTTAGCAATAAAAGACTGGATTAACATCAATAGGGAAGCTGTTAATAACCTTAATAACCTGAGAGAGGGAGTTTCATAGACTTATTGGTGGAGACTTTAAAAGTTGTTCTTAACCTAGAATCTGTAAGATTTCTGCAAAATGCCGTGATCATATAACAAGCCAGAGAGTTGGGGAGCTATTGCCAGTGTCTTGCAAGATCACATACTGAAGAAGAATAAAAATCCTTGTATAATTTGAAGTCCTTGTAAGCTTTATCGTGAACTGAGCAACTGCAATTAGAGACATTAAAGTATTTTTACAACTAATATAAAAACTAAATATGAATCATTATGTTGTACACCTGAAACTAATATAATGTTGTATGTCAATTATATCTCAATAAAAAAAAGAAAAATATACAGAAAACACACCTCAGAAAACAAAACAAAAAACAGAAAAACCTCCCCAAACATGATACAGCAAGGCCTGTACGGGAAGTATGTGAAACATAAAAGAGGAACAGCCAGAGACCCAAAAACTATAACAATAAAGGGAAGAATGGATCTGAAAAAAGATTAAGAGCGGTTCCCATAGTTTAATCTGGCTAAGTGAGGAGAAACTTAAATTTAATTCTAGAACATTATTTTGCCTGCATTAATTTATAGTAAATCTATTTCAATTTTCTCCCTACAGTGTTAGGTCATTTTGTTGACTTTTGGAGTCCTAAATTGAACCTGTCAGGTTTTGATATAATAAAATAGTTGAAGACCTCCAGGTAAAATGGCAATGCCATTTCTAATAATCCCTTTTCCAGATTCTCATGGAAATAACCTATGGATTGAAATTTTAAAAATGTGTACCATTATTGGAAATGGGAAGAGTATGACCCGCATCCTAGAAATTCTGTTGACTTTCTTCTAGTACAGAAAGATACACTAAAGGGAAAGAGGAGAGACTAACAACCTTCAGCTCTATCATCTAAGAAAGCATCATAGCATCACTTAAGATGCAACTCAGGCAAAAGACTTAAAGTGACCCCTAATGAGGAAAGTGGGGGCTGAGGGCAAGGGCAGGCCATCGATAGACTGAGCAGTGCTAAAAATTATACCTTTCACAACTGCAGACCAAAATATTCAAAGCATCCACATAGAAAAGTCTCAGAGTTCTCACAGAGGAGGAATGGGGAAAATCCTGCAGTGTGGGGTTCTGTCTGATATAGCGGGATTTTTTGCCAGGAAGTAAGATAGGTGCAGCCATACTTTGTAACTTGTGTGGAGTTGGAGGCAAGTAGGAAGCTACATAAGTATCTCAACTTATAGTTGTCTGTCAAAGAAGACACATTCCATGTAGAAACACGTGAAACTTCTGATTCTTCCCTTCTTTTTGAAAAGCTATCATGGTGGTATCCATGAGACCACACTTTTCTTGGTATGGCGTCGTCCTAATCAATCTTCTTTGATCACTGTTAACTTCCTGCCTGTCCCTTCAATCTTGGTGTCCTCTCCTAGGGTCTCATCTCTTCTTGCTCCCCACATTCTGCGTGAATAATATCCACATGGCTTCAGCTGTTCCACGTATAGAAAACTAGATATCTTTCCAGAGCCACAGCACTTGCACATGTAGACGCATACACAAACACACACACAAACGCCCTTGAATATCAATAGGTCTGAATATGAAATTCCTCAGTTTCTGTGTCATTCCCACTCACCTACATCTTGAAAGCTACCTTTCTTTCTGAATCATTTTAATTCTCTGAAATAGTATACGTTCTGGCCTCTGGACCTTTGAACATAATTTTCTTGCTATTTAACCCAAAGCTTCCTCTGCCCTTTGTCCTCAGATTTTTACTCATTGCTGAGTACTAGCTTAGATGTCCCTTCCCCAAGAAACCTTCTCTTACAGCTCCCTCCACCAAAGCAGGTGCTTTGTATGCCCTCCATTGGAAGCAGAGTGCTTGCCATTATGGATTAGTTACAACGTATTACCATTGCTGTAAACACGCTCCCCTGTGAGAGTGAGTTCCACAAGCAGAGTGATGCTGTCTGACTTGTTCATAGTTGTTTCATCAGTGCCCAATAAATTTCTTGTTATGTTGAAGGTACTCAAATATCTGTTGAATGAAGGAATGGATGAATGAATAAATAGGTAGAAAACAGTAAATCACAATGAAAGCTTCAAGAAAAAATTAGAATAGGATAACTGAGTTATGAACAAACATATCAATTATGGCAATAAATATAAATTAACATTCTCCACAAATGGTTGAAACTCTTAGGTTAGATTAAAAAATAAATTCTAACTACCCATTGTAAAATCTACACCTAAAATAAGGTAACATAGTGAAATTAAAACTAATTGATGAGCAAAAATATTTAAAATCATGAAACATACAAAGAAAGACAGTGAAGATGTATTAATATTGGGAAAAATAATAAATTAAGGAAAAAAGTATTAAATGGGACAATTAAGGTTTCAAAAGGTATAATGTACAATAAATATATAACTACATTAATATTTGTACTCTAAATTACATATCAACAGAATATTTTAAAAATGTATCAATATGTGGGACGACATTTTTAAAAGATATAAGTATGCACACATCTGTATCTTAGATAAATTAGGCAAAGTCTATAGAATACAAGTTGTATATGAATACACATAATTTGCTATAATAGAGAAAAATTCACCTTTTTCATGCAGCCATAGTTATTTATTAAAATAATCATGTATTAAGCCACAAAGATAATTGTATTACATTAAAAAGGTAGATGATAAATGGCCGCAATTTTAAGAAATAAAAAGAAGAAAATTGCAAAGTAATAACAAAAGGTTAATTAAAGTAAGGTGAACTTGGAAATCAGCAAACGTTATTGTAATCCTTGAGTCAAATGATAAATTAAAATTGCAAAGTGAATATTTCAAAAATAAGGACAATGAGGAAACTATATATCAGAACTAATTAAATACAACTAAAGCTGTAAGCAGAAGCAAATTCACAGCCTTAAATGCTTTCATTGTTAGGCAAAAAATATATAAATAAGTTAAAATTTTATTTCAAGTTTTCAGATATCAAAGCATGTGGATACGAATATTACGAAAAAATTTAATAAAGACAAAAACAGAAATAATAAGCTAATAAACAGAATTGGTAAATATACTTAAGAATTGATCTGTAAACAACATAGAACAACTTTAGGCAAAGCAAGAAGATTTAAAGAGAGAAATACAAATTCAAAAAATTTTAAATGAGATGATATATTCACAGCTACAGAGAGGATTCATGTGCTAAGTAAAACTCTATGATGGTAAATTTGAACATGTAGATGAAATCATCTAGAAAACTATGTTATACTAAAATTTATGAATGTAGAAAATCTGAAGTCAATAACCATGGAAGCCATCAAACATATTGTCTCCTCTATAAATTTACAAGACAGATAATTTTACAGGTGAATTCTTCACCTTTCTCATTTTCAAAGATGAGATGATTGCCGTGTCTGCTTATAAAACGTTTAAGAACACATGACATTTGCAAGTCTTTCTAACTGAATTGAAACTAGCAAATCACTATATCAAAGTCAGTACCAGCACAAAGAAAATACCTTCTAAAATCATCCGTGAATATATAGAAATAACAAATTAATATCAAATTAAACCCAGTGCCATTTAAAAAATTACTTCATTACCAGAAAGCGTTAGTTTACGACTGCAATTCAATACTAGGAAATATGTTAATAATATTTTTCAATATATCAAAGGAGATGTAATAGGATCACCTTAATATATGCCAAAAACGCATTTGGACTTTGATCCTAAATTTTTTTGAGAACAGTTTGATAGAAAAATTATGACAATGTAAATGTAACTAAATTCAACAATTAAAATTGTGATGAATGGTGAAAACACTAACGCCATGTTTAGTAAAGTGAGGAAAGACAAGGATGAGGCAACTGCTATCATTATTTAAAATCCTTCTCAGTGTAGCCAAAGCAATGACGGGCGATGGGCGCTCACATGAGCGCGCGCGCGCGCGCGCACACACACACACGTCTAAATAAGAAATGAACAGAAAACGCTCATACCAAGACACATTACTATTAAAGTCTAGAACACTAAAGATAAAGAGAAATAATTAAACTCAAATTAGGAGGTGGAGAGGGTTACAGATTGCCTACAAAGGATTAATGATTTTAGGCTTGTATCAAGCTTCTCATGACACCACCACCTGCTAATAGATGTTAAAACCTTTGAAGTTTAGAGAGAATTGTTTTTAATATTAGGTTTTCTACCCAACCAAACTGGCAACCAATATTAAAGCAAAATTAAACCGTTTTCAGATCTGGGGAAACTTCAGACTTCAGTTGTATGTATCCATTTGGCGAAGAAAAGCAACAAAGCAGAAAACACTGGATACAAGAAAGAATGGAACTAACCTCTGTACCAGGTCTAGAAAACAATTATCTATACACCTAAGGATATCAGATGGAGTCCAAGAATAATGATGTCGAAAGGAATAGTGAATGGATAGATCATATGGAGCTGAATGGTACTAGACATTCTATTAGAAACTCTGGGAAAACAGAAGGAAAATGGAATAAAAGACTCACAGTACAAATATGGAGCAAACAAAAGAAGATTTGAGTTTGAACAATTGGAGTAAGAAAATAAAAGACTATGAAGCATGACTCTAGGAACACTCTACTTTGAGTGCCATATCATCAAACCTCTAAGAAAGGAAATGTGACAAGAGCACACATGTAAACAATATTTACTAAACCATATGATGTCAATGCTGATTATCAACTTTTGGTATTGACCTAGAGAAAAAGTAATGAAATCTTAATAATGGGTACCAATAGAATGAAATGTAATCGATCTTGGTGATGGAAAAATAAGAGTCAAGCTGACAAAAACGTTAGAGATGGAAGAGGAAAGAAAAATGGGGTAAAATAGTGTACTAATATTCTCTTTTTTCAAATTGGGGAGGTAATAATTACAGTTTAAAATTGATGAAATAATATTTGATATTACATAAATATAATGTATATTTATTTTTATATATTGTATATAATAAAGAAATATTTGATTATATTATTTACAAATTTTAAAATCCTAAAGAAATTTAAAATAGAAACTCAAAAAGAGTAAGGGAAAGGCACTATAAGTGAGTTAAATCTTCACTCATCATGTCCAGAAACACTAGCTAATATCTCAATTTAATAAATCAAGAACTGGTAATTAAAGCTCATTATTTAGAGCTGTGAAAGATTCTACACATAAATGGTTAAAGCTGTCTTTTGGTAATAGGACTGAAGATAGAAAAATAGGCTAGGAGACTTGCTTATCATTAAATAGCCTTCTGTACTATTTTTTAAACTACATACATATGTTATTCTGATAATTTTTTCAGAGATTCCAGGACCAGATGGATAGCAAGTGAAAATTGCCGTACGTATATACATACTACTGCGGTGCCCAGGTTAAAGGGACTAAATGTACAGAGCCCTTTAGAGGGACTGAATAAACAGAGCCCCTTACAAAATGATGCGTTATAAAAGTGTGTTGCCACACGTTATGTTTCTTCAAGCATTCACAAGGTCCGTGTGAATAAAGAGTTAAAAATGATCTTAGAGCCACAGGTTTGCAATCAGTAGGGTAATCAGAGAATAGCAACTTAACTACTCTCTAAGATCAGGGCTCAAGCAAACAGTGAATTAGGCACTTGTGTAATGCTATTATTCAATTGTTTTGCTGGAACTAAAATATGAGAAAGATATGAGCAGCTGGGGAAACAAGCACAGAATAAAGAAGTTTAAGAGGTAGTTGAACACTGCAGCATAAAGCAATGTGGGGAAGAAAACTCCAACAACCCCTAAAAATTTATTTTCTCTTCTTTCTTAAGAACAGGTCATGTCAGATAAACAAAGGCTCAAATCGATGCCCATATGACCGACTCACAGAAGGAGTGAACATGAATTACAGTCTCTCATCTCCAGCTTTTAGTGACACCTCCATATGGTTTATCCTTCAGTGAGACCATGGAGTTCTGTTAATGAGCTTGCAAGAGTTGGCTGGGTAGTTGGCAAGAGTTACCTGCCATTAGCTATTTAGAGTTTTGTAAATCAAATTACAGTTTCTGAGAGACCCCTCCTCCTTCACCCCAAAACGTGAGTGAGTCATTCTCTCATTAGTGGCCTGCTTTCAGCAATTCGTAATTACAGATTGTGTCTCTGTTAATCGCTTCACAAATGATACTTTGCCAACAGGTTTACTGAACTTAGTTTATTTTGAAATCATGTCAAATGAATCCGATGTAAAAGTTTGATTTTGATTGCCTACTTCAGTCTTCCAGATATGTAACCTGAATTTTAACTTGCATTTCCTTCTCCATGAGGGATCCAATATAATGTGCATTTCACAAATAATTTCACTCTGGGAACATAGTCTTTGAGGTATGCTTAGATGCACATTACTATACACTAGTACATGTCAGTGTTTTTTCTGGCTAAGAGAATATTTGACAAGATTCTGTCCATAAATTGCTTTAATGTGCTTTCAGTTTCATAATTTACATCCCTTTCTCAAATCTTGTGCCCCTCCCGCAACACCCAAGAGTTGGGGGTGGGGAGGCTCGTGAAGTAAAGAATATAGTGTGCTACAAAAAAATGTCTTTTAGTAAGCCTGGCAGCACCCTCAATTTTTCCAGGCAGGCCTTCATTTCAAACAAAAGACCGGAAATTATGGCTGTCTGAAAATCTAAGCACAAGAGAGGTAGAATGTATGCTCCAGCTTTATAAAGAAGAAAAGCGCTATATAGTACATAAGCAACTGCACTCACAAAGCTCTGGTCTCTTTGCTATGCTGGGGTCTATGTGACATCATGTGAGTCCAACACCTAATTTGCCTCACTGCCGCACCCATATATGGTCGCTGCTTGGAATCCTGAAACAGTGAGTCTAAATTAAGCACATGTACTAACTTTGCAAAGAAACTATCAAGGTTCTAGTATGTGTTTTAGCAGCGAAATAGACACTCACTTAATCCGTTTAGTTTTAGTTTAGGTTGTCAGCCTTGGAGGCTTTCCTCTCCTCTGCTTTTTATTCCATTTGTATTGTTTATCTCAGAGCATTTTAATACTTAAGACTGATCCTTCCAACGACAAAATCCCATAGGGCATTATCATTGCGAAAAAGAAAATAAATGACTATGCCTTTTGTTCCCTTCCACTACAGAGGATTCCGTTTGCCATTCAGATTGAACAGGAAAGCTGCTAATATCAAGAAGAGAGAAGGTCAAGGCTCTAGCACCTGAAAATATATGATAGCATCCTTTTTTTCACCAAAGAGAGGCAGTTTAGACCTATCTTCACTTAGAGTGGTCCCAAATAACACACAAACTTGTAAGATATAGGGGAGAAAGTCTATGGGGAGAAAGTAACTATTTAAAGACTAAAACTTCAATTTCTTCAAATTAATCTGATATCTGACAGTCGTAGAGTCATAATATAGGAAGAATTTCCTCGTCTTAGTGTGTGTGCAGTGTTAGAAAATAGCTGATTGCTCAACAAAGTACAAGATGGGAGGAAATAAAAAAGAATGAGTGACTCTTCTGAAAAGTAGAATAATCTAGGCTACATGTTGCAAACACATGCATTAATATCTTAGCATTGTTTTAGCTTTTATCCATTGGTCAAACTTATTTTCCATACTCAAGTATGAAATGATCAAAATTGATGGGTATAACTAGCACACGGGTCCAGAGTTCCTATATATTTTTGTAAATTGAATGTAATAACCTGTACAATAGGATCAAAACATTGCGTCTCCCAGAGCTGGACTATCTTATTAGCAGACTATTTAGAGAACAGGCCCCAAACAATCTCTTTTATTATTTGAAAGCCAAGTTGAACAAATGTTTTTGAAATAGATGTCATATACTTCACCTCTAAGGTATTTAATTCTTTTTCTGATTCTCTTTTTTGATGGTTGTGGTTCATCATTGAGTCATTAGGGCCCAGAACAGCATGTGACACAAAGTAGAGGCTCGATATATATTTGTTGAATGATCTGTAGTCCATTTGGATGTGTAAAATGAGTGCACGTCACTTTGGATAGTCATATAAAGTTTACAAGATGTTTGTGCAGTAACCAGTCTTTCCATTTGAATGCCTAGATCTGCTAATGGATGGTGAATTTAGGATGGTAAATAAATTTAGATGGTGAATGAAGGAAGGATTTAATACACCATGATCTTTCATGAACTCCATAAGAGAAATTTATTTCAAGTTTTGATATCAGAATGTTGTCCTGAGTAATAGATTTGCTTTTGTTTAATTGATTAATTGCTCAAGTTTACCCTTTTTAGTAGGCTGCTGAAAAACAGTATAATATATGTAGGGCTTTATTGTATGCACTTTAGTTAACCTAATTAATGGCTCCATTTTATGACTTCAGCTGTTTATTTCTTATCACTTTCTCCCCTTTTTGTTTCCTTGCTCTGTTAGGCCTTCAGGTAGTCAGAGTGATGGCCAAGACTACCGGCTCTGGAACCAGCTGGCCGAGGACAATTCCAAGTTTGCTTTTTACCAGGTGGCTGACCTTGGGCAAACTGGTTAACGTCTCTGCACCTCCATTTCCTTACTTGCAAAATAGGGATAATATTAATACCTACATCACAAACTCATGCATCAACAGCGATGTTATGAGGATTAAATGAGTTAAAACACGTGAAGCGCTTGGAACAGAGCCTGGCACACGTTGCAGGCTCAATGATGTTAGCTATTATTTTTATCAAGCATTTGAAATCCTCTCTGGAACAAAGTGAGGCAAGATAAATTTTAAAAATACTAAACACCTCCGATGAGCCAGGCACTTTGTGAAGTGTGGAGGAGAAAAAGATTAATAAAGTAAATGCATAAAGACATTTTGCATGTGGTATGGGAACACAGAGGGTGACGTGACTATAAACTGAGACATCACAGAAACGGTGACCTCCGGACTGAAGAGTGAGGGGAAGGGATGGAAAAAGAAACAGCAATACGTGCATGGACTGTGAGAGTATGGCTGTTTCTGAAGGGTCACAAGGTGCCTGGAGAGTGGGGAGGGCAGGCGGTGGGAGGAGGTCAGAGATGTGGCTAACACGGTAAGCCTGGCCCACATCTCAAACCAATCGCTGAATTTTAGTTCCTGCGCTTTCAGATATTTTTCCCCTCTTTCTGGATCGAGAAGAACCTTCCAGCATTCACTTCCTTTTCTCAAAGCCAGAGGCCAACCCCATTAGGAAGGTAGCGCCTGTGATTTAATCTGACTTGTTTCCAGGGTATTTGAGAAACCTTTCCCTTAAAATAGACTTGTGTGTAGCTGGTGCTCCTGATAAATGCAAGAGGTGCCATTTCAGTAATAGGTTGGAGACTTCGCACTTGGCTTTGCGAGCGTGCTTCATTTCACCTGCCTGCTTTGCACTTGACTGTCTCATGCACTGCCTCCAGAAACAAATCCAGGTGTTTCTTAAACTCTTTGAATCATCTTCTGTAGTAATTTATTCCATATGTTTATTGCTCTGTGTGTGAAATAATTTCATCAAGTTCCTTTTTTTTTCCTTTGTCGCTGCATTCAAATCAGCCGGCAGTAGAATCCCTATCTATGAGTAACACTTTTAAAAACACCATCTCCTGTGTTGAGGAAAGCCGAGGCATATTGTAGCACACGAGCCGAACAAGGAGAAAAGAACAACAAGCAATTGGGGCTTGATGACATTAGTTGAAGAGGAAAAGAGAATTTCAGGAATACCTCGCAGGGGTTGGAAGAACAGCTTCGCTCAACTTCTTACTCTATTTTGCATTTCCCCAGGGTGTCAATTTTATGAAACAAAGTGACGGGATGATTTCTATCACTTGAGAAGCTGTGTTAAAAAAATTTGATGCACTGGCAACAGCAAAAATTGTTATGGTAAGAATCAAATTGGTGCTTCCTTGCTGGAAATGAACGAAGCACTAGTGCCTGTCAGTTTATTTCTGAGCTCTGCTTTTCAAACTTTAATTTGAGAAGGTGGGAGGAGGTTTAATGGAAATCTGAATCGCTGTGAGACGAGGACTATATTTTAAACTTTGATTTCGTAGTTGTCTCTATGTTCAGAGGAAAATTATTCTTTATACTCAGAAGTGAAAGCACTGTCAGTTCTAAATCTATTAATGAGGGGGAAAGGAGAGGGGAATGCAAAGGAGTGCAGTGTGTACAGAGGGAACGGATTCTGTAATTAGTAAATAAAACTGCTGTTCCTAAATCTATGTACTGCCTATACTATATGATAGCATAAAGTATCTTAAAGCATTTACCTATTAAAATTATCACAACTTTGCTTTTTAATCAGCTTCTGCTGATAACATTCTTACCATGAAGTTGAAATGTACTAACAAACATTTCACTCTTACCCTTTTGCTAAGGAAACTTTTGCTAAAATAATTGTCACTGTCATTTTTTATCTACTGCTCTCGCCTCCAGGGATACAGGATACCCATGCAACAGAGACAGTGGTAACCACTGTATTAATTTTGTGTGTGAAAAATTAAAAAGGTGCTCAGATGCCAGTTTACGGTTGGAAAACTCACAAAACATCTATACTAAGGGTTGATGATTGAAAATTATAATCACTATGTCAACAATTATAACTGATGTGTTGAGCATCACACTCAGTACTGTATATACATTATCTCATTAGCTCTTTCAATAGCTCTATGATACCATTTCAATTATTATCCCCATTTTACAGATAGGAAAACAAAGGTACAAAGTAAAATAGGCAATAAGTGACAAACCTGGCATTTCAACCCAAGTCCATCTGCGTCTGGATCTTAAACTCGTAGTTGTTTTAAGTTGTTCTCAAAGGTATATTACAACAATATTATTGCAGTGATGATTCTTATTATACAAATAATTGAATCTGGCTCATAACTTTCTTAAAATGTTCCTTTGAGGCTGAAATTTTCTATACTTGGTGTCCATCCAACTGTGTGGTGGCAGGAGGCAAAGAAAATACAGCAAGTTCTGGTCGAGGCAGGAACAGATTTTAGGATTCTGTTTGGATTTTGAGACAGGCTGGAGCCTGGACCGGAATCCAAAGCCTGTTGAAACAGAGTTTTCTCTTCTTAACAGCATGGAGCAAGAATTTCCATAGAAACTTAACTCAAGCACAAAACTTGACCTGGAGATAAATAAATAAATAAACAGACACAATTTGTGCTTATCGTCCACCTTGATGTGTAGATGATGGACTCGATTGTGCTGGTTTTCTACATCCTGTAAGCAGTGGGCTGGAGCTCTCTAATCCCCAAGCAAGAATGAGCCTTTACTCCCTCTGCTGCAACTACCTATGGGGCCTTGCTCTGTGTTTTACCCCTACATTAGAGGAATGTCATGGCGTTCTAGTCGGTGCTAGTGTCTACGCTATGGAGTCTTATTACAGCATCATCTGACCTCCCTACAAAGGTTGTTTCCCTCTTGTTTCTCTTCCTCTCCCCTTTCGCCTGCGGTTCCCTGTCCTGACCTGTGTGTTAACCCCAAGCTGTTCATGTGCTTTGGTCCACAGCCTGGCCTAAATGAAGCTAGAACACTCAACAGAGCGCTGGAGGAGCCCGTACCTGCAAGTCTTCTTCACGGGATAAAATAAATGAAATCTCAGGCTCTCACATATGTTTCCTGCTCTCAAGAGTCATTTGAAGGTCCCTGGATCATGTCCTAACCTCAGCAATGTCTACTTTTTTGCTGAATCACTCTCTTGCTTGTCACGGCTGCACCTTTAGCATGATTCTACTGTTTCACTTATCAACCAGTATTGTGTTCTTTTGTTTCCAAGTCAGTCTCCTCCATCCAGCAGTGATATTTCTGAGACACGACTTGTTCAATTTTACATCTCAAATACGCAAGAGAAGGCAGGTACTCTTTAAATGTTGTTCACCAAACCTGGGCACGCAACCAGTTGACACCTCTTTTTAAACATCCTAACATTTCTTTAACCATATTCTACTGAAAAATAAAATCATCCATTTCCTCACATGCTTAAACAAGAAACTCACGATTAAAATGGTATGAGTATGCACATATATACATTTGCATCATTTATTAGAAACGGAAAATACAACCACAATTTTGAATGTAATTGGACAGTGTTCATTCTTTCAGCAAATATTTATTGATCATCTGCCATGTACAAGCTCCTATTTAGGGATTGATGAGCAAAGTTAGAAAAAGATCCTCACCCTCAGAGAGCTTATATTTTGGCAAGGGAGATAGACAATAAAAACAAAAATAAGAAATAACAAAATTAGATTGTATGCAAAGTAGTAAGTGCTATATAAAAGGAGTAAAAATAGATAATTGGGAAAGCCAGGAGAAGGGATGATGATGGTTGGGGGTCAAGTTCAGTATTAAGTTGGGTGGTCAAAGTAGGCCTTACTAAGCAAAGACTTGGAGGTGGGGAAGTTAACCAAGCTCATATCTAAGGAAAGAACATTCCAGGCAGAGGGAAGGCTTTAGGTGGAATAGTGTCAGTAGGAGCTCGATGCTGATGGATGAATGAGCTAAAGGAGAGTAGCTGGATGGTAGGACAGAGAGGTGAGGAGAACAAGATCATTTAGAGCCTGTGGGCAATTCAAAGACTTTGCTTTTTAACCTGAGGGAAGTAAGGAGCCATCGGAATATCTGAATAATGTGATGTGAGCTATTTTTAAAAAGATAACTGTGTGCTGTGTTGAGAACAGAGGGAGATAAGAGTAGAAGCAAGGAAAATAATTAGGTGAGAAAAGATGGTGGCTTGGCAGTGAGGGCAGTGCCAATGGAAGCAATGAAAGTGGTGGGATTCTGAATATATTTCAGAAATTTCATTCTTAGATTGGTGGGCCTCGTATAATATAAATAACTCTATTACCCATCATATCACCAAGGATTATGAGCTTTGACTTAAAACTCATGGCTAAAAGGGAACGTAAGACGGCAGATGTTTCTTTAATAAATAGGTATTTATTGTATTGGAACCTACAACTACATCCTCAGACAAAATAGCCTTAGGGTTTGAGAAAAAAAAATGTGTGTATATATATGTATATATGTGTATACGTAAGTATATATGTATAAACATGCTTACACATCAGACATATATGTTTACTGATACATATACATGTACATATGCAATACATACATATACATCAAGTAGAAATAATCAAAATAATCCACACATAAAAATTGCTTTATTATTCCTTGAATTTTGTGAGTGCCTCTTTGTTAAGTGGAATTGATGAAACAAAAGCACTGGACTCCTGAGCACCAACAGGGTGATTTTTCATGACAATCTATGTTGACTCACCTGGGAAGAAGCACAAAGCTCATTCCTGAGGGTCTAAGAACAAGACAGGGCAGGATAGGAGATGGGCAAATAAACTCAAAGGGGAGGCAACCCGGGAGAAGCAGAAGAACGGGCGCTGCCAGGCATGGGACTGCACCCAGGAGTGGCTGGCCAGGCCTGACAGCTGGGGTGGGAGTGGGCCTGATTGTGAACCTCACCTACCTGCCGTCTACGGAGGCGCGGTTAGCTGAGACCGGCTATCAGAGTGATTTGCTTCAAAAAATTCATTGGCTAGAGAGACCTGAGTTAACCTCCATGAGTGGAAGCTGCGCTCCGAAACCATGCAGAAATTGAGTGTGTGACAAATTTGTGGTAGTTTGACTATTAAATTCCCTAGTCATGGATAATAATGCAAAGCTCCTTGGAGGGCCAAATGAAAAGCTATCAGAATAATATTTGCTTTCATCTGCTCGGATATAATGCCGAATGTGCCCGCTTGTTTGTGGTTTCTTCCTGGGGTGCATTCCGAATCCCATCAATTTCAGTTCCAGGGAGAGCACAGTAGAGCAGTGCTGAGGTGGAGAAAAAAGCCCAAATTTCTCTTGTCTGATTTAAAAACTGTACCCCACAGTGAGCTTCTCTGTTTGTTAAAACTCTAATTGGTGTTTTCTCAACTTGCTGCTTGGCTGGTTTCTTTTTATTGATTTCATTTTGGGTTTCTAAGGCTGTATTT
The DNA here is from genome assembly GCF_020826845.1 of Diceros bicornis minor. Lineage (NCBI taxonomy): Eukaryota > Metazoa > Chordata > Mammalia > Perissodactyla > Rhinocerotidae > Diceros > Diceros bicornis. The sequence continues at coordinate 19,244,739 of NC_080744.1, forward strand.
GGAGCCCTTTCCAGAGTTTGTTTGGAAGCTCATTTTTAATTTTAATGAAAATGCATTTTTCAAAATGTATATTATACCACCCTGCCGATTTTGCTCAAATAAACCTGCTACTGTTTTCAGTGATTTCCAACCATTTTAGTGCCCTTAGTCTCACTCGCTAAAGGGACCCCTGTGCTATTCCTGGCAAAGCAACAAAATCAAGTAGAAAAATGAATGTTCTTCACTGCTTTTGAAGGCTCTTATACAACAAAGGAAAAAGATTCATTCAGGAAACTGCCTTGGGGAATAGTATATCAGGATTCCAAAAGGAGAGGGTTTTCCTACCCTCATTTCAGTTCTAAACAGCTTTTGTTTCCCAAACAGAATTCTTTCATTATTCTGAAGAACCCAGATCCAAAGCAATCAGCCAAGAAGAAATTGCAATGTTAGTGATCAATATTAGATTTAGACTTAAAACAGTATGTACCCATAGTTCAATATATTTGGTAACTGAGAAATGTTGAAAATAACATGTCCCATATTTATCTTTTATTGAGCCTTAGGGAGAGAGCTTAAACCCAATGAGATAGAATCTAATGCCAGCATAATTCAGATAGCAGCACAAAGGGTCCACTTTTAAAATATGATCAAGATCTCTGGGATTTACCCCCAATTCTGCCACTTTCTTGATCTCAGAGTTACCCTGTTATGGGAATCTCCATTATGTCAGGTGTCCAACCATGGAATCAGCCTCAACGCTTCCATCACTTCCATCTGTCCAGTGGTCCTGTGTCCTGGACATTGTATTTGAAATATCTTTGAGATTTAACCTCTTCTCTCTCTTGCCGTCACCATCTTCGATCAGGCCCTTACCAGCTCTCCCACAGGTTATCACAGGAGTTTCTCAACAATCTTTTTCTTCCCTCATCTGTCCTTAATATACTGCCATTATCGTCTTTCTTAAACAAAATCCGATACTGTCTTTCCTTTGGCTTTAAAAAAGCTTACCAGAAAAAGAGAGCTAATATTCTCCATTGTAACTAAATCAGGTCCAAATTCCCTAGGATAACAAGTCTTTCTTGAGCTCCCTCTAACCTCCCCTCAAGCTTTTTTCTAAAGCTTTCTCCTGTGCGCTCCTTCCTCCAGCCTCACAGACAGAGTACAGGGCCTCAGAACATCCACTGCCTTTTCATGCCTCTGTAAGCTTCTATACATGCAGTTCTCTTTTTGGAATGCAGTATAATATAGTGAGGAAAAAATAGCCTTGGAACAAGAGCTGGGCCAGAATTCTAGGTCTACCATTTACTCGTTGCTAATAGCCTTGCATGAATCTGAGCCTTAATTTCTTTACCTGTAAAATGGGGATGATAACATCCACTTACCAGGAATTTTGAGAAGAATTCAGTGAAGTAATTTATGTGAACTCACTTAATAGAACTGCCTAAATATATTAGGCATTTATATAGTTTGACTTCCCTTACATGTAACAAAACTTGAGTTAAATGAAACAAAAAAAGGAAGAAAAGAGAAAAGAAGGAAATTCTCATCATAAGTTAAAGGGAGTAGCTAATGGAAGGTAAGGATAAGAATGAAATCTGGCCTCAGGAATACATTCAGTTGGGCACATAAACACAGTGAGAATCGTTTTCTTCACCTTACATTTCTGTTTGCTGGGCACATCTATTTAACGTTTTCTCTTGCTGTGTGCTGGATGCTTCTGTGGTTCAGTTTAAATGGCAGGACATGGCTTCCTGTAACTCTCAAATTTTACATGCTTCACTCCAGATGACTAAAAAAATTCCAAGTTCCAATGCCTGGAGAACTCTTTTGTCCATCTCGGGTTAGGTAGGCATGGGGAGTGTCTCTTTTTAGAAAACACTGCGGGCAGGTGATATCATGGGAGCACTGCACATCTGTCAATGTTCTTTTTCTCCTTTTTTTCTTCCCTAGTTGTCTATTTATTCTGTGTCTTTGATATCAAGCTCAAATAGCATCTCGTTTGAGATGTTTTCTCCGGTTCCCTCCAACGCCCAGCAGTTTCCTGACGTCACCATTGAACATCACGGAACTTTTCAGAACACTTACCAAAAGAAAGTCACTCTACAAAATGATGTCCGTCTCACGCTTGGGGCAGTGAGCACCTTGAGAGCAAACATGTCGTCTTATTTATCTTTCTATCCCAAGCACCTGGGGAGTCTCTGGTTCTCAGTCCTTCTCAGTTCCTGTTTGTTGAATTGGTGAATCAGTATTTTGGAGGTGTGTGTGCCACTGGGAACTCTTCTGCTTTTTTTCAAAGAGCTACATCTCCCCTTTGTTTTTAAAGTCCCGTGAAGAGTCTGTGGTGTTTCAACAGTGATACTCACCAAATTGCTGCTTAGAAAAAATGGACTCGTAAAATAAAAATTAAACAGATTTTTCTCAAAACTATTTGCTTCATAGCTCCTCTTTGTCTTATTCAAGGACACTACTATTATTATTTCATCGTCACAGCTTGAAATCTTGGAGTCATATTTGGTTAGAGCTTTTCCATCATTCCTTACATTTAATTGTTCCTTAAAAATGCCTCTCATTTCCCATGTTTCCTTTTGTTTTCCTCATCAGCATGCATTTATTGTATCCTCCTCTATGTATAGCACAATTCCAGGCTGTAGGGGCACAAAGGAATGGGGAATCCCAAGGGACTTGCATATGCCTAGGCTGAGCCTTCACTTTGTCTTTCAGGAATGCTTCGATGGCACGCCTTCCTCATCCTCTCTTCCGTTATGCACGTAGCCAGACGACTCCTCCTTCTACAGCACTTTGCTCTCCTCAAAAAATCTTCAGAGGCTCCCAGCTGTCTATCTCATCAAGCCTAAACTCTTGTTCCTGGCCTTCCAGGCCCATTATCCTCTTCTAGTCCACCTGTTTCTCTCCTCCTAACACATTTCTCTCTACTCCTTGGTTTTGGTCTTCCCCTTTTTTCAGACGTCACCCCATTTACTCCTCCAGCCTCCTTCCACTTCCTATTGTTGTGGTTACTGATCCCATTTCTTTTATCTATGATGCCCTTCTGGCTCCCACAGCCTATCCACACTATCTCTGGTCTCCTCCTTCCGGGTTACTTTCTGGGACCATTTCCATTGGCTCCCTACATTCTGACATTGCCTTACAAGTCCATAATACTACATTTAACACTTGAATACTTACTGTCCTGTATCACTTAAGAATTATTTCCTTTGTGAGTCCCATCTAAGTAACTAGTTCCTTAGCTAAGAGGACCAAGAGTCATACTCCACTCTCCCCCATGTGCTCAGATAGCTCAATCGCTGTGTGGTGAGCACCTGTAGGCTAATAAACTTTTGGCCCAAAGCCTGACTTCTGTGGATTTAACTTCAGTTTCGTTTTTCAAATTGTGTTTCCTTAATGTAATATACAATTTGGTCAAAGAACATCTGAAAAGAGCAACCTGAGCCAGGTTAAGTGTTCAGTCTCTTGATTCTCTTTTAGATTGTAGTGATATGTTGCTGCAAAAGCTAAGACAGAATTTCTCCTGCCCCACCTCTACAGTTACCAGTGTCCTATGGTTGAATTTTTGTTGTTTTCCTACTACTTCTAAATTTCCTTCATACACATTTTTAGTCCTTTATATATATATATATTAGCTAATCTCAGGGATGCAAGTGGTTTTTGATGTCGCTGCTGTTTTTTAGAAAAACATTATGTTAAATAGACTTTCTCAAATTGTAAAAGTAATATCCACTTATTATAACTTGTAAAAGTAATATCCACTTATTATAACAAGTCAAACTATATATGTGTGTGTGTGTGTGTGTGTGTGTATCTTCTTAGCCTTCCCCATCTCTCCCCTTTTAGGCTACCTTTCTTTCTCTCAATAAAAGTGGGAATAATTATGATTCCTTTCACATCCATCTCTATGCTCATGCAAATGTATGCAAATATTTATACATACATGCATATGTGTATGCACACACATGCATATGTGTATACACATATGTATATGTATGAGATTTTTTCTTTTTTCCTTTTTTATAGAATGAAATCACATATACACATTGGTCTGCAATTTCACTTTTTCCTCTTAACGATAAAGCATAAACACATTCCGGATTGGTACACAGACCTAACACATCTTTTATTCTTTTTAATAACTGCATAATATTATAATTTGGTATGTATATGTATATACCGTATATATATATATATATATATTTTATATATATATATATATAAATATATAAAGCCATAATTTATTCAATTATTCCCCATGGATGACAATCCAGATTGTTTCTAAATTTTTGCTACTATAAAATAAAATGCTGCAATAAATATCATTGTTTGTAGATCCGTATATACTGGCGATTTTGTTCCTGTGGGAAAGATTTCTCATCTTTCTATTGCAAGTAACTAGTGGGATTGTTAGGTGTGGTACTATGATTTATAATAAGAAATATATATTTGGCCTTCAACCCGTTCCTGACGCAGAGCTCCTAAAACCCTTGGAATTTCATGTGCTAAGAGCTATAAAGATGTCTTTTGTTATGTTAATGAGGTTGATGTTAATGACTTTTGGAAAGATCCTCACTGGGGAGAGAGGGGATGGAGATTGAATCAATCACCAATGGCCAATGATTTAATCAATCATGGCCATGTAATGAAACTTCTGAAAAACCAAAAAGGACAAGGTTAGAAGAGCTTCTAAGTTGGTGACCACATGGAGATTTGGGGAGAGTGGCTTGCCTGGAGAGGGCATGGAGGCCCTGTGCCCTTTCTCCGTACTTTACCCTATACATCTCTTCCATCTGGCTGTTCCTGAGTTATATCCTTTTGTAATAAATTGGTGATCTAATAAGTAAAATGTTTCTCTGAGTTCTGTGAGCCACTCTAGCAAATTAATCACACCCAACAGGGGGTCATTGGAACCTAGCCATTCAGTTAGAAGTACAGGTAACAACCTTGACTTGTGATTGGCATCCTGAGTTGGAAGGGGTCATTGGAACTTCCAACGTGTAGCCGGTAGGTCAGAAGCACAGGTTAACAGCCTGGGCTTGTGACTGGTATCTGAAATGGGGGTCGGTCTTGTGGGACTGAGACCTCAACCTGTGGAATCTGATGCTATCTCTGGGTAGATAGTGTCAGAATTGAGTTGAATTCTCAGACACCCTGGTGTCTGAGAATTGCTGGGTATTGTGTGGGAAGCCCTCCCCTAGCCCGCCCTGCAACACACATGTTGGAATTGGGTTCAGGAACCTAAAAGACTAGGTTATATTGTATTCTTTTTTTAATGTCACAATACTAAATTACTGGCCTAAAGAGGGTTCCAATGGTTTATAATCCCCATAACCTGAACATTCTTTATCTTTAAAAATTTTGCTAATTTGATGGGCACCTTCATTTCCCCGTCTACCAGTGAAGTTGAACCAAGGATTTAGCCTCAATCAGCATGTTGTATAGTGCACGCCAGATACTATTTGCTCTGTGTTCCTGTAATTGGCAATACACTCAACTTTATTTATTATTTATTGAGAATTTTGTAATTTAGGACTTAAAACTTAATGCTACTATAGTAATCCCCTAGTGGTGAATTGATGCTCCCAGACTTAAAAATGCAAAAGGGGTTATGAAGAATTCAAGTATCTTATTAATAAGAAACACTTTCTTTTTTTTTTTTTTTGTGAGGAAGATCAGCCCTGAGCTAACATCCATGCCAATCCTCCTCTTTTTGCTGAGGAAGACCAGCCCTGAGCTAACACCTATTGCTGATCCTTCTCCTTTTTTTTTTCCCTCCCCAAAGCCCCAGTAGATGGTTGTATGTGGTAGTTGCGCATCCTTCTAGTTGCTGTATGTGGGACGCCTCCTCAGCTTGGCTGGACAAGCGGTGCATTGGCGTGCACCTGGGATCCGAACCCAGGCCGCCAGTAGCGGAGCGCAAGCACTTAACCTCTAAGCCACAGGGCCGGCCCCTGTTTGTTTAAAAAAACACACACACTAGTAACTTTCTCTTGAGAGCATTTGAGATTTTCTAACTTTTACCACAAATCTTAATGAAATCCTATAATGACGATAGACATAAAGAAAGCATTGAGACCATTAGAGGAAGGAAGTCTTATATTAGCTCAGTATGAATTTGAGACCTGATGAAATTCTCTGACAACCAGTTCCACATGTGGTTCTTCTCAGTGTGTTCTCGTAGAGTTGAAATCCAGTCCACCAAAGCTAGTTCTTCCAGCTAATATTTCCAACAGCTTTGCATCATGTGAGCAAGTTTGGTGACAGGCGCTCCTCATGCTAATCTCAGAACTGTCAAGAATTTTCTAGGAAAAAATATCGCATCTTATTTCTTTAAATACAAAATGGGAATGACCATATTTACCTTCTTCATTAAAATGTGTAGGGATGTACCAACTGAAATGGTTTTGTAGTTCCCTGATAAAAGATGATTTGTAGATGGATAACATTACTATATTGCTAGGAGCACTGAAACCGTTGCATTAAAATCCTGCACATAGCGTGCTCTGCTACTGGAGGCCGGGGTTCAGATCCCGGGCGCGCACAGACGCACTGCTTCTCAGGCCATGCTGAGGCCATGTCCCACACACAGCAACTAGAAGGATGTGCAACTATGACATACAACTATCTACTGGGGCTTTGGGGAAGAAAAAAAAGGAGGAGGATTGGCAATAGATGTTAGCTCAGAGCCGGTCTTCCTCAGCAAAAAGAGGAGGATTAGCACGGATGTTAGCTCAGGGCTGATCTCCCTCACACACACACAAAAAAAGAAATCCTGCATATTTTTTTTTTTAATTTTTATTTGTTTATTTTTCCCCCAAAGCCCCAGTAGATAGTTGTATGTCATAGCTGCACATCCTTCTAGTTGCTGTATGTGGGACGCGGCCTCAGCATGGCTGGAGAATCGGTGCGTCGGTGCGCGCCCGGGATCCAAACCTGGGCCGCCAGTAGCGGAGCGCACACACTTAACCACTAAGCCACAGGGCCGGCCCTGCACATATTTTTTATACACGTCCTCTAAAATGGTAAAATATATATAAAATACCCCGTTAAAATAATTGATAATTTTGAAAGCAATTTAAATAAGTTTATATTGTTAAGTTTAATATAATTGCGATTATTATAATAAATAATAAGTAATTAATAATATAATTAATGACTATTAATAAGTTTAGTAAGACATTAAAATATAATCATGCACCACATAACGACGTTTCCATCAACAACGGACTGCATATACAACGGTGGTTCCACAAGATTAATGCCATATAACCTAGGTGTGTAGTAGGCTATACCAACTAGGTTTTTGTAAGTACACTATATTTGCACACTGACGAAATCTCCTAATGATGCATTTCTCAGAACATATCTCTGTCGTGAAGTCATGCATGACCGTAATAAGGATAGTTACTGATATTGGCTCAGTCAGAAATAAATTGACACAGAAAAATAAAGTATACACTAAAAATAAATAACCCAAGAAAGAATCAGCCAGAAACACTTTCTTGGCTTCCAAAAGATAACCTTTAGCAGTAAACTTAACAGAAAATGTTAATATCCCACTTGTAAAAAAAGAAACAAATATTTTATTGCATTCATTTATTTAAACAAACGTTATTGAACAACTTCTATGCACCACGCCTGGAGGAACTTGCAAGAGTCCAGGTGTGGAAAATAAATTCACAGAAATAATTATAATAAAATACCATTTGTGAAATAAAAGCAGTATATACAAGGTACTGTGGTGACACAAAGGAGAGTTTCACAGGCAAGGTGACACTCAAACCTGGGTACTGATGGATGAGCAGGAGGCATCTTGGCAGGAAAGCAGGGAGAAGACCACTCCACAGAATAGCATGTGCAAAACCCTATTTTTCAGAGAACCACCAGTTATCTGGATGGGTCTGGAGCAGTGGGTCTCAACTAGCGGTTATTTGCCCCCAGGGGGTAACTGACAATACCTGGTGGCGTTTGGGTTGTCACAACTTTGGGGAAGGGTGCTATGAGCCTGTACTGGGCAGAGGCCTGAGCTGTTGCTAAACATCCTACAATACACAGGACAGTCCCATACAACAAGAAGAATTATCCGGCCCAAAATGTCAATAGTGTAGGGGTTAGGAGACTGTGGTCTGGAGTATGGGATGCAATGCATGATACCTAGAGGCAGTTTGAGTTTGAGATTTCTGAGGAGCATTAAGGTGGAGAGGTCCTGAGGCAGTTTTATTGTTTTTTTGGAGCTGATGATACAGAATCACCTAGAGACATAGTTTGGGCACCATTGCTGACTTCTTCTTTGGAAACCATGTACTCCCTTCTATGACGCTACAGACTCCAGGTTCCTGGAGTCTTTGGTCCTTCTATTCTATCTCTATCTTCTTCCTAGACTTCCCCTTTCTACCTCCATTTCCTCGTATACTGGAGTGTTTCCAGGGCTCTACTCTTCACCTGCTGATTTTATCACTTCACACCCTCTTCCTGGCTGAAGTCATTGCCTCTCGTGTACTCATTTACTACAAATATGTGACCACTATTATGGCAGATTACTTAAGAACATGGGTGCTAGAACTAGGGATTCAGATCTTGGTTCCAATACTTACAAGTGTGGTTTTTGGCAAGTGATTGTAAAATGGCTATAATAATACTTATCTCGTAAGATTGTAGGGAAGAATAAGTTGAGATAATACACACAGACACTTACATCACGTAGTAAATTCTATGTCCACACCAGACTTTCTAGAATTTCTAGGCTTATGTGACTGAACTGCTGGATTTTGTCTATCTGAATGTCTTACCAGCTTCTAAAATGGACCATGTCCAAAACTGAACTCATTATCTTTCTTGCCCCGCTCCCGAATGATCTATAAATAAACTTTTATTCCTCTATCAATGGCTATTAAGGACTATTAAGGAGAATTAGCAGATACCCTAGGTGAGTCTCTCTCCCTCGTGTCTCATAAAATCAGCTATTAAATTCTGTGGATTTTGTCTCTTATACACTTCCTGAAACTCCCCCTTTCTCTCCATCCCACTACCACTGATCGGTTAAATCAGGCTTTTATTGTCTTTCATGTTAACCACCAAGCAGCAGCATCCTAACCATCCCTGACTCTAGCATTGTCCCCTTGTAATCATACCTGCTGGAATGATTGGCACTTCAATGGCTCTCCATGACCTATAAAATAAAATCTAAGCTCTTTAACAAGTCGTACAGGGCCCTCCTTCATCTAAACCATACCTTCTTTATAACTTCATTGCTTGCCACTCTCTATCCTGAATCCTGATAGAAGATGAAATTCAAGGCATAGAGTGGTTCCACTTTTTCCATATCTCCTCTGCCAGAAAGGTATCGCTTTGCCTAACTAACTTCTACTAACCTCTACCACTCACAAAACGTGTTTATAACTTTCTTCTCTCATCCCATAACATCCTGCTATTGAGCTCCTCCCACTTCTCTTTGAAGTCAATGGCAATTTACTCCTTGAGGAAGGGGACTAGATTTATTTATGACAAAATCTCAGCATGTTGTGTAGGGCCTGGCACGAGGTAGATGCTTAGAAAATGTTTCATGAATAAGTGTCTAACTGGAGTCATCAGCAAATGGGTGGTGATTAATAACATAGAAATGAATGAGATGGCTTGGCAGATTGGGAAGGGGCTGGGCAGAAACACAGAACCATGGGAAAACTAGCATTTAAGGAGGGAGATAATGAGAAGAAGGCAACATGGAACCTTGAGAAAAGGTTGTCGGAAAAGTAGGACAATAACCTTGAAAGAAGAATGACATGGAAGCCAGAGGAAGACAGGTTTCCAGAAGAGGAAATTGTCAACCATATCAAATGCCACAGTAAGGTATGGAAAAGGCCTATAAAGCACTCATGAAATTAGGCAATTCCTGACATAGTTAAACTATAATGGTTGTACACAGAAATCTAATTACTCTAAGTTTAGAAATAAATGAAAGATAGAGTTATAGAGAAGCCAAGAATAAATCGCCTTTCAAAATGAGGCAGTAAAATTAAAATAAAAAATAGATAAACTCAATTAACTATTTTTACACACATCTTTTTCTACTAAGTGGTAAATCTCTTTATAATGGCAATCAGTAGTCATATGAATTATCTTTAAAACATTCAACACGTGACCAAACCTTCTCTGTCATTGTCTTATTTGGGGGCTCTAAGCTTCTCTTTCTCGATCTCGTTTAACGTTGTTGGATCCAGTCTCCAGAGCGTCACTCTCTGATCCAACCCATTCTCCACAGAACGCCCAGAATTATTGCCTTTAAAACATGATGTAATCTTTGCAGAAATGGAAGTATAATGATGTACACCTGAAATTTACACAATGTTATAAACCAATGTTACTGCAATAAACAAAAAGTTTAAAAAATAAATAAATAAAACATCAAAGGTAAACTTGTCATTCCCAAACTTTAAAATCTCCAATGGTTCCAAGATGTCTATAGCTTATTATCTAAATTCTGTAGTTTTGCATACAGGATGTGCAAAGTCGGCTTCCCTCTGCTTCTCTGGTCTCACTCCGACCGCTTAGGCTGCTCACCACTCTTTCCCGCCAGGGTCCAGCTCCGACACCACTTTCATATTCAGATATCTGCACTCCAAGCACTTTGTTTAACACACGTCATGTTTTATTGGCCTTTTTAAGAAGTCCCCTATTGGACTTGGAGCTTTTAGAGCATACACAGAGCCCAATGCCTGATAAACAGTCAAGTTTGTTGACTGAATGTATGAATGAATGAATGATTGAGTGCAAGCTGCTAGAATCAAGGGTAGAAAAACTCATTTGTTCCTATGTATGTGAAACTGTTGTATACATAAAGTATTTTATAGCTTTATATTTTTTGTTAGATTGCTTTCCTACCTTAAAAAAGAACTCTCATTTCAGTGGCGTGTGTGTGTGTGTGTGTGTGTGTGTGTGTGTGTGTAAAGCTCCATGCTGTAGCCGGACTGTCTGTTCCTATGTCTCTGGCTATAAACCTGGGCAAGTGGTGTCGCTTATCAATCAATGAAGAAGAGTGCTGAGTCTCAAAGTGCTGACTCCGCACCCAGGAGGGCAGCCAGGCTGACACTACCTGTCAGAGGATTCAGAATGTTCATTTAATCTTGGGAAAATCTTTGAGATGAGGGTACAAACGAATGGAATGAGAAAATCTGAACTAGGAAACAGAGTAGTCCGGGTTTTAAATCGCATCTGACCAGATAGTAAAGATAACAATTAATTATTTATATTTTCCAACAGAAGGTGTATGTTTAGAAACACTGCTTAAGAATTGTTGCTGCCCATAAACCTCCCAGTTCTCTGGGGATTCGTGGAAGGTAAGTGGACACCTGAATATTCATAAGTGTACTTTACCTGTTTGAACAAATTTGGTATCTTCCCATGGAATATATTCCGTGAATCAGCTCAGATCTACTTCAGGAATCAGCATAGTTAAAAAAATGGAAAGATAAATCTTCATGTCTCATGATTTTGTTTATTTACAATAAGAATCCAAAATAAAAGATTTACTGTGTTGAGTATGAATTGGAGACTCTATTGATATTTTTGTCCTGCCTGAGATCAGCCTCATGTTAGCTTGGTGCAGAACCTAAGACCAAACCCCAAATTCTAGTGCCTTCTACTCAGTTCCCAGGACCTCTAGATTTAGACAGCCCAGGGCTCTCAGCCCTGCCTCTAGGGGGCACTCACGGCAGAGACATATGAAGGCGTTCTCTAGTGCCACTGGCAGCGTTATCCAGTTCTTTTAGAAATTTGGTCAACATTTTCTAGTTATCCTAAGGAATCAAACTGATACAATTCTCAATATTTTAATACCTATAGCTTCTCCTTAGCAATTTTTTGCAGTCCTCTGAAGATGCATAACACAGGTTCAGCTGGGGTTTTTTTTGTGACAGTTAGATGAGCCTCTGCCTTACTTCAGAGTACTGCAAAAAGTTGCTGAGTAGAAGATAGAAATGAGCACTGTTACTCTTTTTATATTTATTTCTTTGCTGTATTTGTGCACTAGCTTATGTGGGTCTATGCTAAACAAAGCAACTCTGCAGTAATCAAGATCTGTCCAACGTAACGCTTGTCTCCTTTTACTATCTCTCAAAACACCCCAATAAACACTTACTTGTATAAGGATTTATCCCAAAAATCCCTAAGGAGAGTCCTATAGTAGACCCATGGTTCTCAGACTATGAGCTGCTAGCCCCTGGAGGCAGGGCATAAAGTGTTTTCAAGAGGCAATGAATCAAATTTCTTCTCTGTTGTTAGTAGATGAACAAAAAATGTCTCCAATGCATTTAATAGATAAATTTATTGAGTATTTCTATGTGCCACATAATAATCCTCACAACAACCTGTGAGGTAGGAAATGTTTTATGCCCCTTTGAACAGATGAGGAAACTGGGGCACAGGAAGGTTAAATAACTTGCCCAAGGTAATTCAGGTAGTAATTAGTGAATGTTAATGTAGCATAATTTGAACATAGGCCATCTTAATTCAGATTCCATCCATATATATAGATACCACTAGATAAGTGAAAATGAAATTTGTGTTTTAGTGTTTCTGAATTATTGGAAGTTTTTCATTGGCAGCTTTTGATATCACAAAACATTTACCAAACCCAAATAGAATGAAAGCACTGGTATAAAGCTCATAACTCCTGAGAAATATCTGAATAAAGATATCCTAAAGATGTCCGGAATAGCTGCAAAGTAATCTCTGAGTGACCTTCCCTCCCACTGTCATCAGGCACAAAATCACATATGCAAAATAAAACTCGTAAGACAAGCCTGGATATTTTATAATTTTCCAAGGGAAATTATGAACTAAGCCTTAATGATGCCTGGGAATTATAGAAATGGTCAAATTATGGTGCTACATAGAGACATATTAGATGGGTCCAAACAGAGGTCTCCCTTGGAGAGCATCTGTTGTCTATCCTTGCTGTTAAATTTAGAGAAGATAGCAGCAAAAACATAACACTTAAGTCAGATAACTTCCCAGGACCTGCATGGATTCCTATTGTTCATGCTTCTATTTTTTTTTCTAATGCCCTTTACCTCTTTTTCTATGACTTTTAATCTTTTCAACATAATTCTGGGGGAAATTACACTTTGATTTGCATTTCCGTCTTTTTCTAAATATAAGGCATCCCGATCTCGTTGGAGGAAAGGTGCTATAGGACTGTAATATAGGGATAGACTAAAATTAGAAATATCATCACATTAACATCTTTTTCCCAATAGTTTGGTACTTTTGACAATGTACTATTTTAGTGTATCATGGGGTTTCACAGTGATTGTAAATTAAAGCTTTCCTTATGAAGACTGAAAATGTGCCCAATTTGGTAAATTCTCGACTTTCTGAGAACTCCATTTAAGGGAATCCATGTTCACTGTCTCTTTTTTTTTAACCTTAATATGTCAATGACTGAAATGAACACTAGAAAAGAAAAGAAAAAAATTTAAGTGTAAACAGCAAGGGAATTCACTGTGCCAGGTGAATCATGACAAACTCTTGGGCCATTAACTCCAACTAATGTTTTTAGACATGAATTTTGTTTCAGACCTAAAGAACTGAGGCAACACAAATGGGTTCATGCCTTTTTCTCACACTCCCCGAGACTGTGCATCTTAAGTGGCAACTGAAGAACTGAAGCTCTCTATTTTCTGATATATCTTGTCAGTAAAGGCGGGCATCGGATAGATCATGCAAGAATATTTTTTCAGCATGTGTTATGTTTGTTTTTCTGCCTCCTTGAAGTAATCCATTTTACTTAAAATTAGCAATACATTCTTTGACTTTCAAACTTCCAAATTAGCCATTTGGAAACATAAAATTGTTTATTGGCCTGCTTCGCAGGATAAATAAATGTCTGTTCTGCCCCATTAATTTTAAACCCATGATTTAGGATTCCTTTAAATGTGCTAAAATTAACAAGACTTAACTCTGTGGGTACAGAAAATGACAATACGAAATAATAAGTCATGCTGAGAATTGGACATTTGACAGAATTTCAATTTTTAATCTGGCCTCTCAGTTTGGGTGATCCTTCCTATGTGGCAACAGATCAGAAAATGTTTGCTTGTCAATAAATGTAGGCAGTTGCTACACCACAGCAGACCTGGGTAAGCCTGAAATTTAGAAGGTAATGCCAAGCCAGAAGAATAGCGGGAAAGAATATGGTTTGATTTTCTAAACCACAGAGTGATTTGGTAATTGTAGTTTATATTGGCAATTGAATTCAAGATGTCATAGTTTAGTACACGGCTAAGGTCAGTTATTACTTCATTATAATTATCCAGGGGCATCATTATACTATGTTTGATTGAGTTTCTTTCTTCTAAGAGCTAAAGAATTGTAAATCTTTCTCAATCTGTAGTATATGCATATTTATGTTAAGTTACCTAAAAGAAAACGCTAATTTGAATTCTTATTATGTGGAACTTAAAGTAATTCATTATAAAGTAATCTTGTGCTCCCTGTATATGAATTATCTTAAACCAGCTTGTAGAGAAAATTCATAATATAATTAATAATTTTAGGGAAATGGTTATCTAATTAAGAGAATAAACCACTTTTAAGACCTTTAAAATTACCATTTATGTTCAGACAATTAATATATTAATTAGAACTCATTCTAATCTATTAGCTAATATTGAGCCACTTGAAATAATTACTTCAGAAATATATGTCTTTCTTTTTTAAAAAATCTTCATTTCTGAACAAATTGTACAGGATATTTCTATTTATAGAAGTATCCCATGGTACCAATACTTCATTTGACTGAATTAGCAGATTGTTATTATGTTATATAACTAATTTCCCTCATCAGTTTGGATAAAATTTTAGCTGATTGCCAATAGTCTGTAGTATGAAAGGAACGGGATTGTTTTAGTCCAGGGAAAGATCACAGATATAATTTTAATCAATAGGGTAAAGGATTTTTTAACAACCACTTCAACACCGTTTCTAGTAATTGGCAAAACTGCTAGTAGTAGAGCATCATAGAACAGTGTTTACAACTTCAAGCTCTGGCGCCAGAGCCGGAGTTCAAATCCCGCCTCACTCGGCCACCTTTGTGGTCACTGAAGCTGAGCTCTGTTGGCTGGGCCCTTGTCCATTCCTACTGGGAGTGCAAAGTCTCTGGACACGTCCCTGTTCCAGAAACATTTCATTACTGCTTAGAGAACCTCATTTTATTTAAACTTAGCAGTACTTTTTCTGACTTTTAAACTTCCAAATTAGTATAAAATTGTTTATTGGCCCATTTTACAGGACAAAATAATTGTCTTTTCATTCAATCCTGATAGTTTAGGAGTCTACCACTTAATGCTGTGTGCATCTGGACAAGTCATTTCAAACCCCAAAGTTTTCTTGTCTGCAAAATGGGGAATATAGTAGACCCAAAACATGTTACATATTGTAAATAGTATTTTATGTTTTGTTTTCCCTTTTAAAAATAACATGATGCTTCTGTAATGGAGTTGTGACAAGGCAATGAATAGTCAAAGGCAGAAAGAAAAATTAAAATATTAAGGAGCGGAATTTGAACAATCTGAGGTTAAGTGGGCACCTCCCAGACAACCAAAATGTGCATATAGGCCAATTTCAAACATAAAGGTAAATTATACAGCCGTGCGTCAAATAAGGAAATATTTTCATTTTGTTAATTAGTATTTTAAACTCTAAATAGCATTCTGATTTAATGTTTATTAATAATACTCTAATTTAAATTAGAATTTAACATATTAATTATTCTAATAACTTATATTTACTGGAAGACATGCTAGCATATTCTAAATCATCCAAAAAGAAAAAGATTAAAGACATTTAGGATATGAGTGTATTGTGTTTATTTACCATATTCACAGTCTTTGAAATTGGATACATCACACATTATATATAATAAATCTCAGTTAAGCCAAATATAGCCTTTACTTAATCAGAGTAGCTTATGTTCCCAACCATTCTGAGAAAATGAATTTTAATATTTTATAAATCAAAACAGTGAGATTCTATATTTAAAAATATATATGTGTATATATATTTATGTGCATATATATGTATATATACACGTGTATATTATGTACTTATATATACATATTTATAGTTAAAGTGTTGTAAGACTCTATTGTGATTGAGGTAGTGGGAAATGAAACAAAGAAAGAAGTCCAGCTTTTTATCGTATTGTCGGATAGAGTAAAGCATAACTGACAGGTTTGCTTCTTTGACAGTATTTTCTACGTGCCTCAGGTTTGGACAGTACTTCCCTTTAGTTACATTTTTGTGTGTTTGTCCCTTTTGACATTTCCTTTTGCTGGCTCTGTTAGTTAGTCCATAACCTCTTTCTTCTGTCTCTGGAAGTACTGTCATTCCCACAGAATTTTGTGACAATAAAACCTTGGGATTTCTGTGGAATTTCTGGCAGCAGCCCTTGATCTACGTGTAATACAAGAATCGTATATACACACATACAAAAACATACATAACTTTCTTTAAATTTAACACTGCTTGGTTGCCAAAAGGACGACTGCCATTTTGTTGTAGAAACAGTTGAAGTTTTCCTTGAGGAAACTTGAACAGCACTATTTTTACTTTCAGAATTTCCTTTTGAGAATAATAGTGAACAACGACAAAACATAGTCCTTTATAAACATGCTTTAGTATATTTCAATCCACCTCCTCTAAATATTACTCTAAAAATTCTCTTTCAGTATGTCAGTGTACAACTTCGAGTCTTCCAAAGGAGTAAAGACACAGTTTCTAACAGTTTTAGTGACTAAGACTTTTATTCTGGGGATGCCAATGCTGTTGGGTGACCATTTACGCTGACACGAGCTGCTAATGTTTCTGTGCCCAGATTGCCCCCCACCCGTTGAAAGATGAAGAATGTCTCATGTTCTGTGGCCAATAGACAACTTGTATCATTCTCGTACATTCAGTCTCTCCTCTGCAAGTGTCCTGACACATATGTCCTAGCGCCAGACTCTCCCAGAGGAAACTCCCTGGACTCCAGAGGGAGATCACACCCTGCAATTTCGTCAATCTGGGAGCATATCAATTTCCAGAAGCCCTGAATAGGGGGCAGTTCCCACCATATGTGCCTAAGTGTACCCTTTTCCCTGCATCCTCCTCAGTGATTGTCAGGACTGTGATCAAATATCTCCCCGATATTGTCAGATGTTGGCAGCCACTGACTCTACAGGGTGAGGTCTGGATGTAGAGCAGTTTTGCTCCGTATTCAGAAATACACAGCAGAAGTTTTGCCTCTAATTTTGCTGCCGTATTCAGTTTAGGAGAAATATGCCACTTTTCAGGAGGGACATGATTTTGGAAAGGCCCTTGATTTAATATATCCTTTCTTAGCAGCACTTATTAATTGCACTGAATTAATTTTTTCTCATATTTTCTGGAATAATGAATTGGAAGAAAGAAGGACAAATATTGAAAGCAGCTTACCTTGATATTTTGGGGTGGTCATCTCTTTGCAAGCAATTGTAGATTTTGTTTATCACAGTTAATAATAATCAGAAGTAGCAACTCTACTTGACATTTAGTCATTATTTTGAATATGTTAAAGTAAGATCTATTTCAAATAGGCTAAACTTTTGCATAAATTCAAAATAATTTTTTCAGGAATAGACAAAATCTGAATGTTTTGAAATGGAAATTTCATAATCATTAATATTTTATGTCTACATTTGTATCTATTCTCAGGTGTTGAAGTAATAATACTGAGGAAACATAGAAGAAAAATAGCCCTATCAATTTGTTGCAATGCTGTCCTCTTTTAATAATAATAATCACAATAAGAATTTTAACTTATTAAAGTTATGAATGATTTCTAGAAAATACTCACGATGACCATGCTGACTGCATATGTTCATGCAGTTGCCTACACAAGGACACATACTCTGACCATAGTACTCTATTTTTTTAAATTTCATGCTCTATTATCAGTTGATTCTCTCCATTATAAACTCGGGGTTTTCTGTGGAATAGAGAGGGCACTATTATTCAACATATATTTGCTGAGCATCTAAATACCATATTGCAACACCATAGAGCACTGGAGATCCTGCTAGGCTCAAGGCCAAGACAGTCATGGTCCTCACCATCATCTTTACGTCTGGCGGAGGACACACACTGGCCAGTATCCAGGCAATCAAATATTGTGTGATAAAGCGTCATGGTGGAAGATAGGTTGCTATGGCAGCATATCGGGGAGAGAGGGAAGAAGTCAACCAGGACATCAAGGGGAATGAGAAGCCCGCCTGGAGGAAATATTCAAGTTGAGACCTGAAGGAAGAGTAAAAATGAGCCAAGCGCAAAGCTAAGGGAGGAGAAAAATATAGTGGAGTGGGGAGGGAGAAAGAGTGGGGGGAACTTTACAGGAATGGGCTAGAGATGAGGCCGGAGAATGAAGAAATGGAGGCTTTGGGAATCATGAAAGAACTTGCATTTCATCTCGAGGAAAATTGGAGACACTGAAATAAAGATGGTTCCTTAATCAGTATTAAGAAATGTCACTCAGGCTGCAGTGAAAGGATCATAACACAGGAGATAAAAAACTGGAATGAGACGTCAGAAGGTGGCTGCAGTAGGATAGGTCAGAGATGACGGCACCCTGATCTGATCGAGGGGGTACCAGTGGATGCGGACAGAAACACACTCGAGACATATTTAGGACTTGGTCGTGTGTGAGGTGCTGGGGGGAGGATCGTCTCACATGGCACATGGGTTTCTGTTTGAGCACTGGGGATTTGAGAAAGAAAAAATAAGAGCCAGAGAAAGCTTGGAAGAGGAAGATTTATTCATTGAACTTGTGTTTATTTAGTGCCTACTATTCCCCACTCACTACTGCAGTAGATGCTGGGAATATACATTAAAATAAAAAAGACTTTGCCCTCAAGGAGCTTCACCATATTAAATGGTGTTGAGTGCTAAGGAGAAAAAAAAAAAAGCAGGAAAGGGTGATGAGGAATGTGACCAGTAGGGAGGAGGGAGCATGACAGTTTTATATAGGGTGGCCAGGCAAATTTTCTTCACTGAGAAGGCGAAAGCTGAGTAAAAGAGGTGAAGGAGTGAGCCATGTGCATTGGTAGAGGAACAGCATTCTGGAGAGGGAACAGCAAGAACAAGGTTTTGATAAATACTTCCTAATTTAAAACAGTCAAATTTATCTTTTTTTTGTGTGTGAGGAAGATCAGCCCTGAGCTAACATCTGTCGCCAATCTCCCTCTTTTTTTGCTGAGGAAGATTGGCCCTGGGCTAACACCTGTGCCCATCTTCCTCCACTTTGTATGGGAATCCGCCACAGCATAGCTTGACAAGCAGTGTGTCGGTGCGCGCCCCGAATCTGAACCCCGGGCCTCCACAGCAGAGTGCGCTCACTTAACTGCTACGCCACCGGGCTGGGCCCCAAATTTATCTAGGCTTATTTTAAAATTTGTGTCCTATTTACGTTACAAAACCAAGATTACTAAACTATTTTCTTATATTATCTTCTAAATGCTTTATTGTTTTGCCTTAAACATTAGATCTATAAATTACCCAGAATTGATTCTTATGAATGGTGTCAGATAGGAATTACTTTTTATCTTCCTAAATTATTTTTTATATTCCTAATGTATACTAATTTCCCAGCTTCATTTATTGAAATATGTGTCTTTCTCCACTGCTCTGTAATGCTATCTTCCTCTTAAATCAAGCATATGAATATGTGTGAGTTTGTTTTGGGGCTTTCTATTCGATTCCGTTGGTCTGTTTATCTATGATTGAACCGATACCAGACTGTCTTAATGTGATGTTAGTAGGTCTTGATATCTAGTAGAACAGGTTTTCCATTTTGTTCTTTTTCAAGAGTGTACTGGCTATTCTTGGCCTTTGTATTTTCCTGTTATAGAATCACATTGTCAAGTAAACCATTGAGCTGGAGAAGATTTGATGTGTGTGTGTGTGTGTGTACATATACTGCATAAAGGGGGCTTATATTCAGAATGTGCTATAATAATAAAAAAAGAACTCCTACAAATCGATTTTTAAAAGATACACAATCCAGTAGAAACATGGTAAAAGATTTGCAGTCACTTCATGGAGAGTAAATTCAAGTTACTAAATAAATATAAAAAAAAGGTAGAGAATCCAATTAGTAATGAATAAAATGTAAATTAAAATGATTATGAAATTTTGCTGTCAACAAACCAGAATGGCTAAAATTTAAAAGTCTGATAATACCTAATGATGGCAAGGATGTGAAAAAATGAGACCTTTTATACGTGGGAGTGGACATACAAATGAGAAAAATAATTAATTAAATATTTTAGCATTCTTTCTGGATTTAAAGTTGATAATTAAGGGCAATTCCACTCCAGTTATACATCCTTGAGGAAGTGTACATATATGTACATCAGTAGTTCTCAGCCAGTGGTAATCCCCTCCAGCCCCCAGAGGACATTAGCAACATCTGAAGCCATATTTTACTTTCACAACTTGGAGGGGAAGTGCTGCTGGAATTTAATAGGTAGATCCTAGTGATACTGCTCAACATCCTACAATGTATTGGACACCCTCCCAACAAGAAAGAATTATTCAGCCCCAAATATCAGTAGTGCCAAAGTTGAGATATCCTGATGTACTTTAAAATATAGGTACAGCATTATTTATTTAAAAGATTATTAATATTAGTAAAAAATGGAAGAAAAACAAACATCTGTTACAATCAGAATAGATTAATTGTGGTAAACTCATATATTAGAATACTATATAGCGACAACAAAAAACAAACTACAGCTCACGTGGCAACTATTAGTGAATCTGAAAAATGTAATATTGAGCAAGTTCAAAAACAGGAAAAACTACACTATAGTGTTTCAGGATTCATATCTAAGTGGAGTTATTACTCTAAAAATCCAGATAGTAGTTACTTTTAAGAGAGAAGGAAAAGGTTGTTTGTAAAGTGTCACGTGAGGGCCTTCTATGGTGTTGAAAATGTTCCAATTCTTAAATTAGGTGGTGGTCATATGAATGCTGACTTTATAATAAGCTGTACGTTTATAATTCACGTACTCTGTAAATAATTATATTTCACAATTATAAAGGCCTTTGTAATTTTTTATAACTTTTTAGAATTTTTGAGATAATCGTAGATTCACATGAAGTTGTAAGAAATAATATAGAAAGATCCATGTACCCTTTACCCAATCCCCCCCATAACATTTTGTAAAAGTATAGTATAATATCACAACTAGGAAATGGACATTAATACAATGCACTGATCTTATTTAGATTTCCCCAATTTTACTCGTGTGTATTTGTAATTAGTTCTACGCAATTTTATCACATGTGTAGGTAGAAACACCTTCCACAGTAAAGACGCAGAACGGTTCCATTACCACAAGAATTCTTTGTGCTTCCTTTTTATAACCACATCCGCCTCCTGCCGTCTCTTCCATCCCCAACCTCTTTTAATCACTAATCTGTTCTCCACCTTTATAATTTTGTCACTTAAGATTGTTATGTAAATGGAAGTATACAGTATAAAACCTTTCGGGCTTGGCATTTTCACTTGGCATAATTCCCTGAGATTCACCCAAGTGGTTGCATTTATCAATAATTTGCTGTTTTATATTTCTGAGTAATATTCTGCAGTATGGATGTACCACAGTTCATTTAACCATTCACCCCATGAATAAAGCTACTATGAACGTTCACGTACCAGTTCTTGTGTGAACACAAATTCTTATTCCTCTGGAATTACTGCTCAAGAGAGAAATGTAACTAAACACCATGGATTGTATGTATAGTTTTATAGAATAAAATTTTTTTTAAAAAACTGCCAAACTGTTTTCCAAAGTATCTATACCAAAATTCCCACCAGCAATGTATTAGTGATCCAGTTTCTCTGCATCCTTGTCAGCATTTGGTACTGTCACTATAATTTATTTAACCATTCTGTAGGGGTATAGTGATGTCTCACTGTGGTTCAATTTGTAGTTCCTCAATGGCTAGTGATGTATATCTTTTCATGTGCTTATTTTCCATCTGTATGAAAGATTTTTTTTTAAATAAAGTAGTAGGAAATGAAGTCAGTGAGGTAGCGTGGCTTTTATTATGAGTGAGAGCTGATGAAGGGGGTAAGCTGAATTATTTTTTTACTGGACCATTCTATGTTGAGCATAAACCAAAAAGACATGTAAAGATGGAGACCATTTATGAAACTTGCAATTAGCCAGTTGAGTAATAGCGGTGACTTAGATGGGAAGAGTAGCAGTGGAAGTGGTGAGAAGTGGTTGAATTCGGTATATATTTCAAAAGTAGAGTCAAAGGAATTTCCTGATAGATTAAATGTGGGTGTAGAGAAGACTCAAGGATGACTCAAACTATCTGGAGATTCTTGTGGGACATCCAAGTGGCCATATCTATGTAGCCAACTGAATATTTCAACATCTCTCAGCAGAACTCAATATATTTCACCCAGTTGCCTATTGCTTTATTCTTAAAACATTCCTTTCTTTGCATTTCCATGAGAGAACACTCTACTGGTTTTCTCTAACTCACTGGATGCTCCTCTAAGACTTCTTTGCTGGCTCCCTCTTTTCTACCCCACTCTAATGTGCTCAGGGTCTATCCTAGACCCTCTTATCTTTTCTATTCCTAAGTAAACCCTCCAGGATTAGGTATCTTCTACAGGATCTTGGCTTCTAAATGTACATCTCCAATCTAGATCAAAATCCTGAGTTACAAACTGCCTTCTGCAACTGCCTACTTAACATCTCCACTTCAATGTCTGATAGGCACCTTTAATTTAGCAGATCTGAAACCAATCCCCCTTTTGCCCAACGCTGCTTTTCTCCTGTCTTTCCCCAATGGCAACTCCATCCAGTTGTTCAAGATTGAAAGCTGGGAGATTCCTTCTCTCTCATCCCTTACATCTAAATAAATCTTGTTTATCTGAACTCCAATCGTATCTCAAATTCATCCATTTATCCCCAGCCCGTTCAAGATCTTATTACGTTTTTCCTTAACTCTTATCATAGCCAGATCTCCCTTCCTTCCACTCTCGCCCCACTTAAACTCTACTCTAAACAGCAACCAACATTATTCTTTAAAAGTATATCATACAATCATAAATAAATAAGGCAAAGGAAGGGCTTTTGCTTACAGTAGAATGCTAAGTAATGACTAATAAATGTAAAAGGAGTGCTGGGGTTATAAAACCATCATCGTGCACACCTCATTGTAAACATTGGTTCAGGCAGGAATTATCAATTTAGGCTAAATTTAGAGGGAGTGGATTTTGATGAGGACCCAGATATTTGCATGGTCTTGAAATGTGTCTCGAATTTTTTAGTAGCAAGGGAAAAATTAGTACCTATAATGATGGAGAAATCAGACAACCTTGACTAGGACAGATAGATAGATATTCTGTGCCTCCAGGAGTGATAATCTGAGAAGGATGCAACATAGCTTATGTTGTATTCCAGCCAGGAATGCTAAACTGAAACTAATCATGAATAATTATGAGACACCTCAAAAGTGAGGTGCATTCTACTAAAATGTGAGACTTTAAAAATTTCAGTGTCATAAAGGACTAAAAGAGCAGAGGAACTTAGAATAAAGGAGACTGAAAGACATGAAAACTAATGCATTATGTGACCCTGTGTTGGCATAAAGAAATGCTATAAAGGACATTGTTAGGTAAATTGATAAAACTAGAATATCAACAATAGATTAGGAAAAATATTATGTATCAAAGTTAAATTTAGTAAAGTAGATAACTATCCAATGATTATGTAAAACAAAATCCTTAATTTTAGAGAATACTCAGTAAAGTATTTAGAAGTAAAATCCCATCATGTATGTAACTTACTCTCAAATGGTATAGAAAATGTAATATGCATATATATAAAGAGAGCAAGTGACAAAGAAGATTGGGAAAAATATTAACAATATTTGATTCTAAATAAAGGAGTATTTAAAACATTCTTGCAATTCTTCTGTATATTTGAAATATTTTCCAAATAAAAAGTTAAATATGCATATATATGTGGGTATACATACACACACAAATATATATTATAATCACTTCAGAAAACTGGTAGAATCTAATAAAGGTGAACATATGCATAAGTTATTACCTTCAAATTCACTGTTAGATATATTCTCATCAAACGGATGCATATGTTCACCAAAAGACATGTACTAGATTGTTCATAGGAGTACTATTTATAATTTTCCAAAACTGAGAACCACCCGAATATCCATCATCAGTTGAATGGATAAATAAACTGTGGAATCTTCACATAATAGAATACTTTGCAGCATGGGAATGTGGAAAATACCACTAGACATAATGACGTGGGGAAAGCTCACAGACGTGATGCAAAGTGAAAGAACCCAGACACAAAATAGCACATGCTGTATGACTGCATTCATGTAAAGTACAGAAACAGATGAAATGAGTCCATGTTAGAAGTCAGGATTGTGGTTACTCTGGGCTGGGGACAGGAGTGACTGACGGGAAGAGCGCCTGAGGGGACATCTGGAATAGGAGTAATGTTTTAGTCCTAGGCCAGATACTGGTTACATGGATGTGTTCAACTTATAAAATTTCAGCGAGCTATATACTCATGGTATCTGTACTTTTCTCTAGCTGTACTTTACTAAAAAAAATGAGTTTTTTTAATTACTGTATTTCTCTCTTCTAAAAATGCTTCAGTGACTTCTCATTGTCTTTGAAATGAAATCTAAAATCTAGATTATGTGCCACAAAGACCTTTGAGGCTCCTGTATACTTCCTCAACCTCATGCCATGTCACTCCTACCCTAATTTCTATATCCACACTCAGGGATCTCTATTTAGTTCCTCAAACACATCAACTTCTTTCCTGCCTCAAAGCATTTGTACTTGCTGTTTCCTCATGGAACTCTCTTCAACAGGCATTTTTGCCTGATTTCATCTCTTCTCAGCTTCAAGGCTACTTTCTCCAAACTAACCACCATCTCCCTGGTTATTCCATCACACCAGTTTCTTAGTCCCCTTTTAGCCCTTATAACCATAGAGATTGCTTTTTAAAATTTATTTGCTTATTTATTTGTTGTCTATTTACGCTCTTGTCCCTTGTGCATCATTTTGTTCTCAGCATGTACCAATTTGCTTAACACATACCAGGCACTCCTTAAAGAATTTTTTGAGAGACCAGCCCCGTGGCATGGCAGTTAAGTGCGCGTGCTTCGCTACCGGCGGCCCGGGTTCGGATCCCGGGCGCACACTGACACACCACTTGTCCGGCCATGCTGAGGCGGCATCCCACATACAGCAACTAGAGGGACGTGCAACTATGACATACAACTAGCTCCTGGGGCTGTGGGGAGAAAAGGGGCAAAAAAAAAAAAGGAGGAGGATTGGCAATAGATGTTAGCTCAGGGCCGGTCTTCCTCAGCAAAAAAAAAAAAAGAGGAGGATTGGCATGGATGTTAGCTCAGGGCTGATCTTCCTCAAAAAAAAATTTTTTTTTTGAATAAATTAATAGATGTTTATTGAGCTCAGGAGAACCATGTGGAATAAAGTTATAGATGTTTGTAGTCATTAACAAATAAATAAGAGTTGAAGTTTTGGAACAAATGCAAAGTGTGTAGAATGAGACTTAAAAGAGTCTTGCACAGATCCCTAAGGACCAGCAAGATTTAAGGGGCAGGCAGAGGAAGAAACCATAAAATATACGAAGATGGAGAGGCCACAGAAGAAACTTAGAAGGCAGGCTGTGCAGAAAACGAAACGAAATAAAACCAAACAAAATAAGGCAAGCAAGCAACCAAGGAACAATAATTGTGGTATCATGGCAGCCAAGAGGGATGAAAAATGCTGTCAACTATGACTGAAGTTTGAAATGAGGGACTGTCTAGTGGCCTTGCTGAGAATAGGTCACTGGAGCAGATAGATCACAGAGGGCTGAGGAGGGAACAAGAGATAAGGATTGAGGACAATCAAAGAAATCCTCTCTTTCAAAATATACTGACGTGAACAGAAACATGATGGGTCAGTAATTAGACACCTGGAATACGAGGAGAGAATTTTGTCTTATTTTGTTTTGTTTTAAGATGGAAGAGACTTAGCAAGGTTAAACGTTGATTGGAGAGCATCCTTGTTCCTCTGGAAGCAGAAAGGGAAGGGAACCAGAGCAAAGATGAAAGAATTAGCCTTAGAGGGAAGGGTGAGAAGAGCGGAGGCTGGAAATGTGACGAGTAGAAGGCATGAAATAAGACAACATGTTTCTGGACCCAATGCTAAGTTGCCATCTCAGCACTCGTATTCAGGGGACACAAAAATGGAATATGGACAAGGAAGAGAGGAAGGCAGGAAAGCACGTCATAATAAACTCTGAAGCATTATGGCGCATGCTTGGCACCAACAATATTGTAACAGAAGTATCTACTGATAACCTGAGCCATTCATTAGGGAAATAAATATTTTACTTCCACATTAACTCCTCTCTTTTTTAATTGTTACTATTTTTTTTTCATTTATTTGGTGCTTACTGTGTATCCAGCCTTAGACAGAATATTATGGGACTGAGTGTTATGTAATTGTTTAAATATTAGTATGTTCTGTTTAAATGTGCTTCAGAATGTTTTAGGATAACACCATTATTACAAACGAGCCCTATGAAAAAATTTTAAAACCATGAGCAAATGCTCATCATAAAAAATACATAAAAAATTCCAGCATGAGTACTGTAGTATAATTTCATTTTTTTGAAAACACATATAAATATTTTATATTTAATATAAATAATATTTACATCTGTGTTGTGACATTGCTGCTAACTTTTATTTTCTACATATTTTTAAGAGTTTTCTAAATTTCTAAAAAATAAATATATCTGTAAAATAATAAAAATATTAGCACATATTCATAATTATTGCCTTAGGAAAAGCATCTTGAGGTAGACTTCTGTGTGTCAAAGGTAATGCATTTGTTTGCTACACATTACCAAATTTCCTGACAAAAATATTGTACCAAATAATGCTAGCAAAAACAAACACTTGTTATGAAGAAAGCACATGTGATTCTTAAAAAGAAGACCCTCAGAGATCATGGCAAAAAATAGGGCAAAATCAATAGGTAAAAAAAAGCCTCAGGATTTTCTTTTGACACTTCTTAGAGGCAGGAGTTGCTCCCAGAAGCAACTCCCAGCTAATGAGGGACAGAAGTTTGTGTACCAGTAAGCCAGCTGTCTTGCTCATTGGTGGGACAAGCCTGAGGTTATGTTTAGCACAGCCTTTCAGAGAGTCTCCAGCAGGAGTGAGCCCAGTGGGGATTCACTAGTTAACAGGTTCTTTATTGGCTTTCCTCCCCGCCCTGCCTCACCTTCCCACTCCATTTCTTCCTGGGTTTACCTTCAAAGTTATAACCTTGCACCTAAATCTTGCCTCAGGGTCTACTTTCTGGAAAACCCAATATAAGACATCTGGGGAAACTGCATTATAAAATATAAGTTGTGCTTCTGTATCTTTTTCTTTTCTGTTTCTAACCATGGAAGTGAAAATATATATCTAAGAATATCTAACACTTAATTGAGCAACTACTGTCTTCCTAGCACTGTGCTAAACATATTGCATGGACTAATTTATTTAAATCTTACAAGAAATGCTAAATGTGATACCGGATTTATGAACAGACAAATCCCTCATTTATTTATTCAACTAATAATGAGTACCTACTGTGTGAAAGGCACTCTACTCTATGATGACAGATGCTGCCCTCATGGAGCTATAGAATGGTGAGACAGATAGATATCAAATAACCCAAAAATTCAAATAAGTATTTAATTACCATAGCAAAAAATTCTAAAGGAAAAGGCAGAGTGACATGAGGCAGAAGCTTAAGAGTGGACTAAATGTCATACCTGTGGAGGTCATTTCCCTGATGAAGTGGCATTTTAACCAGAGATCAAAATGATGGATAAGAATTTACCGGTGGAAAAGAGGAGGAAACACAATCTAAGCTGAGGTGATAACATGTGCAAATATCTGAGGGGGAGGAGCTTAGCACTTCTGAGAAACTAGAAGATTGTTGTGGGTGGACTGTGGCAAGCAAAGAGAAAGGTGGTTGACAGGAAGCTGGAGATTTGGGAAGCTGCCAGATCACGCTGGGCCTTGCTGGCTATGAAGAATGCTGGATTTCACACCAATCAGAATCCGAGCCATCGAAGGATTTTAAGTAGTATGCTGTTTTTTTCCTGCTGTTTTTAATACATTTCAGTTTCCAATTATGCTCTTTGGCTAGCCTCAGAAAAAGAAAGGCTTCTGCTCTTAAAGGCTGTAAACTGATTGCTGGAGAGCCATTCATGGACTACAGACCTGCTTGTTTTGTTCCCAATGTATTGGCCCACTTTTAAAAGTTTAAATTAGTTATTAGCTAACATCTGGATTTCCAGGATTTCTGGAAAAGGGGAATATCAGGCAATGTTAGGTTGGCACTTCCCATGACATCAACCTGTCGACCTAAGAAGATGCAGTTATATTTAAATGGTACATTCATTCTCCAGATTTCACAGCACCATATTTATCATAAGCCTATTGAATCACAGAGTATCATAGAGCTACAGATTGTTGTTACTGTCTGGCCTTTGTAGGTATTTGAGTTTGCAAGCCTGCATTATAACGTCTGGTAGTGCAGAGTCCTGCGTCTTTGAGTAAACTAGCTTCTGAACTAGATTATGGATTTATTATAGATGAAGTTTAACAGGGCTTCCTCAGAGAATACTGTGGAGCACAGGTTTTAGAATCAGATGTACCTGGGTTCTGTAGGAAACCCCAACCTACAGGACTCGTGCCATTTCCTACCACTCGTCTTCTAAACCTAGCACTCTGGTCACATCTAGGTATTTGACACTCTTCTTTACATCACGTTCTCATGCTTTCCAAGCCTGTACCCTTGCTGTTCCCCCTCCTCTAACGCCCTTTGCCACATTTTCTTGTGTATCTCTCAAGATCTAGTTGAAATGTCACATAGTCCTGGCAAAATTACTATTCTCACTGCCCTCCTCCAGAGTCCTCTGGGCTCCTGTAGTATTTGAGACCATCTTCCATCATATAACTTACTACATCATATCATAACTAATTCCTCATTTCTCACCCTGCTGCATTGTGAGCTCCATAAGGCAGTGGCTGTGTTTACATAACAGAGAAAAGCAATGAATGAGCTAAGTGCTTGTTTTTGAAGATGCTTTTAGGTATTCTCGTAAATAGAAAGATACTGATGCGAGACTATGATAGGAGAAGAAGGAAGAGGAACTCGAATAGAACATCCTAACTGGAAGGTGATGACAAGGGAGGTGAGAAGGAATACATATTAAAGTCCTGAGAGGGCCTGGAGGGATGAGGACAAAAGTGAGAGAGAAATTAGAGTAGCTCGGCCAGATGGGGCATCAGACAGTGAAGGGATGCTTGTGAAGGGTAGTATATTTACACAATTGACCCAAAGCAGAAGTCAGCAGGAAAGGAAGCTGCAGCAAGTGAGGGCTGGGAGAACTGATGTGTAGATGATGTACAGGATGGGAGAGAAGGTGGGCAAGACAAAAAGCCAGGACCACAGACCTTACCGACAATATTCTGTGGTCTGGAAGCAGAAGCAGAGAAAGTGGGCTGTGTAAGGGATCCAGGGATGCAGATTGATGAAATTTATCACCTAAGAGTTGGTAAGGAGCAGAGATTAAGAGATATGGTTCAAATGCTGACTTAAGATTTTGAGATAGATTTCAGGTTTCTAAATTGGGAGATCCAATCACTGAGAAGTGTCTTTAATTCTATAAAAGTGTAATATAGTAGGAAAGTCACATCAATAGCTGGGAGTCAGGGAAGAGGAAGATAAGGTTTAGAGGTCTGTTTTAAGAAAAATGGTACAGATTTTCTGATTTTAAAACCACTGAAAACAAATTGTAGAGTCAAATATGTTTTTCTTTCTTCCCGGTTGTTTTTAGGCTCAAATGAGATAATTATAATAATATCTCACATGTGTATTTTTGTATAATATTTACAAAATATGTTGGCATATATTATTATCATTATCACTGCCTTATATATCTAGAACATTTAATGGTACTGCTTGGATTGTTTTGCATCCTGTTAACAATAAAAACAAACCACAGTACACAGTCACACACACCCACACACACATTTTTCTAATCCCACTCAATTTTTGTCATGCTACTTTTTAGCTTGTGCTACTTTGTTCCATTTTATATACTCTTACAATGCTTTGGAAGTCCTTTCTGGAACAAAATTGTGGTATAAATATACAAGTGCCATTTAACTTTATGGGGTTTATCATCTTCTGGAAGATTTTGATTATTTTAGTTATCATCCATAAATTTACAAAGAAAATAATGGTAACCTTTAAAGGGTTTATAAAAGATTCATTTTCCAGTTAAACTTCATTTCTTATGTAGGAAACCAAATGTTATAGTAATCACTTCAGAAATTTAAAATATTAGGAAAAGTTAACAGGCCCCAAGTGTGTAAATATACATGTACACATGTATATTTGAACATGTTCTTTGAACATGTTCTCCAATATGCTCACCAATACCACCCTTGCAAATGATTTTGCCACATATTTCTTTGGTCTAATCTAAGCAAAGATGATCCTTCTCTATCTCAGTTCCAGGGCACAAAGAAATGAAGGCAGGAAACATCCCTTGAACTCTTCACCTCCGGTAAAGTCCCAGCATATCTCCTTCAGGGGTATGACTGACTCAATTGCTGGTCTAAGCAACAGCTATAAATAATTTTAAAATATCTTTACTCCAATGAGTTAATAGCATCTGATAAGTCATGCAACACAAATCAATATGATATACCTAAATGAACCAAAATACTGGAATATACCGCACATCTAATCAGGCTTGGAATCTAGACCAAACTGTCAAATCTAGAATTAAAAAAAGGGGAGGCCCTTGCAAAGTTGCAGAGATATTTAGGATATGTAAACTAGATTAAGAAATCAAACAACTTATGATCCTTACTAAACCTGAAAATTGAAAAACATTAACATCTTCCTTGGCACAACATGGTTTTCAAATCTATATGACATCGCTTGGCTCCAATTTTAGTCAGCATAATTTTGGCTCCTATTCTTACATGGATAACAGCCAAACTCATCTGTCTTCTATGTCCAATCCTAGCATCTTTGTTTAGTTCCTTGACTGAGATTCTGTTTTAAATAGCCTGAAACATTGCTGTAAAGAAAGAGATTTTCCTGAGCAATTTGAGATACCTTGGTCAAATCATATAGTTATCATCTGAAGCTTTGTTTTCAGTTCAGTGGTTTGAAGAGTGTAGCTTTCTTTCTATAACTGCTTAAAGATTTCCATGCCTCCTTTCACCAGAAATTGCTTTGATTAATATAATTCTCTTTCTGCTATGATTTCTTTTGCCAGTCACTGCCCTCTTTGATGAGTGAAAAATGCAGGTGCGAGATTTCTCAGGAGGGCTGAGTTTGAGGGCAATGTGTGCATTCCTATCTTTACTGTCACAATTTGCTTTTAAAACTTTAGTTTTAACATTTGTTTGTAAAAACCCAGAAGATTATTTTGCAGGTCTTGGGCCTGCTTGCCAGCAGATCAATTCCTCATCCTTCTGACTCCTGAAAGCTGATTTTCTTGGCTCGCGTGCTCGCTGACTTCCAGCTTGGGTCAGTCAAGGGAAGTGAAGAGGAGAGATGGAGGCCAGGAGGAGGGAGACAGCTAAAATATTCCCCCTAAGCAGTTCCAATGGTAGTGGCTTGTCTCTTCTGTGACTCCAGCTGCCACCATCCAGGCCCATCATGGTTCTATCATCCAACCTGAGAGGCACACAGATCCCGGGCTCTGGTCCTCCAGTTCCCTCCCTTTGATTTTCTGGTCTAAGAATGTTAGTGAATTCTTGATGGTGTCAATCTGTAAGTTACTCTATTTCGATTGTTACTAGTTATTGTTCTTGGCTATTCCATCACCTGTGCAATTAATTATCTGCATTAAATTCCCTTTCTTTTGAACTACTGAAGTGGATTATGTTCTGCTGAATAGACCCCAGTTGAACAAGCATCAATTCTTGGCTAAACATAAATAGGAAGGTTTTACCTTTAACAAATTTATCCCTGGCACTTGCAGAAGAGGATTTATGAAGTCTGTTTATAATCTAAATAAATCTAATCATACATTTATAATAAAACTTACTGTTTGGAATAATCCTACAAAAAGTTTCTAATAGTGGGATTGCAATTCAGAAGGGAATTAATTGAACTGGATATTTAGAAACCCTTAAGACATTTCAAACTTATTAGGAAAAAACATCAAGTCCTTTGTAAGATATTCTCATGCGGTATATAAAAACTTATCTGCCTTTTCTAATTTATCAAGTCAGTTTTTGTGTCCAGGCATTTCCCTCTGAATTTTTAATCCTAGGAATAAAACTTCAATTGAACTGATATAAAACATAAACAATGACAATGAATTATAATCGATCTATAATTAGATCTGAAACCTGATATATAAAGAATAAAAAAGACATGCAAAAGCTAAAAATGACTATGCCTAATTAAATCAATTCATTATTAATAAAATAACTGGATCAAGTTCCAGAAATAGTATGTTTTCCTTTGTAACTATTTTTATTTTTTTAATTTGACTCCAGATAATAACTATTATATCACAAAAGATACAAGGCCTTTTGAGGTATACCACAAGTAAATATGGTGAGTTTTAGCAAGAATTATTTTTAAATAATTTAATACCTCCACATGACCTGCAAAGTAAAGGCTTTATTTTTACTTTTGTGTCTGTGTCTTACCCATGGAATTATGGATTCATATGCCACACATTTTTGTCAGCCCTTATATATTATTCTTACATGTCATAAATATACACAGTCACATTCAGTAAAATATTTCAGAAGGTATCCCTTATTTGGTCCTTCATGTGGAAGAGAGAACATTCGAACACACCAATACAACATGTAAAGATAAAGTAGAGAATATGCTCAATTCCCTGTATGACTCTCTTCTGGCCACAGTCAACATGTTCAACATGAATGGAGAAGGCAGTGGGAAGAGGCAGAGGGAGAGTGGCTGGGGTGTTGATGTGCACAAATAGACCTGATAAAATATGTTGCTGTGACCTTCTTAATTCCCATGTCTATTTGAAGCTTTGCAAACATGAAAGATTTTAAATGCCTCAGTTTCCAAGTGATCGTCTTTATGGTTCTACTGATGTGGTCTGGGTTCCAATCTCGAGGCAGAGAAGTTTCCTGTGTTGTCACTGCACTCATAACTGAAGAATTGCAGAAACTAACAAAGCTATTCTTAGAAGCCACCATGGTCACTCATTCCTCTACAAACCATAAGATGGATGTGGATTTATATAATCATATTTCTGTAAAACTGACATATTGTCAACAGTAATATGACTGTTTTTCCAAATGATATGTAAACCAAAAACATTCAAAAACAAATATTCCTTTAAAAATATTTATTTTTATGCTAGTAGAAGGTGTCTGACTGGCAATCTCGCTTCTGTTTGAAGAACAAAGTACAGGCACCAGGATCTTTCCATCCCACCATACCACCTTCCCCTCTTCAAACTTCGCTACTTCCTTGTTTCTTCTAGGTTTCATGACAGTAACCTTACTCAGGTTCATATTAGGGTGTTTTTCTAACTCTAATGTGCATACAAATCACCTGGGGATTCTGGGAAAATGCATGTTCGACATCAGTAGGTCTGGGGTATGGCCTGAGATTCTACAGTTTTAACAAGCTCCCAGATGATGCCCATATGCTGGTCTTTAGACCATATTTGAATAGTAAGTAATTAAATTTCTTGTCTCTCTTCCCTATAAACTATATGTTCCTTGAACACAAGAACTGTGGCTTGCTTGTCTCTGGGTACACAGTAACACAGAGTAAATATAATATATTTCAATGATGTGTTTATTACATAAACTTTCTGATCATTCTCTGTCCCCTGGGAGAATACAGTATGAGTTTTCTATAAACGCAGAATGAGAACTCCAAAAACAAATGTATTCATATGTAAGATAAAATATATCAAACATATTAGATTTAAATATATATATTTATATAATATATCTAATATATTAGCATTTGGTTCTGGCTTTAAAGCAATGGCATTTGAATTCCTATGGAGGAATCATACCTGAATACTTTATCCCTAAATGCTAGTATTGTAAAGGTACACTGCAATGAAAAGTAAGTAATAAACATGAAAAGTCTTAGAGAGAAGGAAGACATAATTGGTAAAATGCTGATGCATTAATTGTTTTTAGTTGTATATGCTATTATATTTTAAGAATATAGAATAGATTCCTGTAAAATATAAAAGATTATAGAATTAATAAATGTAACATCCAATCTAATATTTTTTCCTAGTTTCAAATTTAGAATTGCAAAGCAGCATTAACTCTACTTTGAGCATTAGAGAAACCAAAATCTTACATATCAGAACTTCTTTTGGGGGGGGAGGGCGGTGAAGGAGCCGATAGAGCTTTCTTTTTCTAATTTAATGAATTCCTAGATTCTTTTGATTTTACATGCAGATGATATTTGTATTAATGTTTTACGTGAAAGGTAGTTCCAGAATGTCCTATAAATTAAGGCATAACATGGGAATGTGATGAGCACACACACTTTCTCAATGTTTTCTTTCTCTGCTTCTCTTTCCCAGAAAATCCCAATGTTAATAGAAACCAAAATGATCACAAAGAATTTCAGGGAACCACATACCCTGTTGCCCTCTAGCGCTTCCTGACTTTTCTGATTCATTCTCTCTTTCCCTCTCCCTCCCTCTCTCCCCCTCTCTTCCTTCCCTCTCTCTCTCTGGGTCTTAGTAAAAAGAAAAGGAGGATATTGATACTAGATGCTACAGGGCTCTGGTCAAAAAGGTAGTGGAAGAAAGAGAGTAAAGATTTAGAGACTGACAACTGCTATTTTACTTGATCTGTTAGCATCCATATGCCTGTTAGCATGAAGTTGAATTGTTTCTATTGGAAAGTTGTTTTCTAAAATGCTAAGCTTTTTTGCATGTTGATGACTGAAGCACGACAGCTCATATGCACCGTTGAACACTCTGACAGCATGAAAAAATTTACTGGCTCCTGGATGCTTTATCTTAACCTACCTACAAGTGCCACATATATTACAGTCTCTTCATGCTTAAAAGATTTCTCATTGTTGTAGAGGAGTGTTTGTTTCCACCTCATGATTTCCTCATTGGGGCTTTCTCCCCCGTCACTGAAGTAATTTATTTTCAGTCTCAATCTCTGTATGTGGCAGTATTTTCATCCACGTGTTTAAAGCGATAAATTATTTTCTATCAGTTATATTTATAGAATGGAATTCTTTACTGCAAATAAAAACAAAATGTATCTGTGCTATTACCAATTCATGTTTTAAAAATTAGAAACATAAACTATATGATTCATGTTTGGGATGATATTTATAATCATAAACATAAAAAGAATTGCTATCCACATAGGCGTGTCATAATGCTATCAACATATTCTTTTCTCAAATATTTGATGATGACAAGAATGATAAAGAATGTCCACATCCCATTAATATCATTCAGTAAAGTCTTCAATTTTATTTCCCTCAATCCAAATTTTTTAGCAATGTGAGCAATTTCTGGGATACATAGATACTAAGATCAAATAAATTCCCATTTAGAATTATCTTGTCATCATTTTTTAGAATTTGATAACACAATTTCTATTCAAGGATCTAGTAATTAAGCTCTCAAATATAAAACCACAGTAGTTGAAGCAGGAATGAGTTAGCTTGTATCAAGATAAACCGAAAATCTCAAACACTCCATTCCAAGTTCACCTCAGAGAAATAAAAAGGCACTTAACAGCCAGGAAACCCTATCCTATAGGATCACAAAAAGAAATGGCTATTCAGATTAAAAGATATGAGTTACTGCTTTTTCCCTCCAATATGTCTGAATAGGTTTTATTTATAAAGACACTCCTCATATAGCAGTATACATTTTACATATTCCAGAGTACTTATGAAAAAGGGTAATTATCTAACTTTTCTTTGACTGTTCAGGAAACAAACAAACAGTGCTTATAATGTGGTTACAACATAAACTTTACTTCATTCACATACTTGAGGTAAATTGCTGAAAAACCAATATGATTTACAACACAATTTTATCTTTGCAATATTCCAGCATTAACCAATGTTATTCAATGTCTTCTTCTTGATAGCATAGAAGACATTTTAAAAATCTTTGTAATAAAACATTTGATGAGTTATTATAAGCTACAGGAACTACAGCAGCCATATGGAGGCCAATTTGATGGAGAAAAATTTCTAACTTCTCTGGATGATTTGTGGCTGAGCTGTCCTCTCAGCTGTGGATCTTTTTGCTAAGGAATTAACAAAGAATTAATTTTCCAAGATGAGAGAGGAAGAGAAGGAAAAGGTGTATTGGTCAAATTAGGCAAATATGGCAATGAAAAATTTAAGATATTATACTGCCAAATTTGGATCTGGAACTATTCAAAAGAGTGACTTCTCTAAGAAGTTATCAGGGTATTATGTTACAACATTCCTAGCTGACTTTTCCTCCATCGTTGTGGCTAGTCATATAGTCTTAAATATAGTAATTAATTTAAGAATCTGGGCTGGAATATAGCATTATAGAAGGTCTCACGATTCTTCCTATAGTCAAATGCTATACATTAATACTCATTTCATAACTTTCACTGTAACTTAGTGAGTACATATATATATATATGTATACATATATAAATTATATGTATTATATGTTTAATGTAATTAAACATTATATTATATGTTTAATATTATTATATGTTTAACTTGTTGGCAAAATGGAGTCTAAGAAAGAAGCCGAATGCAAGAAATTTAACATAGCTTAACAAAAAGAAATAAAGGGAAAGAGCCCTCTGACATTTAATTTACTTAATTTGTTCTTCTCTCTCATTTGGAGCATCCAGTGAATATTATCCTCGTAAGTATATTATATTTTATTTTCTATGTTAAACCACAAAGACTCATCAGATAAGTGTGGTTGAATAATTTCAGCTGATCCTAGAACTTTCTTAATTCAATTCTTCTCTTCTTCTATCAACTTACACAGCTGTTTAGTTCTTTTGTAAACAGGGAAGGCTAGGCACTTTTGCACAGATCTTTTTAGCATATGAAACATATTGACATGAATATAACATATGTGCCAAAGCAATATTATTCAGCTAACATTTCAACGAAATGCAACATAAAATTTTAAATTACATATTTCTGCATGTGTTTGACTCTTGTTTACTGTATCTGATCCAGAAAAAAAGAAGACTCTTAATATGAAAAACTATCTCTAATATCTTTGCATTTTAACATCACTAGAAAAGAATGATTATAACCAGTTGTTCATCTTCCTATTGCTCTAAAGTTACCAGGTATCAGCACAGAAATTTTAGTTGATCAAGACTTTTGATTCATAAGGCAGGTGTCCAGGAGAAGGGCACTAACAGACGCAGGTATGTCAAACATAAAAAGCAGGTTACAATCATTTTGTTTATTGGAGCAGCCAGGCAAAAGACAGTTTGCCACTCCGGTTCAAGCATATCACCTTAAGCAAATCTGTCACATCTTATTGCCTTAGTTTCGCCAGATAGAATGCACAAGATCTTTTCCTTTCTCAGCTAGAATGGTGTGACTATTGATTATGTGTTCTTTACAATAAAAAAGGCATAATATGTAGTGTATTAAATTATGTATTTTTCTTTTTAATCTTATTTTCTAAATTCCCATTAATGAAATTTTTTATGATTCTCAGGAATAGAAGTATCTTCTACTATAATATTTTAGAAACGTCTTCTGCCTTTTATTTTATTTATTTATTTATTTATTTTTATTTATTTTCCCCCCAAAACCCCAGTAGATAGTTGTATGTCATAGTTGTACATCCTTCTAGTTGCTGTATGTGGGACGCGGCCTCAGCATGGCCGGAGAAGCAGTGCTAAGGTGCGCACCCGGGATAGGAACCCGGGCCGCCAGCAGCGGAGCGGGTGCACTTAACCGCCAAGCCACGGGGCCGACCTGTCTTCTGCCTTTTATTCATTGTATAAGTGTGTAGATTGTCAGTACTATAACTGAAATGTAGTGTTACACTTCTGTATATAATTGCACAACAATTGGATATTCCACTAGAATTTAATTTTCATAACATTATGAATAACTGCAAATGTCTTAATACATACTTAACACTATGTCCTTTCATTACTGCAGTACTCTACATAAACAAACATCTCAGAGTAGAATATAAAAGAGTCTTGCAAGTGGAACAAGTCCTAGAAGTCAAAAGCAGGCAGCTATTTTTTCCAAAATGTTAGTATCAGTTTTCAGATGTTGGATACAAACTGAATGAGGAAGAAAAGCTAAATAGGAGCATGGAGTAGGTATTATGTCAACTGCACATGAAATTTTGGATTAAGATCCATGTTATTTTTATCTGCTAAAGCAAACTACGATTCATATATATGTCCTCTGTACAATAATATTTTTACTTTTCTTACCTTACCTAAAAGTTAAAAAAAATAAACGTACATTGCAATCTGACCCAAGCAATGCGGAGAGGCGAGGAACTGATACCAACTAAGCACTTGGCTCCCTGGGAAGGGGAGGTAAATGGTCTCTCTATACACGAAGGAACTGAAGGAGAGGCGCTAGGATATTAGATATTTTGCAATATGCTGTAAAAGCTCCCCCAGCAAAGTGCTGCTGTAATCCGATCTCTCTCCTTTTCTTTCTTTTTTTATTAATAAAGGTGAAGTACTGCTGGCTTCCTTGCTTATTTGACTATTCTGAGTCCCTAATCTTCAGAAGGTATCAGTGCTGCTGACTTAAGTCACGCTGGTTATCATTGAGCCCCTGCGCTTCCTGGAGGGGACTTGAAAAGAAATAGGGAATTTTAGCTAAATCAATTTATGCTGACACTCTCCACAGTGGAGCTGATTTTCAAGTCTGATTAAGAGAAAGATGGCCTATTTGGGGCAGATCTCTGACTTCTGTGATTTCCTTAATAATCATCCCTCAGGTTTTGTTGACTCTAAGAGATTCTATTCAGCTTTATTTGCACACCAGTTAAGTATTAAGAAAAAGCCTGAGAAATACTCCATCCAAGGATTTCCAGCCCTGATGGGCTTGAGAAGTAAAAGTTTTCAAAAAGCATCAAGTTTAGTAATTAAAAAAGAAAAAGCTCCATTCATCTCCCTAGCAATCATTAGAATAACAGGAATTTTTTCCAAAAAGATCCATGAAGATTAATTGGATAATTTTCTTGAGGGAAGAGTTGAAACGGCAATTTAACTTTGGCTTCAATCAGAAACTCCATGACTTGAAGCCCAATCTTTGTTGCTCTACAGGATTTTTAGCTTGTTAAGGAGCCTCTGGAGCCATTGCACAATTTTATGCTGTGTAAAAGCGGGGATCTCAGTGTTTGGGCAATTCCACAATCTGACTAGTGTTTCTGGTTTGTTTCCTGGAAGGAGCTTTGTTACACCTGAAGTGAAGTGGCTTTAATGGGACTCCATTGCTGGTGGCTAAAGGGCTTCCTGTGTCTAGTTAGAACATGGATAGGAGGTGAGTTGAGACCCTTCTCACTATGCCCCGGGGAAGCATTGTTAGCATCCAGCAGAATTTGGTTTCTGGAGTTTTCATTTGCACAGATTCCATACTGTGTTATCCATTGCCAGTGGGATAAAAGGGGAGGTTTTTGAAGAGAACTGATACCATGATTCTCATATGAACGATGCTTCACGTGATAGGCGTGACCAATCTAAAGATAAGTATTTCAAAAGGAAAGAAAAAGTTAATTCTAATCTATTGGCTAAAGCATAACATGAGCAGGAAGATATTAGAACTTGGATCAATTTGTATCATAGGTATTAATTTATAAAAATAACAATAGTAAAAGCAACAAAATATTCTCAGTATTAGAGCCTATTTGTGAAAAGCCACTCCAAATTTGTGCATTTGCAATCTCTTATTTATCAATTAAAATCTTGGTTTCCCATAAATTTTTAATCTTGTCCAACTTCTCCCCATCTGAATCAGCTAACACACACACACAATCACTTGTCTTCAAAAACATTTGAGGGTTCACACAGAGAAAAAGGAGTTAAAATATGTGGATGTTACATTTGTTTTAGGCTATTACCCTATTTCACATGTTTCACTAAGGTAATATTTTAATTCATTCCACCAGATCCCAGCAAACTATCCTAAGTAGTCCTAGATAAATTTATAGATAATTTCTCAAGTGTTACAGATTTCTTCATCAGGAAGTACTTTTAACAATTATTCTAATTTTTAAACAATATTTGATTCCAATCTGATAATTCAGTCCCATTGGATGTGAAGATTAATTGATCGTTGTTCTGCCTACAGCAACCAGTTACAGTAATGAATCGCCTTAAGTTGTCCCTCGGTTCTTTTGCAGTTATACTCAAAATTCAATTGCTATCTTATTAATCACATAATCATAAATATGTTGTCTTGTTTTCTTCTAATTTATGAACACAGACACAAGAAAAAAATCTAGAAAGTGATCAGGGGTTTGGAAGTCTCATTTATAAGCTTTAGTGACAGACACACATTTATATGTTGATGGGGCAGATTCTCCATCAGCACCCACATATCTACCTCTGGTCAGATGTCAGTATGATATATGATGTTTGCTCCATTGTGATAAACAGTGAAAGAGTAGACTCAAGAAAAATAGATTCTAAATTTTCATATGTCTTTCCAAATAGAGTCAAGTTTGACCTCAGTTAATTCTGACTCTACAACTCAGCATCCTAGCCGGGAGGCATGCTTTCAAAGTTTCACTTATCAGAGCTCCCTGCCCACTTCTAACATTTTGACTTATCCATCTCAAACAATGAGTCAAAAATCAAGAAGCAATTAAGTTGGGCACAATTAAATTCAGTACGCCAGTCTTATATTCAGGTCAGAATAGAAATGAAAATTCAAGAAAGTGCCAGATTTGACTGATCATTGAACGAGACAAAGCCTAACATTTTAAGTTTAACTGCTTTGTAATAATTTAAACCTCAAACTCTTAGAGACATAATGTTTTGAAATATTGAAACGATTCTTCTCTTTTTAGAAAAATAAAAGCTT
Organism: Diceros bicornis minor; assembly: GCF_020826845.1. Lineage (NCBI taxonomy): Eukaryota > Metazoa > Chordata > Mammalia > Perissodactyla > Rhinocerotidae > Diceros > Diceros bicornis. The sequence goes on from NC_080744.1 coordinate 19,285,942, forward strand.
TCAGGCAAGAATAAATTTCCTATTTTTCTTACTTGTCTGACTTCTACCATACTTTATACCACCCATCAGTGGTCATCTCCTCTCTGGAACTCTTCCTTATTATTCTCACTTACAATATTTTCCTCTTTTTGTATGTTAACATGACTCAAATACCTGTCCCAATAACATATTTTCCATAGTCACATGCTGTCAGGTACAAACTTTCTTCTAATAACTCCTTCATCTACTGTTTTCAGAGAACAAATTAATCCACTTAAATACATTTTCTTTATATCCTTCTAATTTGGGGCTTTTTGGTGGTAGAGGTGGATATATCTAAGCCCTTACGTGTTGGAGTTTACAGCTCACCAAGGCGGAAGAACACTTACCTCTAATCTTCCAGTTGTGACTTTGAAGGTTTATACTCAAGAATTAAAGACACACCAAAAATAGACTAACTCTCACAAAACTGAAACCCAGCTGCAAAGGAGCTGAATGCTAATTGGAGTTTGAAGTTCTTCTCCTAGCCTTAGACCAAGAAGCAGTCTCACAGGTTTGGGGGATCAATAATTAGATTGGATTAGGGCAGTCTGCCTCTAGCCTGACTGCCTGCCAGAATTAGAAGTAAATACTCGCTGGGAAAAGAGTACCTCGGTCAGAGCCTGAGCCACAAATTATCTCTACAGTTTTCATACACGATGTCTGACACTTAACAAAAAGTTGTCAAGCATACCAGGATACAAAAACCAAAGGGCCCAATACTGAGAGGAAAAATAGACAATACAATTAGAAAAAAAAACTGGAGATACCATTTTACCCACTTTACAGTTGGAACAACTGAGGCACTGAGAGGTAAGGATGTAGACCCTGAATACTGGATGTCTGAGGAATCGGGGACAAAGGCAAATTCTCTCTAATTATGAGTGACATGAATACATAAACAGGATTGGTTGTGCTTTCCATGGGCCTTGGCTTTGGCCCTGGAACAAAGCTTAATGAAGTATTATTGAATGTGTGAAGCAATAAATCGTCTCTTTGTGCCTACAAACACAAAATTAGAACTTGTAGAAGAAAGACAGACAGACAAGATGAGGCCAGAATGAACAACTGAAGGTGCAGGTGGGCAGGGAGAGAGCAATAACCTTCCTGCTCCATCTGTTCCACATCCCGCCGTAAGACCTCCTCAGGGAAACACTTTCAATGTTGCATATTTCTGTAGTGATGGAACTTTTTATCAGACTCACTTTTATGTTATCATAGAAGTAACAACAAAAATATTTTTTTTTTTTGTGAGGAAGATCAGCCCTGAGCTAACATCCGTGCTAATCCTCCTCTTTTTGCAGAGGAAGACCGGCTCTGAGCTAACATCTATTGCCAATCCTCCTTCTTTTTTTCCCCAAAGCCCCAGTAGATAGTTGTATGTCATAGTTGCACATCCTTCTAGTTGCTGTATGTGGGACGTGGCCTCAGCATGGCCGGACAAGCGGTGCGTCGGTGCGCGCCCGGGATCCGAACCCGGGCCGCCAGTAGCGGAGCGCATGCACTTAACCACTGAGCCACGGGGCCGGCCCCCGACAAAAAATTTTTTAAAGACTAACTATGTAGAATTACATGATAGCAAGAGCAAAACAAAGCAGAAAAAAGATAAATGGTATTAAAATGTTTAAAATGTTCCAAGGTCCTTGCGCTGTCTGGAAAATAAAAGTATCAATTTATATTAGTCTTTAATAAGTCAAGATGAATATTGTAATCTCTAGAATAACCATTAAAAGAGTAGTAAAAAATTATATAAGTAATAGCATGAGAGAAATTGAATACTAAAAGGTACTCAAATTATCCAAAAAAAAAAAGAGAGACAGGAAAAAGAAAAGGAACCCAGAACAGTTGGGACAAATAGAAAACAAATAGTCAGGTAGTTGATTAAACACTAATATATCAATAGTTATATTAAATTTAAGTAAACTAAATACTCCAGTTAAAATACAACAATTATCAAATTTGATTATTAAATAAACTATATGCTGCTTATGGAAGACATTAAATATACATTAAATACAAGGTTGAAGAAAAATTGAAGAGAAATGGTTTAAAAAAGATATGCCATGTAAACACCAATAAAAGGACAGCTGGTTTTCCTCAAAGAAGACTTGAAGACAAGTCGTGATTGCTAGAAATAGAGACAGAAATTTCATGGTAATAAAAGCATCAATCCATAAAGAAGATTTAAAAATTCTAAATCTTATGCACTCATATAGATAAAGAAGTCTAATTACATAAACTTCTTGGCAATAATAATACATAGTAAAATTAACAAGTCCAATATTCTTTCTTATAAAGTAAAGTACTTGAGCTTTGTGGCAGGTATTTTTCTTACACAGAATTTTTTTTTTTTTTTGGCTCAAAGCTTTGTTGTTAGTGGAATGGATTCCGACTCCCAGCAATCCTGTGTACAGTGGAGCGGAACCCTGCCCAATCATTTTGCACCATCCTCTTTTCTTCCAGCAGTATGTCAGGTAATGCTCCCCTGCTATTCACAGGATTGTCATGGCCAATTATTCAGAAGTGGCTGGTTGGTTCCTTCTTCCTAGTCTGTCTTAGCCCAGAAGCTCTGCTGAAACTTGTCCACCATGGGTGACCCTGCTGGTATGTGAAATGCCAGTGACATAGCTTTCAGCATCACAGCAACATGCAGCCGCCACAGTATGACAACGGGCAGACGGGTGGTGAGGTTCCCTGACCAGGAGATGAACCCAGGCTGTGGTGGTGAGAACATTGAATCCTAACCACTAGACCATGAGATTCAAAGCTATGTTCCAAAAAATAGAGTCTGGCATTCTTCTAAGTGCCAGATGCATAGTGACATTATATATATTTTGACCTGATATGTCTCACTATTTTAATTATATGATCTTTGAATATGGATCCTGTTTTATAACTTTGTATCTTTGACATCATGTAGCAGAGTACTTACACATAATAAATGCTCAAAAAATAATAGCTGATTGACTAAATAGATGGAAGTTTGTGGTATCTTCCATAAGATCTACAGTCTTTCTCTTCCCATGGAGCTTTTAAAATCTCTTCTTTGTTTTGTAAATTAATTGTGATTAGACAACATATGTATTATATTTTCATATTATGGATAAATAGGTTATATTGATGGGCCATTAAAACATCCAGAAATTGGAAAGGGCTTAGTTAACTTTTAAATAAACAAAACTGATTTTCAAAGCTACTTTTTCTATTTCCTTGCATGTACTAAATATCCAATACAATATAATAATTATTGTTAATTCCCGAGTGTAAGTTGTCTATGTTCACTAAACATAGTATAATCAATCTTTAATCAGAATTTTAATAACACTGTTTTTTACAGCTATTCTATGTCTTCTGTATCCCCAAAGTCTCTCTGTCAAGAGGCCTCTTCTTAGTATATAAACCCAGTAAAGTCTTACCCCCAAAATAAAAACAGAAATAAAAACAGAAAAAGGCAACAACAGTAAAACCTTATTTTTCAATCCAATATTTTCCTCAGGAAATTTTTATCTTCTCTGAAAAATAATAATCTGTATTTACTATCTTTTTCTCACTCCTTGAAGATTTGCCAACCGGATTCCGTTTCCAACAATGTTAATGTCCAACCTCCTAAACTCATAATATCTTCCTAGTCTTTCTCCTATCCCATACTAACCAAACTGTCTCTTGAAATTCTCCCCTAACATTAATTCCCATTGCCCTAATTTTTCCTTCTATGCCTACTTTACTCTATCCACTATTTAGGTTACCAGGAAAGCTCTTTTCCCTTTGTCTGGTCCTTCCAAGTAGGCAGACCTCCAAAGTTGAAGATAGAATTCCCTTCTCTTCTCACCCTACACAGACTCTCTCTGCGACCTCATCAACCCTGGCAACATCATGTATTTATTTCTATGTGAATGATTCACAAGTTTCACTTATAGCCCTGCGCCTCTCTCTGCCTGCTAATCACTGCCATACGAATGTCTTACTAATTAATCACCAAAGTCTATTCATTCTCTCTCTTAAAATACATCTAGAATCTCTATCATTTTTTCCCAGTGTCCCTACACTAGCTCAAATCTCAAATATCTTCTATGTAATCTAATGTAAAAGTTATTTATTTATTTTTTTGGCCTTCAGTCTTGCATCTCCAAGCTAAGGTCAGTAGAATTTCATTTCCCAAGATGAATTTTTTATAGAAAACTCGTATCAAGAAAGCCAGCCCTGGCGGTCTGGTGGTAAGATTTGGCACTCTCACTGGGTTCTTTCCTGGTCAGGGAACTGCACCACTTGTCTGTCAGTTGTCATAGTGTGGTGGCTGCATGTTACTGTGATGCTGAAAGCTATGCCATGGGCAATTCAAATACCAGCAGGGTCACTAATGGTGGACAGGTTTCAGTGGAGCTTCTAGACTAAGACTAGGAAGAAGGACCTGGCCACCCACTTCTGAAAAAATTGACCATGAAAATCCTATGAATAGCAGTGGAGCATTGTCTGATATAGAACCAGAAGATAAGAGAATGGCACCAAAAACAGTGGACAGGGTTCCACTCTGCTGCACACAGGGTCACTAGGAGTCAGAATCAACTTGATGGCACTAACAACAACAACATAGCGATAAATGTTCTTTAAAGAAAGAAATTCAGGGATCAAAAATATTTGAGTAAGTCTACATCTTAGAGCTTGTTTGCAAAGAATCATATTGAATATTAGCACATGAAAGGCTCTAGGAAGTAATAGCTTTAAGAATCTAGTATTTAATCAATTATTCTGTAGACTACACTTTGACAAAAGCTGTGCTGGAGTTGCTAAAATTGCTTCTCTCTGTTCCTCGTCAACAGAACCAACCCTCCTGCCTCTGCTCTCCAAGGTTCTCACTCTACCGTGCATCACAGTCCATTCAATATATTTTCATTTCTTAGGAGAGAACAACCTGTCCCATTCATCTTTTATCTTTCCATGGTGCCTATCATGGCCCACTCTACCCATAAGTATTCAATGAATACTTTACAATTTTGGATTGAATTTTCTCCATAGATTAATTAAAAGAGTAACCCCTTACGATTTTTGAAATTTAGGAATTTTTCATTAATATTTAATGATCTAGATATTATTCATGACTTTGTCCATGAAAGTGTCAGACATTTTGAAAAAGTTCTTAATCGAGGCCATTGAAGAAGCATAGTATAAATTTCAGGACATTAAATCGTTCCGTACTGAACTGAATGAGTTAAATCTACTCCCAAAGCACCTAAAACTTTGGAAGGAAGTGATTTACTTACTTTCATGAACTCATTAATTAAGTGCTCATGATACTCTAGGCTTTTGCCAAAAATAGAGATGATTCAGTCTCTTTCTAAAGAGACCATCTTCAGTTTCTATCTAACTGTTATTGTTAGAATACAAATATGGCTTATTGGTATCTGCCACCCCTGAGGGACAATGAAGCACATCACAAAGAGAAAATATTGGCACAATGGTTGTCTCCAGCTAAAATTACCTAAGAAACAGAAGTTGCTGTCGAATAGGTTGATGTGTGCTGGCAGGGTTATGTGAGAAGTTTGAATTGCCTCTTCCTGCATTATGTCTAGCATGTCAAGCTCTCAGTTTTGTAGGGGTAGATCTGCTATTCTATCACTCCTTTCATAATTAACTCAAGATAGCTCAAAGCTACAAGTTTCCTGATGGTAATACCATGTGTATGTAGGCAAATCTGGTAATATGATAACATTCTAAGAGAAGTGGTATTTCTTAGGACACTAGAGATACTTCTAACTCTTCCTGAGCTATGACATGACATTTCTCTTCTAACTATTTATCTACTGAAAATACCTTTTATATGCTCTAGATTGAAAATGGCTATTCTTGTAAAAGACTAGATCTTTTCTTATATGAGCATCTTTAGCTATTCAATGGAAATCAAATCAGTTGGGAAAATGAGGTTAATTTCTCAGTCCTGATCATGAGAAATGAGATACTCCATCTTGCTGAATTCCTAATGGAATATGTGAATCTAAATCTTTTTGTGCCATTACCTATTTGCTTCAAAGCTATGGGGAATAGGGAAGTTTAAATGCTTCAGCCATTTCTTTTGAAAAACTTTCTTGTGCATTTTAAATTCATGAAATCGCAGGGGAAGGGAAAATAAGTCTCCCGTAAATTAAGGCATGATGCTCTTGATGATCGGGTCAGACCAGCTGATAAGCTCTCCATAGGAATGCAGCACAGCAATCGACTGTCATAAAGATTAACATCCATTTGCTTAGCTAATGAGTGCTACATGCACAGCATATCCAAAACTCATGTTTTAAAAGGTTGTATCCATTTTTATCATCACATCTGGAAGCACATCCAGTGTGGTATACAGCTGCATGACTGATTTTCGTGTTTGTGGTTTGTAATCAGTCTCGTTAATTTTTAGTCATATTCCATATATACTGGTGTACTCGGAAATATATATTATTGAACATCTGGAAAAGTTTCACTTTTCAGGTGCTTATAAATGCATTTCAGCACTATTTTTCTTTCTCTGTGGCCTTGAATGGTTCTCTCTTGCTAAATTTGACATGCATAATATCTTACAAAAACTAGCCTTTCATAGGTGATAATGCAAAGAAAGTTTGCACAGGGATTACTTTAAATAGACATTTTCAATTACAGAAGAGTCACATGACCCCATTTGGTCTTTTTCAGTGCTATTAAAGTAAGAAAAAAAGGAAATGCATTCACAAAATGTTAAATTAAATGTTTAAAATTAGCCTTTACTATATTTTGCTTTGAAATACCTGCATGTGTACTTTTAAAGATGTCTAAATGATGTGTCATGTTATGTTGAGTATATTCTTTCAAAATAAATCCTACCCCTCAAGGATATCTATATCCAAAGTAGCTATGCCGTAATGTAGACTATAATAGCCCTTCTGTGCTAAGAAGAACAGGGATAGAAATAGATACTGTATGACTAAATGCTGATTGACAGCTCCATCACAGGCATGGCGTTTCTTTAGCTAAACTGCAATAAAGAGACTTCATATCATACCATTCATAAGATAATAAAATAGTGTAAACAGATGTAACCTTGTGGAAAAAAATTGTCTACTCGATTATAATGATAACAAATTGAACATTTACTTTTTAAATATCTTAGATAAAGATTACAAAGGTAAGTGTTGATTCACAAGGCAAAGTTTCTTCCCAATTATCCTTTTAAATGTTGTTTCTAATAGAAAATAACACTATATCTGGGTACTCTTTAAATACTTGAAGGCAAAATATTTTCTTAGGATATAAGAGTTTTTAAAATGTAAACGCTGATTGAAATGTCTCCAAGTTACAGATTGGAGACAGCTTAAAAGCTCCCACGAAAGGAAACTTCACTTTCAAACCTGTCAAAGTTTACTGCGTTGGTATATTATTGGGGGAAAAAATTTGAAGAATTCTTGTCGTCAAAAGTTTTATGAGAAATACGTAGGATGCTTTCAAAAGCAAAGACCTTTACTACTTACAGAATCACACATGACAATGAATGGCATCATTATTATGAGTAACATAGTCTCATCTAAATGTATCCTTGGAATCATGGAGCTCTCGAGAACTCCTTATCAGTTGCAAGAACTTACATAAAAATTGATGAAGTAAAAAATAACAATTTAAGCCCCTAGTGTTGACTATACTTAGTAACTTTGTCACATAGACAATAGATACATTTAAAGTTATTTTGCTTTGATTTCTTTTAATTGTATTGTCATTACTCCTAATAACTACATCTCTAACTACTCTCTATCATCGAGAGTTACTATTGGGTCAATTATGACCCACATAATCTGTATAAATTTTCTTTCAGACAAATTGATGGGAGATTTGATGTGAAACACAGGTGATTATGTTCATTTCTGTTTTTTTTTCACTCTGATGGCAATATTTTTCCATGCTCTTTTTGTTAGTGCTGAATATTTTTTTTAAACAGAGGTTAACAAGTTCCAAGGTTAAAATTCATGTCTGTTTTGATCCACCTGGAGGGAACTAAATTGGGATACTCTCAATGATAAAGCAGAAGGGAGTGTAATTAAATGGCATCCACACAGAATCTTTGGGACATATAGAGTTTCTAAATCCCCAAATTCAGCAATGCCGTCAGTGTTTTGGCTGGCAGCCTATAACCTCCTTTTAACCTGAGCCCAGCTTACTCAGCAAGCTATGGCAAATGACTGCTGAGCTGTTACTTTCTTATTTCAAAATACACCTCCAGTTGAGAGAGAGACATGCTCTTTTACATATGGTATGGGATTTTTGTTTGGGAACTCAATTTTCTGTTATGAGTGTTTTAAAGAAATGTGCAGCAGAGGCAGTGGCAGAAAAATCAGAAACTAGAAAAGAAGGAGGGAGGGTGAACTCACAGAAACTGAGATGCAATGCTTGTTTTGGTCAGGCACAGAGAAGTTGAGAAACACTGTAGGTGGGCCAACAAAATCTATCATGTAGGACAGGGACTACAGAGTTCTGAGCTAAAGTCCTTCCATCCAACCTGTAATGCCACCACCTCTCACAGCTAAACAAGAACAAATTTATTCTCCTCTCCCATACTTTTATATAGCTAAAGAAGTAGTATTAGAAAGTTGGTGATGAGAGGCAGGAATTATACTGATGGTGTGTGTATGAGAGGGTATGTAAGGAGGAGGGAGGAGAAAAGAGTGAAAAAAGTGATGAGCCATCTCCTAAAGAGTGATGATTCCAAAGACAATGACCACAAATTCCCCACACTGTCCAGGAAACACCTATGCTTCCAAACGTAACTGCTGAACTGAGTCAAGTAGAACATTCAAGAAATATACTTCATTTATTCATTCATTCATTCATTTTACAAATATTTACTGAGAACAACCTGTGTTCAAGACACTGTTGTAATATTGTGGATAGAAATAGTGCTGAACAAGATGAAGACTTTGACCTCATGAAACTTACAATCTAGTCAGGAGACATACAATAAACAAGAAATACACAATATGTTTCAAGCAGTGACAAATGCTGTTTAGAAACATAGAGGAGGATAAAAAGAGGATAGATATTGACAACATGTGGTGGGGGAGGTGGACACTATTTCTTCTTGGGTGATCAGTGAAGGCCGATCTGAGGAGGTGGAATGTAAACAGAAATGTAAAAGAAGTTAGTCAGGGAACCACGTAAAGATCTTAGGAAGAATTTTCAGAAAAGAGAGAATAGCAAATACAAAGGATCTAAAGTTGAAATAAGTCTGATTTCTAGCATTAAAGCAAGAAGTTCACCGTTGCGAGAGTGAGAACTAAGCAGAGAATGAGTGGAAATCATAATACAAGATTAGGCCAGCTCATACAGGCTTTCATAAGTCATGGCAATGAGTTTGACTTTTATCCTGAACGTGATGAGAAACCATTAGAGATTTCTCTGTAGAGGAGAGATATGAAACTTGTTTAAATTTTTAAATGACTCCAAGGATTCTGGTCTGAGCAAATGGACGAATAGCGGCATTATTTGCTGAAGTAAGGAAAACTAGAGAGGAACAGGTTGCAGAGAGAGGTGAGGGAAGGTGAGAAAAAAGTTCTAATTTAGATTGAGTTTGTGATGTGTATTAGATAACAGAAAAGGAATGTTGAGTAGATAATTGAATATAAAAATCTAGAGCTCAGGGGGAGAAGTCTGTAATGATGGAAAATATTTAGACATCATCAGCATTTAGATGCTATATTTTGGTGAGGGACTAGAACAGATTGTGTAGAGAGCGACTGTAGATAGAGAAGAGAGTACCAAGTACTGAGTCGGGGCTCTCTCACATGAAGAGGAGCCTGCAAAGGACATGGAGGACATGTAAGGAAGGAGGAAAAGAATGAGTGTGGTGTCTCATAAGCTAAGTAAAGAGAGTATGTCAATAATGAGGCAGTGGGCAACTCTGTCACATTCTGCAAAGAGAGCAAGTATGAGGAGGACTGAGAATAGCTCATTGGATTTGGCAAACGGCAGGTGTCAAGGATGTCCTTGACAAGGTTTCCCTGGGATAGTACGGACAAAAGCCTGAGAGAGGATGAAGGGAGAATGGGAAGTCAAGAAGTGATGAAAGCAAGAAAGTTAATTGGAGCCTCAGTTTCCTCATTAATAAAATGCAGAACTCGATCCAAATAATGAGATCCTTTCTATCTAAACATTTTTCACTGTTTTATCACGAGTTTGAGCTCCTTTTATATCTGCCGTTTTGTCAAACTCTAGATTCCTTGTTCATTTCACTCCCTTCTATTGCAATTAAAACTGAGAGAGAAAAGTGATTGGACATTAGCAATTTCCAAAACTAATTTTGCAACTTCACAGGTCATGTAACATCATTACCTGTTAGACTATGCTGATATTTTTAGGCTGTTGTTTTGGATTTGTTGCCATTTACAGGAAGTATTTTCATTTCCTAATGCTCAATATTTTCTTAATACATTATTTTCAGAAAACTACTCTCTGAAGAAAATGTAATAATTGGAAGCATTGCAAGAAACTTTCAAATATATCTAATATAGCCTAAGAGAAGTTAATAAGATGCTTTTTATTTCTGATCCAAAATAGGCTATGGTTTCAACAATTAGACATTTTAAATACATAGAAGATATTCCTATCTTTGTAAAATGAACACTTGAGTCAGTGAATTATTTCCCATGGAAAGAACCGAATGAAAACATCCTGTTTAGGTTATGTCTTCCATATACTAAATATTAAAAACTTAACAACTCGCCATTCAGGCACTACTTCTAATATTTCTACTATTAGCACTGCTACTACTACTACCACTAGTAATAGTAATAATAATGATGAGTAGATCAGGCTAGAGTCATCTGTTTGAGTTGGTCTACCTTTCAACAGAGTGAAAAGTAAATGGTCCAGCAGTACTTTAGTCAGATATTTAACCATGGTGCATGTGGCCCCAGATCTGTCAACATTAAACCACTATTTCTATAAAGCAGATTGAACTATGCTGCTTGGAGAGAGCCTGTGATATTGTGATTTATAATAAGAAATATATGTTTGGTCTTTGTCCGATTTCTAGAACAGAGTTAAAACCCTTGGAATTTTCTAAGAGAAGAATAAGGTGTCTTTTTTTATGTGAATGAGGTGACTTTCGGAAGCACCTAAGGATGGGGAAGAACCAACCATGTGATTAGAGGGGTGGAACTTTCAGTCCCATCCCCCAACCTCTGGGGAGGGGAGCAGAGCTGGTGATTGTGATCAATCACCGATGACCAATGATTTAATCAATCATGCCTATGTAATGAAACCTCCATAAACACCCCAAAGGAGAGGGTTTGAAGAACTTCTGGGGTGGTGAACATGTGGAGATTCAGGGAAAATGGTGCACCTGGAGAGGGCGTGGAAGCTCTGTGCCCTTTCCCCATACCCTGCCCTATGCATCTCTTCCTTCTGGCTGTTCCTGAGTTATATCCTTTTAGAATAAACTGGTGATCTAGTAAATAACCTGTTTCTCTGAGTTCTGTGTGCCACTCTAGCAAATTAATCAAATCTGTGGAAGGGGTTGTGGGAACCTCTGATTTACAGTCTGTCGCTCAGAAATACAGGTAGCAACTTGGACTTGTGACTGGCGTCTGAAGTTTAAGGAGGGGTCGTTGGAACCTCCAGTCGATAGCCAATCTGTCGGAAGCACAGGTGATAACCTGAGCTTGTGACTGGCATCTGAAGTGTGTGCACATGTTTGGGCAGGGGAGCAATCTTGTGGGACTGAATCCTTAACCTGTAGGATCTGATGCTATTTCTGAGTAGATAGTGTCAGAATTGAGTTGAATTGAATTGAATTCTCAAACACTAGAATTGCTTGGCGTTGTGTGGGAAGCCCCGCCCCCCCCTCATATGTTGGGATTAGGTCCAGGAACCTAAAATAGGGTCTGATTGGAATTCAAGTTGTGTGTTTAATGTACAATGGGTTATATTCTGATTTATCAGGAAGATAACCCATTAAAGTGATTTTATGGACCCATTTTCCCAAATATAATGGTTTATTTTTAGCTTATAAACTATTATTTCTAAATGAATCAAGGTTTATTTTCAGATCAATAACAATTAAGATGTGCACCCCTGTGTTCATTGCAACGTTATTCACAACAGCCAAGACTTGGAAGCAACCTAAGCGCGCATCAAGGGATGAATGGATAAAGAAGATGTGGTATATATACACAATGGAATACTACTCAGCCATAAGAAACGATGAAATCCAGCCATTTGTGACAACGTGGGTGGACATTGAGGGTATAATGCAAAGTGAAATAAGTCAGAGGGAGAAGGTCAAATACCGTATGATTTCCTTCATTAAGTAGTAAACAAACGCATAGGGACAGAGATTGGATTGGTGGTTACCAGAGGGGAAGGGGGGAGGGAGGAGGGTGAAAGGGATCATTCGGTACATATGTGTGGTGATGGGTTGTAATTAGCATTTTGGTGGTGAACATGATGTGATCTATGCAGAAATAGAAGTACAATGATGTACACCTGAAATTTTTACAATGTTATAAACCAATGTTATTGCAATAAACAAAAAATTGAAAAAAAAAAGATGTGATTCTGAATTATATTTGTTTAATATAATATTAATAAATACTACTTGTACAATATTTTGAGGTATTACGCCTCATTAAAAATTCTGGTTGGTAATTTATTTTGAAAATTTTGCGGATTTTCCTCGCTTAGAGGAAATGACATTTCTTGTCATTCAAGTCATAGAAACAAATAGCTCATAAATAAAAGTGGTATTATTCAATAATTCAGAATTCATAGGAAAAAGGCTAATCAATTGTCCTTTCTGTTATGTCTACGCATTAAGGACTTTTCTCTTAGAGCTCAGGTTTAACAAACCAGTATTTTCTAATTAGCCAGTAGGCCGGCAGTCACACCCCATCTGCTCTTCTCCCAACTCATAACACACTCTGTCTATCTCTTCCAGGCCTGCATCGAGCTCCTGCTGTTCTCCGCTTAGCATCGACTTCCTTTCTGCTCTGCTCCCAACCCATCCTTGTTTGGAGCTGTCAGCTCTGGTTCTTCTGTGACTAAGCACTGAGTTTCATACCAGAGTAAGTTGAAATCCATTTCTAAGCCATTAACTCTGTATCTGCTCATGTCAAGAGTCACAACCCCACCTCAACCATCTGGATATTCCCCTAGGTCTTGACCCGTTCTTTTGTGGAGATTACAAGTCCTCCTTCAGTCAGTCACAATCACATTCAAACAAGGGTTAAATCCTGACCCTACTTGGGTTTGAAAACTTTTCCCACTCTAGCTGCACACAGAGAAAGACTTGAAGCTACAAGGACAGAATCTGATAGAACATCTCTCTCTCTAGTCATGTGCAAGGATAGATTAAAGCTAAACATGGCTCGGATCAATCAAAAGTTCAGACGACTGAAAACTGCTCTTTGACTCTGGGAAACTGATGTAGCTTGTTATTAGGTGAAAATCTATTAAGTGAGAAAGCCACTGTAAAAATTTTTCTTAAAGATACCCATCATATCTGGTGTGACTGTAGATTATGATAGGATAATGTGATGTTCCTTCATGTATGTTGGATAAATCCTTACTTGGCAGTGAGAATACAGAAGAAAAAAATACTGCTAGTCTATTTTGTTTATAATAGCAAATAATAAGCAGGGTACTTTAATCCATTCATATTCACATATGATGGGTATCATTGCACTTTTTCTTTTGCTTACCTGTATTTCAGTGTTTAGTTAGTGTACTGACACCAAAACAAAGATTTGGTCCCTGTTTGGACAGGACTAAACTCAGCTGCTGAAATTTTCCATCTTATTTTTCCATATCTTAAAAACAGGAGTCTGCCTTACTGCTCATAGCTCTTATCCATAGTAAGAGATCGCACAAGGTTAAGATCTAATTAAATGAAAATACAATCCTAAGTTATAGAAAACTTTACCTCCCATTCCTTTCTGATCTGACTTTTTTTGTAAATTTTACACATTGCATCATTTCACACTTTCATTTTTAATTAAAAATAATTATATATCATTCCAAGAAAGTATACAAAGCTTTTTCAAGATATTCTGGAACATTCTTTACCCAGGGATTCTTTCTTTTTTTTTAAAAGAAAAAAATCCAAACTTCCAAACTATTTGGCTGCTCCCTCAAGGAGTATGTTTATACCAGCAGGATCTTTGAGTCCCCCTCACTTGCTGCTAGCTCTGATCTGGCAGATTGGGTCCAGATTCTGACTTAAATGTCTTGAGTAGGAAAACTCAGAAGGTGAATTTTCAGTGAGGCCTCCACATACTAAAAGCTGCTGCTTAACTGGCAGTAAATGTAGCAGCAAAATTAGAGCTTGTAGGAGAATGGATTTTAAAAAATGTCTTGAACGTGAGCATAAATTACGAACAGGGATTAAGTGCCACGTGCTTACAAACCTTCTCTTTCCAAAAAATGTGATATGTCATTTCTGATTTTAAAATAAATGTCATTTATTTATTTCTCTATTTTTTTTGCTCTTCAGTCAACAAATGTTCAATATAATGTTGTTGCTCAATTACCAACACAGCCTGCTCATTTTCTGAGCTGACTGCACTCTAACTTTGCCTCAGCGCTCACTATCTTTGACCTGCCCCTACACAGCCCAGAAATCTGGCAAAAGAAGCACTGACTAACAAAAACCAAGGAAATATCATTTTGAGTTCTCTGCCAATCAGGCAGTAATCTGATGGTGACTCTTCAGGCTGTGACAGAAACATTTAGCTGTGATTGTGTCTGATGTCATGCAAGTGAGTAAGGATGGGGTTGTGTTCATCAGTCTGTTTACATCAGCAGCTTATAAATGAGAAAATCACTGCACTTTGTGATGATTATTCTCTCTGTTCGACCTTTCCTAGCACCTGCAGAGAACCGATCATGCAGTGATCCCATCAAGCACATTCCTCACACATACACCACACACACACACTTCACACACCACACACACACACACACACACACACCACACACTTCATGCAATGTAAACTAAGCATCCAAAGAAAAGTGTAATGACCCCGAGGTATATATTTAAATTATAAAGTGTTTGTTTGTTTGTTGTTGAAGTCTAAGATGTCATTGAATTGGCAATAGTAGAATTGCTGCTGCTTCTCGTTGGAACTTGACCTTTCTGGATTCATTCTAAATCCTACCTAGGCAGCAATCTAAATGATGCAAATGACACATACTAATAGCTGGTGACATTGTTTTTTAGTCCAGGGCAAAAAGAACCTAAAAAGAAAGCAAGAAGACTTACTTGTATTGGTAGATTATTTTTGTGGTTATCCATCAAATAGATGGATCTTATCTAATATATCTACTAATAATGTTCTCTTTTCTTTTATTATGTATAGAAAACCTGCACTTCAACAAATTACTTCTGCCAGTTTTCTATACATACAGTAAAAGATTTCAGAAATTAACTCAGTAGAGCTCTTTGTTAAAATTTGTCATTTATCTATTAAAATTCTTCAGCTTTTGTCAGACAATGTACTTAGCTCTGTAATAAGAGTCCCTGAAGATATGTGTGTGATTTGTCAAAAGAGAGACAAAAAGTGTATAAAACTCTAAAATGTCAGCAATCAGAAGATTTAACAGACTTTAGTAAATTTACATAGAATGAATAGAAATCTTTGATATTAATAAACTTAGCTCGGGGGAGTACAATAGAGGGGGCTAAGAATGATAATTTGAATACAATTTCAACATCACTTCTTCCAAAATTAAAAATTATTATGGATAAATGTGTGATAGAGTTTAAATAACATAATTGTAACTCTTTATCACCACCCCAAAGTTTCAGAGTGAGAATATTTTTTCTGATGTAAATCAGTAAAGTATATAATTTTTCACTTAGTTTATTTTCTCCAACACAAGAACTAATGTTAAATGAGACAAGACATATTACATTTTACAAAATTGCCTGGCAGAGAATGGATAGGAAGCAAATATATTGGCTCTACTGAATCCAAAAATATGTTCTATTAGTGTACCAGGACTGCCCTAACAAAATACCACAGACTGGGTGGCTTAAACAACAGAAATTAATTTTCTCCCAGTTCTGGAGGCTGGAAGTCCAAGATCAAGATTGATATCTTCTGAGACCTCTTTCTTTGGCTTGCAGGCGGCCGTCTTCTCGCTGTGTCCTCACATGGTTTTTCCTTTGTGCACATGCATGCCTGGTGTTTCTTTGTGTGTCCAAATTTCTTCTTATAAGGACATCAGTCACATTGGATTAGAGCCCATTCTAATCTAACTTAATCACATTTTTAAAGGGCCTAACTCCAAATACAGCTACAGTCTAAGGTACTAGGGCTTCAACATATGAATTTGGGGGGGGGGGGGGCACGATTCAGCCTATAACATATGTGTTCTGGAATTAGAATGCCTCCGGCTTTCAGATGCCAAGATCTTGGCAATACCCTGCAGCAATCAGAAATGGGGCTCGCCTGCTGACATGTTGGTAGGACCAAGAGCAGTCCTATTCCTGGATACCAGTGAAAGGGAAGTTCATTTGGAAGACTCTAAACCTACAAGTGCTTTGATCACATCTCTTCCTTTACCTGCCAGAGGAGAACACAGCAGGGCATGAGAGGAGTGGGCAGAAGTTTGTATTACCCATTTATAGCTTTAATTCCAATCCTGCATTTCCCATGGACTATAGAGAGTCTCTGAATATGAAATTCTCCACACCCTTCAGCTCTTTTTTCTAGCTCCTTCTTTCCATGATGCTTTGTCTTTCTCTTCCCAGCCAGAGTGCCAACCAATGTATTGCTGTGGAACAGTGGGCATGCTGGCGTGTGTGTGGGAGTGGGGCAGGTCATGCAGAATTCAGTATGTGGAAAGAAGAAAGATCTTCTTTTCCTTTTTTATTCCTTAATTGGTTCCTTGAACTGATATCACATGAGAAAATATGTTAGTTAATAAACAGAACATGCTGACATATTTTCCCTTAGAACTGAATTTCCGATTAGGGAAAGTTATGGAACAAGAAAAGAAAAGAATGAATAGTGTTGGCAAAACTTATTTTGACATTTGAAAGTTTATATTGGCATCATGATTTTATAAGTTTTATATTGGAGTTAACTTCTCCATTATAAAGGCTTCCTCTCGTGTAAAACTACTTCCTTTATAAGTGGGTGAACAATAGTGACAACAACAACAATAAACAGAGTTTACTGTATGCCAGGCACTATACTAAACAGTTTACAAATATGAAGCCTTTTGTTCTCACTTCAACCCTGTTAGGTATCTAGTGGTGCTATGTCCATTTTACAGATGATGAAACTGAGCCAGAAAGATGTTAACTGATTACCCAGGGACATATTAAGTAGCAGAGCCCAGAACTGCACCCAGGCAGTCTGACTCTAGGGCCCAGGTTTTCCGCCACTACTTTACATATCTGTAATAAAAAGACTTATATTCCCATGACCAGTATTCATGACAAATGGCAATTCTAATTTACAAAAGAGGTCTGCTGTACCATTAACAGGGAAGAGAGGCAATTTTTTCAGAAAATAAAACATTCCAACTGAAAAACTTGGACCATATGGTAAGGAAATACATGCTTTTGTACTAAAGCCTCCCCCTCTGGTGCTGTTTACTACTGTCCTGTTTGGATATTTGCTGACAACTTTTGCATATTCTATTTGTTCTAATACATTGCGGCTCCTTGTAAAACAACCAGAACATAAATTATCCCTACCTAGATATTTTAAGTCTAGGACTTTAGAATTGTAAGGCTAATTTCCATAATAAATTCAAAAGATTTTTTAAATGAAATTTCTGTCTTCCCATGATTATGCAACTCACCAAAGCACTTTTATATGTGTCCTTAAAAACGTTAACTGTCTGAATGTTCAAGTTGTTGCTTCATAACCAATATAGCTGATATAAAAATATATATGGCACAAAGACTGACCTTCTTCTTTGCTCAGATGGAGCAAAGTCTTATACTGATGGATAAGACTCTAGCCAGTAATGAAATAAAGGAGGTTGATGTAGAAATTGAGTCTTTTTTTACTGGGTTGAAGCTATGTATAAGAATATTCTAGAAGGTTCGCTAGCCAGTTTTGGCAAAGTCTATTAGTATTCCAGGCATTCTTCTACATTTCCCGGTTTCGTGTGCAGTTAGGTTGGAACCAAGTAACAAGTGTTAGGCAATGGACTAGCAGCAGAAATGACACTGTGGTTCTAGGCATTTAAGAACAAGTGTGTCTCCTCCAATCTTCTCGACTTCTTCAGCAATGACTTTAAAGTCTGTGCTTTCCAGCTGGGGCCACTACAAGACAACAGCGCCTTCTGTGTACCCTTGCTAGCCCATATTGGACATGTAAGATTTGATGTGTTAAGCCATTGAGATTTGGGGATTGGTTTGTTACCACAGCCCAACTTAGCCCTGTCTAATGAAAATGTGGAAGGTAGGGGTGGGGTGAGGGTTTACCTTGGGTAGGCAAACTCAGTGGACTTTCTTTACATATTTCCCACATCTAAAATCATACCCTTTAAAGATCAGAAAAAGCATACTTTTTAACTTATTCTAAATTTTCTTTCCAGTTTCAATAGCTGACATCTTGGGATAGATGTTATGAAATGTATAGATAATTACAGGCACATACATGAAGAAAAATTCAAGAGAAAAACTACTTGGAACAAGAAAAAGTTCCACAAAACTCACCTGGCTTTAACTACGTGTGCCTAGCAAAATTTCCTCCTTGCCTAATTTCATATTCAGCCTGTGACCAAGTATCGTGTTGAAGAGTTAGCTTCATTTAATGGCTGATGTGGCACAACACCCAGATCTTCTTTTTAAGACCAAGGTGTTCATTCCTCCAGCCACCAGGGGTCTTCCCTGCTGAGAGATCACAGCTGAGTCCTTCACCAGGAATTGCAGCCAAAGGAAGAGTGCTGTGTGCCCAAGGTATGCCCATCACCAAGGTAGCCCACTTCCAATGACTTGTGAAAGTGGTGGGTACAAAGGTCTTGCCTCTGTGTAGAACATCTTTGAACTCCTATCCCAGCTTAGGAGCTCCCCACTGGATCTGTTGAGCCTCTTGTCACAACTTCTTCGTATTTCAACTCTTCCCTCTGCCCAATCCTGCTTCCCTTGTTACCTAACAGATAGTGTTCTTCAGAGCTCTCCCCAATAAGCCTCCTGCAGGTAAGTCTCTGACTCAGTCTGTTTCCTGAGGAAACTAATTTATGACATCCATAAGGCCCAAAACAGAATTGCAACTTATAATGAAATGTGCATAAAGAAAATCTGAATTCTTATTCTTTTTTTAAATGTCTAAGATATACGGCCTTACTTATAATTCTGAATTATCATAAATAACAATTTTAATATAAAAGTATATATAATTATTGGAATTATTTTAGTTTTCCAGAGAAGTTGCAAAAATAGTGCAGAGGTCCTATATACTTTTCACTCAGTTTCCTCTGTTAAAAGATAAACTGAGGCATATTAACAATTTTAAGAGTTTATTTGAGCAAAAATCGATGTGAATCGGGCAGCATTCAATCTAGCAAATGAAAGGAGCACCCAAGAGCTGTGCAAAATGAAAGACTTTTATAGGCAGAAGGGAGCGGGAACAAGGATGTTATACTAGACAAAACAGCGGATTGGTTATTGAAAAGTTACTCTCCTTTAGGGGATGGTGGGGTCTTTTGGGCAAGTGACCTAATTAGTGCTGATCAGGCAACTCCTGATTGGTTTAAGATTCCATTTCTGGGAGAACCAAAACTGTAATTAAGTCTCAATTTGGTGACATGGGGCTTAGTATAAGCAACTTTATTTTGGGCCTGTTGTCTTGTTTTAACAGCTCCAGTGTTAACATCTTACGTTACCTTGGTACAGTTGTCAAAACTAAGAAATGAACATTGATTGGTATATAACTGTTAACTAACTTCTAGCCTTTATACAGATTTCACCTATTTTTCCATTAATTTCTTCTTTCTGTTCTGGAATCACATCCAGGATACAACATTGCATTGAGATAACAGTCATTTTTAGTTGACAGAGTTAATAAAACACACTGATTTTTGCATATGTGTATATATACAAATAACTTGAACATAACAAATATAAGAAATATTTTTTAAATTTATATGAAAATAGCATACCATCTGATACTAACTAGCTGTGTGACTTTGTTCATGTTTCTTCTCTTCTCCGGGCCTTGATCAACATATCTATAAATAAGATTGGGTTAAATTTGTTGATGTCTTGGGTCCTTTCCATTTCTTATATTCTATGCTTTCGGACTGTTAAAGATGACATGAAATTTTGCAGAGCATTATAAAGAAACATTTCCTGTTAGAAAATTACAATTGGAACAGAGATTTCTAATAATTGTAAATTAAGTGGGCATACCTTCACAATCTTAATGGAGTTTTGTTACAATTTTTGATTGTTAATTTGAATTTTTTAAAAAAACTACCAGATAGTTCCCTTCAGCAATGAGCAAAATCAAAGATTGAGATAGAATAAGAAGAAAGTGCATCTATGAAATGAAGAAAAGATATTTGAAGTAATTCTTTGGAGAGTTTAGTGCAGAAAGAGAAGGCTCTTAAAGGTCCATAACTCATTAGTTAATTATATTTATGTTGGGTCAGCAAAGAAATGCCCTGGATTGGTAGAGCTGGTGATTAAAAAGCCTCAGAAGATGCCACGTTCTGATCAACATTTAATTATTTTTTGTAAATATGAAGCTAGTTCAACAGATCAAAATGAGAATAATTATTATTCTGAAGAAGAACACTAGTTTCTTGAAAATAAATTATGCTAATCTTTAGGCATGTTATTGTAAAAGAAGAAAGAAGATACATAAAGAAGTACAGTACATGATTTAACTCAAATCCCTTACATTAAGAGAGTAATTTAATGAAACTCTACTTGTAACAGCTAATGGTAATTTGTTAATAAACATTAACTTAAATATGAACACTAAGTGGTATTGCAAACCTTGTAAAGGCTGTAATATAAAGAGTGATTGCTTATTTAAATATATTCTAAAATTGTCAATGGATGTTTTAAGTATTTTCATCTGAGTCAATTTATTTAGAAAAAAAATGTAGTGAATTTAGTAATTAATCAAATTACAATAGAGTTCAGAATTTAATTTTTAGCAATGAGCATGGAATGTTTTCCCAATTTTTTAAAAAACATTTTAAGTATTGGTCCTCTTGCATAAGGAAAACCTTATGGAAATTTATATTTTATCCATGTACGTGTATGTGCAAGTCATTAATTTTTAAGAAAGTGGATCATTTGGATACAACTCTGCTAAAAGATTTCCATCATTTGGAAATGGGTACAATGTCCGTGAATAGGATAGAATTAGATTTAATTAAAAGAATGTGTACTAACTAACCTACTCAAGCCATAAAATCTATAGTAAAATCTGTTAGGTGTCAGAATTTCTGAAGTGTGTGTGTGTGTGTGTGTGTGTGTGTGTTGGGGAGATGGGCTGTGAGGTGGTTGGGAGCCCTACAACCTTGCAGATAGGCACGAGGTATTTTTAGCCTGGAAGAGAAATATGGTTGTAAGTTATGGCCATGATTCTTCCTGGTAGATGGTTCTATTTCTTCTGAGAGAAACTGCAGGCCATTGGAAAGGAATCAGGCTTGCAGGTACTGCTGACATAGTCAAACTCTACAATTCAACTATTCTGATCAAATCTAATGAGGGGACTTCTCTTACAGATTAAAGGTCTCTTTGTGGTATGACTGGCCCAACTCAATAGCTTAAGATCACATAGAAACAATAGTTGGATACTTCGAAAGGGTAAAAGTTGTTCAAATCTTTCACATTTGGCTTTGTAATCCATGATATTATTATTTTTCCAGCACATTTGCTTTCCTAATTGTGTTTTGCTTGGATTCATATTAAAAAGAGTTTGTCTTCCCCGAGCACACACCAGCTGGGTAGTGGGAGGAAAGGGCCTCAGAGCTAACCAGGCAGTGGGGCAATTCAACTCTAAGATTCAAAATTAGTCATGAATAATTCACAAAGCAGATAATCCACCCATGGATAAACAAAAGGTACTGGAAGCATCCCAGGTTTATTTTATCTCCCGTCCTAATTCTTAGACCACTAAATTTTTCTTTACTTTTTTTTACGCTGGTTAACAGATACACTAAGATATTTTATTCAAGGATTTTTAATTTAAATTGATAGCTCTTTAAAAACAAAAATATTTATTTTGTTTACTCTTGGTTATATTTCCCTTTATTTGAAAGAGACGTCTCTCATATGTATGTGTAAATAGCCAATAAAGCATGAGGTTAATATGTTTTTAAGATCTAACAGGGGGCCAGCCCCGTGGCTTAGTGGTTAAGTGCGCGAACTCCGCTACTGGTGGCCTGGGTTCGGATCCCGGGCGTGCACCAATGCACTGCTTCTTCAGCCATGCTGTGGCCGCATCCCACATACAGCAACTAGAAGGATGTGCAACTATGACATACAACTATCTACTGGGGCTTTGGGGAGAAAAAAGGAGGAGGATTGGCAATAGGTGTTAGCTCAGAGCAGGTCTTCCTCAGCAAAAAGAGGAGGATTAGCACGGATGTTATCTCAGGGCTGATCTTCCTCGCAAAAAAATAAAAAAAATAAAAATAAATTAAAAAAAAGATCTAACAACTTGTGGATATTGGATTCTCGTCTAATTTGCCATTCAACTGAGAGACAATTGTTTTGCCCCTCTGTGCTTCAGTTACTTCCTCTAGATTGTAAATAACAAAACCTTTAAAAGACATTGTGAGAATTAATAAGATAACAGGTGTTTGATATCAATAAACACAAGGTACTATAAGTGCTTTGACTTTATTCTTTCTTTGCATATGTCCATTGTCGTATTTCAGCCTCATTTGGGTGCCAGAATAATTGTTGCTGTGATTATTATTTTATATTCACTGAACAAGAGCAGAATTCTTGGTACAATGCAACACATTGAGGAAAATGCACTTTCTGTCCTGGGGAGAGTATACAGCAGTGAACTACAGGAACAATAGAGAAATCTCAGAAACACAAATTATCGTTCAGTAGTGAGTTACTCCATCAGGAAAAAAAAAGGGATGATTGCTATTCTCTTCCTTCTAAAAATGCTTTCTTGTTCTAATAAGTGAAGGAATATAAATATGTAAATGTTCATATGTCACATATTTGAAGTCTGCACAACACTTCCTTCTTTTGTAGACCATTTTAAGGGAGTTTGAAATTAAAATTATAGTCCACTGACGGAGCTTGTTTAGTTCTGCGTCCAATCTATTTTCCATTCTGGGTACATATACACATTTGGATAGATCATTTTTCCTTTGAAACACCACTCAACTTCCTCCCACACTAATTCCTTTCAATATTGAAAGTCAACTTAAATATCTTATTTAAGGGAACATGAAATATAACCTTTCCTTTAGCACAAATATAATCGCTTTTCTTAGCATATCCCACCATGAAGGCAGACAACTGTCTTATTTAATTACATGATAAGCATATCATCCAAGACCATCAACTTGACTCTGTTGATTCCACTCTCGATCTTGAAAATCTCTCTCCTTGAATTATGACATCATATTTTTTTGATTTTCATTCCTCTTGCTACTCCTTTATGTCTTTCATTGACCTCTTATCTTGATCCAGCACTGTTGTGTACTATCCAAGGCTCAGTCCTACAGGTCTTGTTCTTTCATTACCCCTTTGTGCTCTGAAGATCTTTCTCCCTCACCTTTCCCTGGATGTGCTTGCAGAAGGAACATTTGCTAACCAATAGATAACCACTGAGCCTTCTGGCTCAGCAAAGCACCATACTTCCAGGAAAAATGAAATCACCAAAAGTTGGGTGGTATTGTCAAATATGGCTAGCGAGTGCAGAAAAAAAATCATCGTACCTGAAAAGAGTGAATATTTCCCTGTTTTTCATCTGCCGCACAGTCAGGTACTATAAGAACAGAACGTCTTTCATATTTTTATATATAAGTGGTTCTAGTCCTCAGAACTGTGAAAAATATTTCAACTATGATCCTTCAAACATGCATATTGGTTCATTGTCAAATGGGCTTTTTTTTTATCATTGATAGATTTCTAATGTTATGATGCTATGAAATGGTGAAATAATTAGAATATAGTAACCATTGTACCTTGTGGAAATATAAATATTATTTTCTCCAAATTAAGATTTATTTAAATTATATAATGGAGAATAATTTCTAGTTTCCTTTGATTTTTCTTTCTTTTTTTTAACAGCTTTATTATGATATAATTGATATACAAAAACTGCACATATTTATTGTATACCATTTGAGGAGTTTGGACTTTGCTTCTTTTTTAAAATGAGCATAATTGTACAGGAAATTACTACAAGTAGTTTTAATATGTTATCTTAATTAACACTAAGTATTAGTTCAGACTTAACTCATTATTTGATGATCTATACACCATTTGACTGTATGCTAGTTATAGTTTATAGATTCCAGGGAGATATTTTTTCCTGTTCATTTAGATCAGATTTGGAAGAAATATATAGTTCAAAATAAATAAAAGATTTTCCTACTATAACCTTTATTTAATAATGTTTCACATGTTCCCATTCTCAATAATTAATGAAACAAAGCTATAACTATAAAAGAAGGCAATTTGCATGCAGTATCATTGTATATTTACGAAACTTTGAGAAATAAGCAAAAGAATTCCAATTATGGAAATTTAGTAAATGGACATATGACAAATGTGTAATAATAAGAGCTTTTTATGGAAGCATTTTTAGTAAGTTAGATGATATAATAGGAAAAAAATCTATTTACAACAGGAAAAAAAACACCATATCTAACAGAAATCTTAACAAAATCTTAACCAAAAAATCTTTCAAAAAATTTTAACAATAGACCCTAAAATCTGGCGGAAGAAAATTAGCACAATTTGACTGAGAAATATAGATTTTTAATAAATGGAAAGGAATAGCATATTCATTGACAGAAATATTGCAATTATAAACATGTTTAATGTTTCCAAATAAATTTACAGGTACAATTAAATGTTAATCGAAACTCCAACAGAGTGTTTTAAAACTGAAAAAAATAGTATAAAGTCTTTTTTGGAAAATAAACCAGCTAGACTAAATAAAATATTTTCAACGAAGACTTGGTCTACCTTGTATTAATATGTATGACACAACAATACAAAAGAATGCACTATCGGAAAAAAGAATGGACACATCAGGGAGATGAATGTTCTAGAAACAAATCTTTTTATATATGAAAAGTATTTATAATAAAAGTAATGTAAAAATCAATATGGAAAGTGAAGATTATTTAATAAATAGTCATGAGATTTCATGCCCGCTAAAGTATAAGATCCACAAAAGCAAATACTTTAGTTCTTCAGTGTTTCATTCTGTGCCTGGAAGATTGTCTCCGCAGGTAGGTGGTCATTATGGATCTGCTGAATGAAAATGGTTCAGAAAAGTTCATTTTGATCCTCACCCCACACCATAACTAAAGATTAAATTTAGATAAATTGTATAGTTAAAGAAACTCCAAGGAAATAGAAACGAATATTTATCAAGTCTTTTGATGGAGGAAAACTTTATAAACATAACAGCAATAGTTATCATAAAGGAAAATCATAGATTTGATTACATTCAAATATAAAATAGATGTCTGAAGGTTACAAAACTCTATAAATAAAATGAACAAGCCAACAAAGAACTTTAAAATGTTTGTAATAAACTTGCAAAATGAAAATAAAACATTAAGCCCATATACCTGAATGGTAAAAGGGTACAAATAAATAATTTGGAAGGGAGGGAATAAAAATGGCTAAGAAATATGAAATATTTAAATTCTCAAGTAATGAAGAAATATAAATTAAAACAACAATAGGATACATATAAGACACATAAAAACTACCTATTTAATTATAAATATTTAAAATAGGTATAATGTTCAATGCTTGCAGTGGGAGAGTATGATCAGCATGCTTGAACACAGGTGCAACGGACTTTGACAGCATCTATTGTATTTGACCCAATAATTCCACTTCTAGGAATCTAAGCTAATAAAATAATTAGAAATACGATCAAACATCTATGAGCAAATAAATTACTTGTTAAATGTTTTAAATCAAAATAACTGAGAAGAAATAACCTAAATGTCCACTAATAAGGTAGTATTTACAGTAAAGTATGATCTAGCCATATGGTAAATGATTATGCAGTGTTCTAGTTGAAAGGAGGATTTTTTAAAACACAGGAAAGTTACTATGTTAAAATGATAACAAAAAGAAAAATCAGGAAACACATAGACACAGACTGGAAGTGAAGGGGCTATAATGAGAGCGAAGAGGGTTTTATCTAATGTGTTGAGAGTGTAGATACTATTTTCTTCTTTATTTTTCTAAATTTTTACATGTATTGTGTTTTGACTAAAAGATAATCACTAAAAATCAAGGAAGAAATTTTAATTACCAGAAGTTTTCAGTATCTAATAAGTCATTACTTGTATTATGAAAGATCAGAGCAAGCTCATTTATATATTTATATCTGCATAGAATAATGACTAAATCTAGTGAAATTCTGAAAAAGCAAATAGGATTGTGCCACTTGCTGCCCAACTCTTCCAGTGGTTTATGAGGATAGCTCAAATAAAATCTAAACTTCCCAACATGACCTCTAAAGTAGTCCAGGATCTGGTCCTGCCTAGCCTCATGTCCTTCTAGATCTCACTTCTCAGCCCCCAGGTTTGCTGTTTTTCAGCCACACTACCTTCTCTGAGCTCCCAGAAAATGCCCAACTCCTTCTTCCCTAAGCCTCTTCAGGTGTGCTCTTCCTCTGCCTGAAGAACTCTTCCTTTTCTTTTTTTCTTAGTTGATTCCTTTTCAAACTTTAGGTTGAAACACAAATGTCACTCAGAAAGGCTTTCCCTGAAACCCACATAAATCAGGTTTCTCCTGCCATGCCCATTCCCCATTCTTTTCATTCATAGCACATACTTTGACTTGGAGGGGAAGGGGGAACAGTTTTAGAAAAGTCATTAGAGATGTTTAGAGAACAAAGAACCCAATCAGTTGAGTAACCATCATAATAGTCTCTTTCCCTATTAAATAGTTTCCGTGCATTCCTGGATTTTGTAAACTGTTTACTCTGAGAACATAGCAGACTCAAAAATGAGAATATACAATGTAAAAACATTAGTGATTTTCAGTTTTCGTGATTGAAATGAGTGCATGCAAAGGAAAATTTTAGGAACTATACTTCAGAGAGAACCAAATCAATGGGGTGTGGGGGGAACATAGATAAAATTTGAAATCAAATGATTATCTTACTGTTTACTCAAGATATGTTGGATGGTAAGCTTAAATGCTTTCTAGAAATACGTTATTTTGATGTTTTGAAGCACAATTAGTGTAATACTTGATTAGGAATATCAGCACTGTACTGAGGGGTTAACCCTATCCAAAAGCATGAATATTGTAATGGTATCTTCCTTTTCTCTCTTCTTAAAAAAAGAAAGACAGAAATTCTAGAAACGATAAGCTGAAGCTGGCCTATAAAGTCCATCCCACTTCTCATTTCTTCTCCCACTCCCATCTTCCTACCAAACTTGGGGATGGAAATATCTTCTCATTATAGTCTGAGAGAGACGTCTTCAGGGTCAACTCTGGAAATTCATTCAATAATCATTTAAAAAATATTTTAAGCACCTTTCCTGACTCTGGGAATACAATGAACAGAACAAGTATCGTCTCTGTTTTAATTTGCTTATATTCTGATTAGAGAATCAGAGAAATAAAAGTAACCAAATAAAATTAAGGCAAAAATTAGAATAAGTGCTACTGAAAAAACAGAGGGATCAGACAGAGAACAATGAGTTAGGGGCAGGACCACTTAAGATTGGGGCACCAAGGCAGTGTGTCTGTTATCAATTTATTGCCTCTTAGCTCTGAATGAACTCTTCAGTAGATGCTCTGTGCTAAACGACAGAATTCCTTTAAGAATTCATACTTTGAAGTGAGCATGACAGGTAAGAAATTATGGCAACCTGACCCTTCATCAATGGTAATACTATAGATGGAGAAACATGGAGAGAGTCAATGTAAATTTGGGAGTAGAGGACTTTCTAACTGAGTGTGTCTGTAGTTGGTGAGGGAAAGTAAAAAATCCCTCACTGGAGTCGAGGTACCTGGTTGAATGTATAATGCTCCTTCAATTCATGATCAATCAAATCTTTAGTCCAGTCCTTCTGGAAGCCTTCTTTTTTAGGTTTAAATAGAACAACTCTATCCAAGATCTTAGTGTTCCCAATCCCAATAAGACCTAAGATCGTGTACGAATTTGGATTTAGTTAAATCTGAGGCTCTAAAGACCAGTGCTTGCTCATCTTACAGCAGAATCATATATCTTGACTTATCCCAAACCACTCAACCCCACACCCTGGATTGGCACTTTCTTTTCTATGTAACCATGTGCACAAATTGCGCTAGGAAAACCATGATTTAGGCATTCCATAAATCTAATTTCTGGGCCATTCTATCCACTCCAAAATTTCCCATTTTTATCCAGTGGAATTCAAAGAATGTACATTCTTTCTCCATTCTGTACCCAGACAAAGAAAGCCTCCTATTTAATTATACATATAGATTTAAAAAAGGCTGAATTTTTCATAATCTTTGAAAATGGAATTTCAAGATTTAGTGATTTATCTCTTTCACAAGAACGCTCTGACGGTATACTAAATAGACTTCTTCATCATTACCTTAACTCTCACCATATTCTTTCACAGATTTTGAGTATTTTCACATATGTTATCTCATTTGATAGCAGAATATTGGGGACTGGAGTCAGCACAAAGATTATGAACTAATCCCATCTTCCCAGTATATAGATAGGAAACTGCAGCTAAAGGTGAAACATTTTTCAAGGTTACGTGGCTAGAAAGTGTTATACTTACATCAAGAACCCTTGTCTCCCAACAACAGTCCACCTTCTGCTACGCTGCCTTTTCCTTGAAGGCTTATATTAAAACGAAGGCTATGCCTATTTCTCATATTTTGTAGGGTTTCTAACGTAATACAGATCTTTATCAGGCCCCAATGTTTTTTCTAAATAGAGAAAAGCAGAAAAAGCCAACTAACACAAGTCTTTTTTCCACCTTCAAACAAGTTATATGACCACACATGATGCAAATAAAACATGCCAAAAACGAGGATCTGAAAACTGGAGGCTGTGAAACAAGATGTCTTTGCCCAAAATTCCCTGGGAAGAGCATTGCAGCTGCTTTATGTGTGTAGGAATTCCCTGGCCATCTCGCTAACACTCAGATTCTATTCAGTAGATCTAGGATGGGGCCTGATGTTCCGCACTTGTAACAAGCTCCCAGGTGGTGTAGATGCTGGAGGTTTGCAGACCATGCTTTGAGTAGATCAGGCATGGACTTGAGACCCTCAAAACCAGTGTCTGAGGGTGCCCTCTGCTGGCAGCAGCTGTACAGGCAGTTATTCCCTGGTGTCAATCCATGAGAAACACGATTTAAGGATTAGGGTAAAAAAGATCTTCTTTTCTCATGTGATGGTTAATTTTATATGTCAACTTAACTAGGATGTGGTACCCAATTTTTGGTCAAAACCAGTCTAGGTGTTTCTGTGGAGGTAGTTTTTACATGTGATTAACCTTTAAATCAGTAGACTTTGAGTAAAGCAGATTACTCTCCATAGTGTGAGTGGGCCTCATCCAATCAGTTGAGGGCTTTAAGAGAAAAAACTGAAGTCCCTCTAAAAGGAAGGAATTCTGCCTGCAGACTGCCTTCTGACTCAAGAATGCAATGTCAACTTTTGCTGGCATTTCCAGCTTGCTGGCCTGCCCTGCAGATTTCAAACTTCCCAGCACCCACAATTGTATGTCAATTCCTTAAAATAAATCTCTCTCTCTCTCTCTTTCTGTGTATGTATATATATACACACACACATACATACGTACACACTATTGGTTCTGCTTCTCTGAAGAGTCCTGACTAATATAGTCTGACAATTACAGAATAACAATTTCCCAGCATAATTTTGTTATGATATCAAGAACAGACAACCATACAGAAGAAACACTAAAAATATTGATTATTCACTCATTTATCAAATATATTTGAGCATCTATTCTGTTCTAGGCTCTCTTCCAGGCCCTGGGGATACAGCAGTAAGGAAGACAGAGTCCCTACCCTCATGCAGTGTATGTTCGAGTGAGGGAGATATACAACAAATAAGTGTACAAATAATATAAATATAGATTGCAATAAGTGTCATGAAGAAACATAGAGCAGGGAAAGGTGAAAATAGATAATAAAGGGATCTCTGAGGATGTAGTATTTGAGCAGAGACCTCTCCACATTAATTCCCATGTTTACCTGACCAACAATGTCTTTAGTATTCACCATATTACGTGTGATTTTCCAGATGCTAGAGATAAAAAGATAAATAATGTCTGACTTTAAGAAACTTACCCACAGAAGATGAAACTCACAGACACTCTCAAAAAAGAGGGTATTTTATAAAAGCTATGCCAGATAGAGTAGCCTGGACTGTAAAATAGCCAAAGGGTAAACAAAAGTTGGATTGGATAAATCCTTTAAACCAGATGAGCAGTGACAGAAATATATAGTGTGTGTTGGGATTCAAACCTTAAAATAAGTTGTTTTTTGAACATACTAAATTACCCAATTTATTTTGCTTTCGGCAGTATGGCTTTGAAGATCTAATTTCAGCTCTCATATAACAAATGCTATCTAGCTATTGATCCTTCCAACTTTCAAGTCTCAACATTTGTTCTTCTGTTGTTTCTTTATGACTGGTAGCTATTAGGGCTGTCATTACACAGTTCTACTCTGATACCCATATGAAGTGCAGTACATAAAAGAAGGCATTGTTTAAGGGGTTAGAGTTGATGCTGGTTGGCCCAAATTGTAATCTTCTCTACTTACCTCAACCTACTTATTAAGTCTATATAGCGAGTTTTGGACATTTTTTTTTTGTTTTTATTCATAAGACTAGAATTTACTTTTTTAATTAAATAAATAACAATAAATGAGTAAAAGGTTTAAAGGTAAATGCTAGTAATATAGCTGTTCCGAACACCATAATAAGAGTATAAATCTTAAATATGAGCTTCAGGTAGATTTTAAAACTTGAAAGCGAGTGCGCTCTGTGCATAACAGATAGTTCTTTGGCAAATGTTTGGTGAGAACCTGGTTTGGGAGAGGTGGAAGAGAACTAATGTGTGTCAAGCTTTTTCTACGTTCTCTCATTTAATCCTCGCAATGTCATAGAAATGCTGGAATCTGGGTTTACATCAAGCCTGCTCAGCTATAAATTCCATGTTCTTTCTCTATACCTTATTGATTTGGCCAATTTGTGCAAAAAACATAACTGTTTCCCAGTGTCCACCCTAGCTGCCCTCCAATCAAGACAGTAGGACGTTTAGAAAATGCATATCTCACCATATACCTCCTGTGCCCAGAATTTAAAACTTTGCTCTGGCTTTTCATTGCCTCAAAGTTAAAAGGAAAACTCCACAACACAACCCATGAGGCCTTGCATGCTGTGGCCCCAACATTACTCTCCAACCTCATCGTATACCTACCCACACCTTTCTGCTTCAGCCATATGCTGGTCATTCTTTATGATCTTTCCAACCACAGGAACTTTGCAGGTACCAGACTGTTTGCCTGAAATACTCTTCTTTTTGTTTGGTATCTAATTAACATCCTTCGGATCCTAGTTCAGACATCACCTCATCAGGGCAGGTAGATGAGAAGTGGGGAGGGGGTGATTATGAGAGTTTGGGAGGGAAGGCCAGCCATGATTGAGGGAACAACATGAGCTTCAGTGCCACCTCTGTTCAAAGTTGTAGAGCTCTAAACTCTATTTCTTAGTCCCCTTTGCAGGCACATCTTCCTCTGTACACGCCTTGTATATTGGTGCTCTCCTGAATTCTGCCCTCAGCCTTCTTTTCTTTCCTTCCGTGTGCTATTCTTGAGTAATCGCATACTTCAACAATGTTTTAGCTATCATTTGTCCACTGATACATCCCATTCAACATTCATTCAATAAATAGTTACTAAAATCCTTCTAGGTTCCAGGTCCTATATTCAGAGCTAGGGATACAAGAATTACTTAATATAGGCTCTGCACTCAAAAAATCACTGTCAAGTGGGGGAAACAGATAGTTAATAAATTTATGGTACAGGAGGTAAGCACAATGATAGAGATGTGCATAGGGTATTGTGGGGCATCTAACCCTGCTTACAAAGAAAAGTGTTTCCTTTTCTAGATGCTGAGTCTTAAAGACGGATGTCGGTTGTGTGTGTGAGGGGAAGCTGTCAGAGAGAGGGAGCACAAGAGAAAATATCTTGAGAAGAAAACCAGGCACATCAGTATTACTGGACGTGCAAGCCTAGAAGGGATGAGTTTGGACACTGATGTGGGAAGTTAGGGATTAGATCCTGGGCAGCCTTGAATCCCATGTAATACCACTGGGCTTCATTTCACAGGTGACGTGGAGTAATTGAAAAATTTAAGCAGAGCAATTACATAATCAGATTGTATTGCAAATGCAAGACGCTTGTAGTGCTGAGAATAATGAATAAAAATCGTTAGCAGAAGACAGGAAGACTCAAATTATAGGAGTAGTCGTGAAGTGGAGATACTGGGATGGATTTGTGTAGTACTGTGTTTCATCTAATGTAATTCACCATGGACTGGACCACAGGACACAACATTTCTTTTTGCACCAAAAGAGAAAATAAAATCTCTGCTAATCAAACTATATAACAATACATTGAATGTTGCTTGTTGCGATGTATCCTGATTTCAGAGATGTTAGAATGTAAAATCTGCATCTATAGTTGATGAAATACAGTACTTAGAGGTTTCAAGAGAGGAGAGGAAAAGAAAATGAAAGAAGTCAAGAATTAGGCTTCTAGCTTAAGTGACAGAATAAAAATTGATCCAGGCAAATTAGGCAGAAAATATAGAATAGGAGCTTGTTTGGGGTAAAAATGGTTGTTTTCTTTCAGACTTGTGTTTGATACTCTTGTGGGATATTTGCAGCCAGGAATATAGAGTCTAAAGTGCAGATGAACATCTGGGCTGGGATAGAGACTTGGAAATCCTCCACATATAGGTTGGCTATGTTTGAAATCATGACTGTGGATGAAATCTCACAGGAAGCGATGTAATACTTGATAGCAGTTACATAAGGGCCAAACCAAGTGAGAAAAAAGAAAGAAAAAGAGGAACAAAAAGAATCAAGGAAGTATAGTGTCATGGAAGAAAAGGGAATAGAAAAGTTGTAAGAGAGAAAATGATCATTAATATTCACTGAATAAGAACTGTCTGGTAAGACAAAGACTGCACTGTTCACTGGGTTTGATCACTAGTGACCTAAGCAAAAGTGATCTCTGCAGAGTGAAGGAGACAGAAGCTAGGTTGCAGGGGGTTGAAGGATGAATGTGGGATAGAGTAATAGACTTCTGAGCTAAAAACAATTGTTCATTAAGTGTGCAGGGGAGGGAAAGAGAAAACAGAGTTTGCCAGAAGATATATGACGAAGGAAAATAATTTTGGTGCAAGAGAATTGGAAAAGTTGTTAGACTGAGGGGAAGGAACCATGAGAGAGAAAGAGGCTAAGACAGTAGGAAAAAGGAAGCAGATGTTCAGAGAATGGATGGGTGGTTGAGGTAAATCATTCCCAATGGCTTTAATTTCCTCCCTACAATAGGAACAGTCTTTTGCTGTCTGATATTGATATTGGGAAAGGTTTCTGATTATCACAAATTAAAAGCATTTTCTAACTTAATAAACAACTTTTCCTGTGTCTTTATATGTAAGGTTAAATTATATAATTATATAAATTATAGCGATGCATCAGCTAGGTATGCTTTATTGCTCTCTAAATGCTGGAGTTTATTATATTTATAACATGCTTGAGTCATGTACTACCAAGCCATAACCTAGGACAACAACCAACGGTTATGCCTGATATGGTAGTAAGACAAAAGGATGGAATGGCGAAGAGGGCATTGAAAATGACTCATAACTTTTTATCCTTTTCATGTTCACACAGAATTTCAGATAAGGTAATGTAATAAATACAATGATTTTACCTTCAGAGAGAGCACTAAGAAATGTTGAACTGTCGATTGGAGCAATAATGGAGACTTTTAAAATTACAAATAAGTAGCTTGATCTTTTGACTTTCTATCATGAAATATGAGTAATCAGAGTTATTCACAAATTCCGAGAATGAAATGATTAAATGAATTTCTTAAACGTACTCTAAAATGTTCTAAGATTTAAATACCTTATCCCCCATGAAAATTTTGCTGGAAATGCATCCTCTTGAATTCTTGAAGATAATAACCACTCTGATATCCTCTGCTCTGTTGAAAAGTAAATTCTTGTTTTACACCTACTGGTAGATAGTGGGTAAAGTTCACATCATCAGCAAGAACAATTTTGTTTTAAATAAATCCCCAATGAATATCACTGAACACATTGAAAGTGATGGCTTTCCTATGTCCTTCAATAATTTATTTTATAATCAATTTAATTATTAAATTGAGTATTTTATATGCAATGAAAGGATATTTACACCAATAGTATTCAAAATCAAAATGTTTTACAGACAGCAGATAAATATTAATCACAACAATTTCTACATAAGAAAGGTAAAGATTTTTCTTCTATATATAATCAAGATTAAGTTTAAAAAATATCTATTTAAGCTGTTACAGATATTGGTTAAAGGACTATGGTTGAGAAGTTGCATTATTTAATCTATTGAAGGTGACAACTGTGTATTACATGACTGTGTAGTTATGGACTTTTGAACATTTATTACTTGCTTACTAGTCTATAATGGCTTTGAATAGTCTACTATGCAAGTATATATTTAGTCATTTCAAAAAATGCATATTATTATTTGGTAGACTTTGTACCATGCATGATAAAAGAGGTGTTGTTTTCTCAGTACTGTTCTGGGGCCATGCCAGGTACTCACAAGTGAGTCTCAAACGTATTATTTACTAGTATGAGGTTTGAGAATTTTTGTGTTTACAAAATATGCATTGCTGCCCCAGTATAAACTCTATAGAAGTTTTTCCAGATATATTTATCTAGGAAACGAAAAAACCTGATTCTTATTTTGTTCAACCCTCCCTTTACCTTTGACCTTGCCCTAGACTGTCTTCTTGAAAAAAACCCTAATCTTGACAGCAGTCGATTACTTAATTGCCACCTCATTTCCTGCCTCCCCTTTAACTCTGATCTCAGAAAGATGTCTACACCTGTACCACTGGCATCCTATTTCCTAGTTCACAGTTTCCATCTCCTAAAGTTTAGCCTTTCAAGATCTCACAGCACTGAAATAATTACCAATAGAGTGCCTAAGGTCATATATCTCTTCAATTTCTGAGTTTGTTTTATGAAAAGAAATACGCCTTCCTCACAAACTGCCCTTCTCTTTGTCTTACTTATTCTTCCACTGTTTATCACAAAGCCTGAATTCTCTAATTCACACTGTAAAAATTATCCAAACTTTCTATTAACTTATTTTCATTAGTAATTGGATTCATTGAATAAGCGACAAAAATTAATTTCAGCAATTTGTAAGTGCACCTAACATGATAGAATTTTAGAGTTGTGCATACCCTTACAGGTCATCTAATGAGATCCTTTCATTTAGCAGATGTGGAAAGCTAAGGTAAGAAAAATCAAGTGACCTTGATCCTACTATTGGTGAGTGACAATACCAGGACTAAAATCCAACTCTTCTTAGTACTTCATTGTTGTATCTACTGTAGTTATTTATTACAAACCTTTAGACATGCATTATTTTCATATACTGTATTTTGTATGGCCTAAAATAAATTTGGTTGCTGATGACACTTCCACAATGCTTTCTTGGGTCTGGAATCTCCCCTCCCTTAAATTTGCCTTTTCCTTCATGGAATGGGGAAGAGACAATGAGATCAAAGAAGAAAAAATTCATAAAATATATTTTAAAATACATTCGGAGAGCACCAGAAAATGAAAAACAGGAATAAAAATCAAGCACGTTAGAAGAAAAAAGTGGGGAAACTTATGTTCTTGTCAATCCAAGAATAAACCTTTTGTTTGTCCTTTGGCTTCAGATTCTTCTATCATTGGCTCTTTGGGATTTCTGGAGCACATTTCCTAGTGTTTGTTCATCAGCAATTACAAATCTGATATCTGTGAGCTGTTCGTGTTTGAATATATTAAGTTGGGTTTTCTTTCTTTCCATTCTGTAGTCCATTCTCTACAATGAACCACAAAAATCTTTTGATCTGTGTGCTCTGGAAATGAATTTCTCTTCCTAGGAGCTAAACTAGCATTTAAGAGATTGTAAGCTTTGTTTGTGTGTATATGTATGCGTGTGTGTATTTACGTGTATATAGAGAGAGAGAAAGAGAGAGAGAGCATGTTGTCTTTGACTTTGATGACCACAAATGGCCATTTTGCAAATATATAGCTAAAATAGTACACATTAATATAGAACCTCAAACGGTTGTAATAAATTGCCTCGGCATTAGCTGCACTACCAAAGTTACTTTTCACTAATGCTCCTATTGATCTTAATATTTAACCAAATGTAATTAAGTTAGAGTCAAATGTTACAGTTACTTTTTGACAAATTAATGTTGCTAAGTAAAAAATGTAAACACAGCAACTTAAATTTGTGTTGCTTCCTCATACAAAACTACAAAACACAGCATTTACTAAAAGGCAGTGGAAATTCATGACTGCTGTGCTCAAGTAAAAGTTTTGGAATTTAAGAAGCACTTAGTTGCTGCATTAGGCCATTTAGGATGTTTCAACGTCTCCATTGACTGTAATTCCAGTCTGCTCAAGTGCCCTGTTAATGACCTTCCATCTCCAAGTAAGCAGAGGAATTCAATGTTTATACTTTAAAAAAAAAAAAACTCTCTACCACAAACAGATTGAAGGACAGGTTCTTTTCATTCTATCTTCACTATGGCAAGAGAGAGTAAATTGTTACCACTACATCAATTGAGAGAGACTAACCTTCGGTGGCTTTTAATGAAAGACCTCATTGACAAAACAAAATCAACAGCTTCAGGTATAAGAAAGCCACTTAAGTGTTTTCCATTTCTTATTGTCTAACACTGAGTAATTATATTTGTAAAGTCTAAACAAGCAGTGAAATTTACCCACACTTTAACTTTGGTGACATGTAGTAAACAGATAGGTCTCTAGGCTTCCTGTAGAAGTGTCACTCCAATATATAAATATATTCTCATTTCTATGCAGAGTGAAAAAGTCCTAACATCTGGGGATGTTGTTACAAAGAAGTCTTGTGTTCAACTCTCATGCCCAAAATAATCTAGAAACCCAAAATATACCCATATTTATTTTAATTGGTACCAAACTAAGAAAACAACAAAACTTGTTTCAACTTTTCTTAAAGTAGAGAAAAGAGGCTATGGCTAACTGTTGAAATCTCTTGTAAAAAACCATTGTGCTTTTTAAAAGTTGAGGTATTGTGTTTAATACATAAATTTCTAATGTTAAACTCTAGGAATCTGATGTCATCTTTCTTTATAAGCATAAAAAAGCCATTTTGTATCTCCTAATATATTTATTCTCAGATGATTATTTCCAGCAGTGTACAATATGCTCCTTCTAATATACAGGAAAAATATTCCATCTTATTTTGTACAACATGATTTTGTATTCAAAGATTGCAAAAACCCTTGAGGCAAAATATCAGTAATAATGACATGAAGTCCCACATTGTTTCAAGAAAATGTCAAAAAATATGTAAAATTCTGTATTTTTTCTCTTACAATATTTGTTCATGGATTAAACAATGATATAGTGCAATTTCTTTGTAGTATAAATAAATATTTCTTTGAGAGTAACTCAGATTTATCATGTTAACAGGCATTCTCCCCATATATTTTCCACATGATATATAAACAAACAAATAAATAAATAAGGATTCTCAGCTGGAAGGATAGTTGAGAGTAATAAATTATCTAAACCCTTCAGATCAGAAGAGGTGAACTAACTCAGTCTTTTAACTACCTGAACAATGTGTTTTCCTCTATGCCACACATGAAAGGAAATCTTAAAAAATGCAAGGCAATGAAAAAAATTGTCACAAGGAAGTTTTACAACAAACCAAACGAATGCTACCCATATGAACACAATAAAGTTTGGGCATTATGTGTAAACGGCTGCCGAATTTTCACCTGATTAGGAGAGGAGCTGATCTGCATGACTGGAGAGGAGGGTGAAGGACCAGGGAGGGGAAGATGTGCTGGGGAGAAGGAAAAAAGGAGCTAGTAGCATAGGATCTAACTAGGGAAGTAGATTTGGACCAGGCTGAAAAATACCTCACAGGTGAAGTTTCTGAGGTTTTGATTTTTTCTTGTAAGTCATAGGGAACCAATGGCGATTTTTAACCTGAGGAGTTATTCTTGGCTTTGATCCTTTTGTCTCAAATTTCACCAGTAAATAATGGGTGTCATGAAAAGAGTATCTCCTTGGTTAAAGAGTTTAATAAATATTTTAGAGGAAGTGGGTATTATGCTGGTCAATGGGAGGATTTCAATAGAATTGGGAGAAAAAGGAAAGCAAAGGAAGGATACCTTAGTAGGAAAAGTGGCTTGTGCAAAATTTGATGAAAGTGAACAAGTGTGCATTTAAGCAACCAGAGGTGGGCTTGAGTATGTAGTCACACTCTAAAACACAATGGTTAAGGACACACTTTGGAGTCGTCTAAACTTGAGTTCAAATTTCAGCATCAGCACATGCTCTAGCTGAATAATTTCGAGCAAGTATCACAAGAGATTGCTTAGGTTACAGGCAACAGACACGTACTTTGGCTGATTTATGCAAAAGAAAAGAGAGAGAGAAAGAAGAAGGAAGGAAGAATGGAAGGAAGGAAGGAAGAGGGAAAGAAGGAAGGAAAGAGAGAGAGAGAGAGAAGGAAGGGAGGCAGGAAGAGAGGAAGGAGGCAAGGGAAGAGAAGGGAAGGGAAGGAGTGACTTTATCCACAGATATGGGTTAACTAAGGGATTGAAATGGAATCTTGCTCCAATGGCAGGAACCTGGAACCTCTGGTGGGTTTGTAACAGGAACTGACAAACATTCTCTTTTTATGCTGCCATCGTCAGTCTCTTTATTATTACTCTCAAAATTAGTATCCAGGAAGAGTGTCTGAAGTCTTGCTCCATCCTTTGTCTGAAGAGGGCAAATCACCTTGAGTGACAGACATTCTTGGCTATGAAATTGGGGAGCTATTACCAGAAGATGAGGGAATGAGTACTGGGTGACAAAACTAGTAAATTTCTACAACTACAACTAAGTCTCCGTATCTTCATTGGTTTAATGGGAATAATAATGGCACATACTCCAAAGGATTGGGATAATCAAACGAGACAAATTACATAAAGTGCTTAACAATTTCTTACAGAAACTACATAACCAATGTTATTAGCAGGTTTTATTATGAGGAGTATTGGAGATGATCCTGGTTAAGAAAGATTGAGATCAGATTATAGAAGGACGTAATACCAAGCTAAGGATTTTGAACTTTATCTTGTAGGTAACGGGCAGGTTTTTGTTTTGATTTGTTTGTTTACTTTTTATCAAAGCATAACATAACATTCAGTACAGCACAAATCAAAGGTATATAACTTGATGCATTTTCACAAATAATCATATCTCTGCTGTCTAAACGCATGCAAATCAGAACCCCCAAATCTCTTTCTTCGGCATGGGACATGTTTTAAGCATGGAAATTTATTTGTAAAAATAATACTTAATAAAGATGAATCTGTCAGTGGGTGCAGAATAGAAACAAATTGACAAAACTTCATATTTGGGTAAAGTTATATAAAGATCAAGCAGAGGAATATAAAATGGTTTTGAGTATGGATGGCTAAGAATGAGGATACCATTGACATTACTAGAAATTCAGAAAAAGGCCAAATTTTGGAGGAGAAATAAGTTTATTTGTTTTTGAAAATATTATTTTCTTATGATAAAACCAAACACATAACTCACTATGGAAATAAATAGAAAGTACAATAAAGAGAAAATAGAAAATTACCAAAAATTACTCTTTATCGTATAGTATACACTCTCCCAGATCTTTTCTCTCTCTCTCTCTCTCTGTGGATATGCCATTATTTTTAAACAATCCCTTTCTGTTGCACAGTTACATTATTTCCAATTTTGATTTACATAAAAAATGCTGTGAGATATATATACATATATGATATCAATCATACATTTTTACTGCAAAATATATGCTGAGAAAAGAAATTACTAGATTATATTTACTGCACCATTTTAAGGCTTTTGTTACATATTGTCAAATTGCATTTCAGAAAAGTTTTTCAAGTTACTTTTCCGCCAACAGTTTATGAGTGACCATTTCCTTACACTCTTGCCAATACTCCGTATTATAATTTTGTAAACAGTCTTTGACAACTTGATAGGTTGTAAATGGTATGCCTTTTTTGTTTTGATTTGCATCTCTTTGCTAACTAGTGATTTTGAACATTTTATGCTTGTTAGTCATTTTTCTTTTTCATTTTCTGCATTTCCTGTTTGTGTCTTGACATTTTTTATTGGGGTATATATTAATTTTGGTTTTAGACACGTACACTTGGAAGTAAAAGTGGGATGATGAGGAAGAAGTGACTAATAAGTATGTGGAGATATTTAGAGGACTCGTGAGAGGGGCCAGAAAAGGAGACGTGAATTTAGTTTTAGCACAGAGCAGGAACAGTAAAAGCCATGACAGTGAATATTTTATTAAATGCATGAAAAAAAAGAGCAAAAGGCCAAAGACTTATTCTTGGAAAACATCCACGGACTTAAGTACAAAATGAAGCAGAAGGATTCAGAAAGGTAGATGTGGAATGAGAACAGCATTGTGTGTGGAAACATGGGAAAATATGTTTCAAGGAAGTATGTCAAATGTTACAGATAGGAAGAATGGGGAAAAAGAACATCTGTTGATTTGATAGTGAGGGGATTATAGATGACCTCTGAGAGTGAGGTAGCCAACAACTGAGCCTAGTATTGAATGTTTTCTTACATTTAGAGTTTCTTTCTCACTTCATCGGCTTTGGCGTTGTCCTGTGCGGTTGTCACACCTGGGCAATGATGAGTTTTATAGAAAGATGCCAACAGACCTCTGCAGAGTAAGAGACACAATCTGGCTCCCAGCCAGGGGAAGGATTTCCTGGTGTTCAGAGTCCCTCAGCAGGAGCACTCCGTTATGACTTCAAGAAGCTCCCTTTGCTTTTCTCATGAGGGTTTGTTACCCTCCTGACTCTCCCAACTGACTGGCTACAGCCCCTGCCTACCCATCAGGTGGAGGAAACTAGTAACAATTACTGCTTTTCCCTAATTATTTAGCATAACACTGGGAAAGTTCCGTTTCTAAGTCATACAACTACGAGAATAGACCTAGAACATACAGGTTCTCAGGTTTTTTATATTCTATTCCACCAAAATCCTTGACATTTATTAAATCATATTAAAAAGTAATAATGGTATTTTCCCTAAATGTCATTTCTGTATTTCTATCTTTCCTTGTCTTCTTTCTCTTTTCATCTTATCTTTCTCTATATATATTTTTTTAATTTAGTGCCTATACTAAGAAAGTTACCAGATATCTCATATAAACACAAGCATAAAAATTCCAGGTTTCTGAAAAATTCCAGAAACAGCTTAAGAAATTTTTGAATATGGCAATGGTAATTGCTTCTTCTTTAGTCCATATTTCTTCATTCCATTCCATTTCTGAAATTCAGAAATTGCATTTTATAGCAGAAAAAGCACATGCCCAATCTGAATTCAAATCCAGCTTTGTTGCTTAATAGCCCTGAGACCCTGGAGAAGCTACCTGAGCTTTCTTGACCTCAATTTCTTCATCTATAGAGTGGGCATAAAAAATCTTCTCACAGAGTTATTAGGAGGAAATATGTAAATTGCTTAGCACAAGGAGTGTACTCAACAACCATCTGTTCCCTACCTCATGTGACTCTAGCTGAAAATTCAAATAGCAGAGGCCTAAATATTGAATTATTAAATAGTATCATAATAGTATCTAAATAGTATCATAATGCATAAGCAATTTTAAATAATCTAATTGCTTAAAATTAAAATATATATGTTCCTTGGTCTCTTAATTTATAGTATACATTCCTTTCAAATTCTTAATAGTTTTCAAATAATTCTCAACTTTTTTCATTCTCATATTCTATGATATTTATTTACATAAAGTTATTGAAGAATCTTTTGCTCTTATAACAGAAGCATCTCTTAGATTTGAGCTCCAAAAAGTTACTAAAATTGGTCAACTCTAGCGTCAGCCATGGTAGCAAGAATTACACTGACTTCTCATGCGATACTCTCCAGGCAATCAAAAGGAGACCTTAACCTTTCAAACTGCAGTACTACATCAGCTGAAAATAATATTGATGGTGAATATGGATAAGTTCATTCATTTATAAATTACTTACGTCATATACCTAATTACAGATCATTGGTAGCTACAGGTTAATTGATCATGAAACACTATAGTCAAAGTCAATTGGGTCTTCTACAGAAAGTAATCTTGTAGTTCAAATCTGGATGCTGTCCTAGAATGATGCTGAACAGGAGCAATCTGGGTTCACTCTGCATAGATGCAGTCAGTGTTTGTTTTCTTGGTCTGTTTTGCTCCTTGCTACCCTTTATGGGGTAGATAGGGTAATTAGAGGGGGCTGCTTGAATTCGTAGTGAGTTTTGTTCCATATTTGTTGTTTGAAATGTGCTGTCACCTTAAGTTTGAAAGTAAGGTAGAAAAGAAGACTTAGCTGTCCACAGTAACCATGAAGTTGCATGCAGAAAGAACCACAAGGATGAGAGTCTCCTTAAATGCTTAAGATGGATTGGAGTCTCACCCAAGCAAAAACAAGAAAGGAAGTGTAATGACAATAAGTCTCAACACTGTGAACTGCACTTTTCTGAGCTTTGAGAGCGTTATCAAGAGACTTTATTTTGTGCCGCACGATATCAGCTTGAGAACAGGGTTGAATCCAATCACACAGTTGGTAATCATCCATCTCCTTCCTAAGAATAAATGTTCTTTTATAAAAGGATGGTTGACTATCCCTTTTTTGTATGTGATGTTAGCATTTTATAAATTGACAGAAGCTAGATCTATTTTGTTTCTAATTTTATCTTCTTTAAGGTAGGATTTTAAAATAAATGGTTATTTTTCATTCACCAAAATACCTTATTTTCTTTACATCTTACAGTGGTTCCTTTCTATAATGAAATATATGGTAAAGTTTAATAGGATCAGCATTTCTTAGCAATTAATGAATTCACAATAAAGGTGAGAAAAAATGGGAAGAAACTATAGAGGAAGTGTGTCTGGAATTAATTATCTGTGAAAGAAGGGTAGGTTTTATGAGCGGAGGAGAGAATGAAATCATTCTCAGCAGGGAAATGATAGAAGGGAAAGAGGAAGAGGGAGGGTGGCAGAAAGCATAAAGGAAAGAAGAAAATGGACATACACGTAAAGGCAGAAATGTGTAAATGATGTTTAGTGGAGAGAGAAGCACCTATTTAAACTAGAGCAGAAATTTTATTTTGGGATTTGTTTTTTATTCATAGATTGGACTAGAGAAGGAGAGAAAAAGGCTTTTAGACTGTCTTCCAAATAAAATACAGGACACTCAGTTAAATTTGAATGTGAGATAAACAATGATTTTTTTTTTTTTTTTTTTTGGTATATGTATAGCCCACACAATACAGGCCGTATATTGGCCACGCAATATACTTGCGCCAAAAAAATTTGTTACTTATCTGAGATTCTAATTTAACTCGGCCTCTGTATTTAACCTGGCAACCCTAAATAGATCTATGAAAAAAAATCTGTTGAAGTCTTTTAAAATTAATTGAATTGCATTGTACAAATACATACATGTCTAATGGAATTACATTAATAGATAAGATTTTGGTCTAATTTCAGGTCTTGTATGAATGTCCTTAGTTTTGCTTTACCATTGATACAAGAATAACTCATTTTCCTTTTATTTC
This sequence comes from Diceros bicornis minor, assembly GCF_020826845.1. NCBI lineage: Eukaryota > Metazoa > Chordata > Mammalia > Perissodactyla > Rhinocerotidae > Diceros > Diceros bicornis. The sequence goes on from NC_080744.1 coordinate 19,330,091, forward strand.
TTTACTTAGAAAAAACTCATAATTTTAAGAAACTTTTGTTTTTAGATGATGTACATATTATATTGGGAATAAATCTTCTATTAAATCTATTTTTTAAATAATGGAAACTGAAAGCCCAACCAAAAAAATCACACCATATGAAAATGTGATGTGAGGCTGGAATTCTGCTTTTTCTGGGTTAAAGCACTTTGTTGAAAATGAAAAGAGATACCACATGAATAGTATTTTGTCTCAGAAGTGAATTTTGATAGCATAGGTATATAATACTCTTAATCACCTCGATAGTGTTATAATACAGGCTTTCCAAGTCAACTTCCTTGATTTAAGTAATATCATTTAAAAGGCTACTTGACTATCAACTAGCTCTTACCAAACAATGTTTTGATTAGAGAAACTGGAGAAATAATTCACAGGACTTTCACAGGTGCCTGTTCACATTCCAGGTGGATTTTAGTGCTTTCTATTTTCATGTGGTCTCTGACCTGGAGAGGATTGAACAGAAATTTTCATAAGTCCAGGCAAGAAGTTTGGCATTTGTGTGTCTCTGGTTATCCTGTAATAGAAATCATCTATGTTGTATTCTTCTGGAAAGAATCAGAGTAGTATAGCCCCTCAATGACGTGATCATGCGATACCAGCCAAGTCCTCATGTGCAGCAAAATAACTGTCCCATCCCCCACCACCCTGCCACCACCCTAATCTGAAACTGTGGAATCAGTTCCCAAAACAGAGAGCAAAGGCGTGTGTATTGTCTCTAGATGTCCACTGTTAAGGTATCTCACATAACAGTAGAGGGGAGAGATAGCCTTTCATTTTCTCATCACTAACACTGTGGCCTGGCAGATTGCATTATTTATAAAGGTGAGCCAGAAGTGTCCGTGAATGAAAGGAAGAAAAGAGAGCATTCCAACAAAGACTATGGAGTTCCTGTGTGGAGAGGAGGAAAGACAAGGCCTGAATAGACCACGGGAATGAGGAGTCATGGGCATATGAGCCAGCATAAACCACTGCAGAAGACTTGAATTAGCTGGGCCCCCGCCCATCAGAATTCTTAGTTAACCTAGGGTCGTGTCTTAGTATTCCTTCTAATCCATCCAACCCGTCATTTTTCCTGGACCTTTTTGTCCTTTATCCTCATCTTATCTCTACCTCTGCCCTATTTACAACAGAGAGAAAGTAAGCAAATAACCAAAATAATTCCTTATTGAGATCATTAAGATCACAGAGCTAGTAAGTCAGAGTTTTGAAATTTAAATCCATGCCTGTCTCATGCCAAGCAAGCACACTTTCTATTACCCGCTGCTGGAGAGAGGGAAGATGAGGAATGAGAAATACTGGAAGGGAGTATTTGGAAGGAAGGAATTCTGATAAACAGTATGTCTCTAGCGCCTTAACTGAAATTTACTCATTTAATTTATATTTATTGAGCAACTACCCAGCCTTAATTTAAATTAGGATTAGGCTAAATTCTTAAGAAAATCTATACATGTAAATTATAGTGGGCCAATACTTTTAAAGTCATATATTGGCTTTCTTTTCTATATTGGTCCCTCTCTTTGTACTACTTTATACTACATTTCATAGTCTTTTTACCTCTGTTCACCCTATTCAATATAACTTTCACCAATTCTGTTTTATCATATATATGTTTTGATGCTGGTTCTATAATGAAAACTATAAGCTGTTTTCTGTTTCCGTTTTTCTTTATATCACTCTAGAGAAAACTATTTTCCAATATAAACTTGGATTATTACCCAAAATATAATAATATGTCAAAGTTCTCTGTTTTATCATAAAGAGCTTTAAGTCCTGCTTCTGAGAAGCACACTCTTTTTAAATAGAGGCCCATCTCCATCCTAGTAATAAAGCCCCATCCTCTGAATAGGACTAGAATCTCCCCGTAAAATACCTGACATCCTGTCTGGAAGTGCCTCAGTCTGGGTGACCTTGACCAAGTAACTTAAAATTTTTAGGCAACAAGTAACTTTTACTGCTTTGCAACCTGATGGTGTTGACTGTATTTCTTTATCTTCAGGTTTATATATTAACTTGGAAAGCTTTAATTTTCCCATTTCTTGTCCTCAGTTACAGTACATGTGCTTTATCTTCTGTTCTACTTTGTCTAGAACAATCAACCATACCCTCTTGAGTTAATTATCTCAGGGTTACACAGTATACATATCTCAACCAGCTTTTCTTTCTTTTCTGTCTTGAGTCCACCTCTGTTCTCTCTTTTTTTTCTCTAGAGAATGTTGACTGTTCTTTCAGTCATTTCTTTATGTTTCAAAGGCCATCTGTGATAACTCTCTTAAATTTCAGTCTAAGTAAATAAGAATTCATGAAAGCTTCCAGCTTGTAATTACTTTTCTTAATAGAAATCTAATCCTTGGCTGTTAGTATTCCTACCTCATTTATTTAACATTGGCGAATAATTTGCTTCAATATTAAAAAAGCTGAATATTTTGTATTCTTGTTCATCTATAAAAACTGAATATTCAGTTCTTTAGGATTTGACACATCACCATATGTCTTTTTTTCCCCAGAATTCATATTATTCGTCTGTTGTGTAGTTGCCATCTAGCCTTAGAGTTAAATATACAGCATGCATTAACAAACTCACCAATGTTTCCTTATTTTTAAAAAACAGCTTTATTGAGATATAATGTACTTGCTATAATTCTCCCATTTAAAGTATATAATTCAACAGGTTTTAGTATATTCACAGATATATGTAACCATCATCCCAATCAATTTTAGAACATTTTCATCTCCTCAAAAAGAAACCGTATACCCTTTAGCTATTCCCACCCCCCTACCCTCCCGGAGTCCCTTCCTCGTTCACTCCCCACTTCAAGCCCTAAACAATCTCTATAGATTTCATTATCCTGGACTTTCATATGAATGAATCATATAATATGTTTTGTGACTGGCATCTTTCACTTAGGATAATGTTTTCAAGGTTCATCCAAGTTGGTACATGTATTAGTACTTGATGGACATTTGGGTTGTTTCCACCTTTTGGCTATTATGAATAATGCTGCTATAAACATTTGTATATAAGTTTTAGTGTGGATATATGTTTACATTTCTCTGGGATACATGTCTTGCTGGGTCATATGGTAACTCTGTGTTTAATTGTTTAGGGAACTGACAGACTGTTACCCAAAGCAGCCTCACCATTTTACATTCCTACCAGCAGACTATGAGGGCTCCAATTTTCTCATATTCTCACCAGCACTAGCTATTATCTGATTTTTGATTCTAGCTGTCCTGGTGGGTGTGAAGTGGTTTCTCATTGTAGTTTTTTGTTTTTTTTTCAGGTGCACATCATTATATTGTGATTTCTGTATAGATTACATCATGTTCACCGCTCAAAGACTAATTACAATCCATTGGCACACACATGTGCCTAATCATCCCTTTCGCTCCCCTTTTTTCCCCTTCCCCTATGGTAACTACCAATTCAATCTCTGTCTCTATGTGATTGTTTGTTGTTATTTTATCTTCTACTTATCAGTGAGATCATACTCAGCCGTAAGAAACGATGAAATCCAGCCATTTGTGTCAACATGGATGGACCCTGAGGGTATTAGGCTAAGCGAAATAAATCAGGGGGAAAAAAATCTCATTGTGCTTTTGATTTGCATTCCCTTGCTTGCTAATGATGTTGAGCATCTTCTGTGTGCTTACTGGCCATTTTTATATCTTCCTTGGAGAAGTGTCTATTGGGATCTTTTGTTCATTTTTTATTTGGGCTTTTTGTCTATTTATTTTTGAATTGTAAGTGTTCTTTATATATTCTAGATACAAGTCCTTGATCAAATATAAGTTTTGCAGATATTTTCCCCATTGTGTGGGATGTCTTTTCACTTTCTTGATGGTATCCTTTGAAGAACAGAAGTTTTTAATTTTGATGAAGTTCAATTTATCTTTTGTTCTTTTGTTGTTCATACTTTTGTTGTCATATCTAAGAATCCTTTGCCAACTCCAAGATATTGAAGATTTACTTCTGTGTTTTCTTCCAAAAGTTTTATAATTTTATCTCTTACATTTAGGTTTTTGATTCCTTTTGAGTCAATTTTTTTATATGATGTGAGGTAAGGATCCAACTTCATTCTTTTTTGTGTGGATGTATAGTTGTTCCAGCACTATTTGTTGGAAAGACTATTCTTTCCCGATTAAATGGTCTTGGTACCCTTGCCAAAAGTCAGTTGACCGTAGATCTAAGGATTTATTCCATTCCATTGATTTATATATCTATCCTTATGCCGGCACTACCCTGTCTTGATTACAATTGCTTTGTAGTAAGTTTTGAAATTGGGAAGTGTGAGTCCACATACTTTGTTTTTCTTTTCCTGGATTGTTTTGGCTAGTCTGGATGTCTTTCAATTCCATATGAATTTTAGAATCAACTTGTCAATTTCTACAAAGAAGTCAGCAGGGATTTTGATAGAGATTGCATTTAAACTGATGTAGATCAGTTTGGGAAATATCACCATCTTAACAGTATTAAGTCTTCTGATCCATGATCTATGATTTAACATCTTTGTCAACTACATTTTTTTATTTACTATTGCAAATATGCCTGCCAAGCCGTCTTATAAATGTGTAGGAATATTTCATTTCAATGACAGACTTCTCTCTTTACTGCTGACGTTGTAAGGGAGTTGATTTATAAACTTCCTTAGCTTGGAGTGTAAAGAAAACAACTTCTGGGAAGAATACTACTTACAAAAATCCACCACCACCATTTTTACCCAGAAAATCCTGTATACTAAGGAAATATTTTGTGTTGGATTATTATCTATCTATATGCATAAGCAACCAAAGCTAACAAGTGTCTACCTGCTACCTCACATTATTTCTTCATTGCAGTACTTTCTTGCACATTTATGTGAGGGTTACACATATGTAAGTTACCATAGAAATTAGGTAGGGGCTGTATTTGAAAACTATTGTTCAGTTTGTGTTTCATAAAATTTACTATTGCGAAAGTATTCTAGGTTTTTCCTCATTCTCAAACTCCACAATGCTCTCTTATTCCTCTGTAAATCTCTCATGTGTTCACTTTTATATTGTGCTAGATTTAATAATTTGGTGTCATATGCCAATACCTGCAGAAATAAAACTTGAAATTACGGCTTTCAACTTTCCATTGTTCATCCATGAATTTAATATGCAGTTGGGTTTCTCACTTGAATTGTAACTCTGAAAGCATGGCAGCGTGCCCACTTTTTCCATCAACCTGACGCATAAGTGTGAAATTACATGTACTAATTTTGAGCCTTCCATAGATGGTCTGAAACGTACCAGAGAGATCAGAAAGGAAAATCTTGATGGTTTCACACATTGTTCAAGATTGTATTGCAGCTAATGGCACTGGCAAAGCTGGTGGTCTGGTGATTAAGAAAGAATCAATCCACAGCTCATGTGTTTGCAGACAGTAGTTCTCAATGAGAAATCTTAAGTGGTCACTTGAACTTCTGTGGCAAGGAGCCAAATTCTTCTCTAAAATATGCACAAGAAATTCTTGCTGCCTTCAGCAAGCATAAATCTTATACTGAGTAGAACATTCTCTCTTTTCCCTCTCTGAGGAAATGCTACAAACAATAATTTTTCAACCTATAATATGTTCATAGAATAGAAAGGATAGACGTAAATAATGATGAAGGCCAATTCTCATGTCACATAAAATGAATGTGTAAAAGAAACCAGATGAAATGACTGATTTATCTCTTTTTTATGCAAGCTTATGTTTAAATAATTACATCTCAGTTGCTTAAAATGTTTTCTTCGACTCTGACTTGAAAAGCAGCTCCAAATTCTTTCATTTAATTTTAGCCTTAAACAACTGTGTTGTTGCTGATAAAACATCAACTTAAACTGTGCGTTTCCTACTACATTATCTAAGTAAATACAAGTTACAAAATCCACTTATGTACAAGGAGTGGATAAACTCAGGCAGGTTTTGATCTAATCTATAGTTCTTTGCTCTTTAAACGTCTGTGACAAAGATCATTTTAACTTCTTGGGTTACTTCTTTCAACTCTTCTGGCTACCCTTGAGTAACTGCATCAACGTGATAAACAATGCAGCATAACCCTTTCAGACCCTGGTCCTGCACTTTTCATTGTATATGTTGATCTTCTTTTAGAAAGTAGTTCAGATTTCAAATCTAAATGATAAATCAAAGTAGAGAAATTTAGTTTTCATTATTCGATAAAGGAAAAAGTAAATGAAGGATTGAAATAAGTTCAGTACTCAGGGAAAATTAAAAAATACCTCAAATGTTGGAGTTTATATTATGGTAAATTTATGTATTACTGCACGAAGTAAGGAATTGCACAAAATATTGAATGATTCCATAATAATACAGATGTTTAGTCCACAGCATTAAAATCCATTCAATTTCCTGATCCATTAAATGGGGATGATGATAACCCCTAAATCGTTGGATCATGGTGAGTAGTAGGTGAGATAACACACAAAGTGTAGTATTTTTATTTGGAATATTATATCATGTGCTCTGGTCTTCTTATTAGAATAACTGTATCATTTTAGAATATGTTTGGTAGTCAATCATTATAACACTAAACAGGCTGATAAATTTTACTGCAACCCTTCAACAGAAAAGCAATTTTGAAATTTGTAAAAAAAAAAAAAAAAAAGAGCAAATCTTCCATTAAAAATCCGACTGGGAAGGACCAAGGAAGTTGGATCAGAAATCCAGACTGAAGAAGGCTCTACCCTTTTATAGCCTCCTCATCTCAACACAAAGCTCCACATTGACCTTGAAGGGGGAATAGGTCAGGAAGCCCACAGTACTTCAGCTCACAGCCCATTGGCCAGAACTAGTCAAAGTCTTCCCACTCCCTCTACCCCCCACCCCCCGCTCCACTGTACATGGCTGGGAAATACCGACAAACAGATTTAATGTTTGGTAAATATTACTGTCTCTACCACAGAGTGCTTCAGAAAAGAGATAAATGTAAGCTAGGTCTTAAAGACCGAGTCAAATTTTAACAAATGGAATTGTGAGTAAAGGACATTACAGGTAGAGGAAAGAGTGAGAGCAGAAAGGCAAAAAATCCTCATGGTGTACAATGTAGAAATGCTCACCATTTTCTCTGTGGCTGAGACTAATATTATTCCGCTAGCATCTGTTCTCTTCTTTTTCTATAGTAATACAGGCATACCTCGTTTTATTGTGCTTCACTTTATTGCACTTTGCAGATATTGCATTTTTTACAAATTGAAAATTTGTGGCAACCCTGCATCTAGCAAGGCTATTGGCACTATTTTGCCAACAGCATTTTGCGCACTTTGTGTCTCTGTGTCACATTTTTGTAATTCTCACAATATTTCTAACTTTTTCATTATTATTATATTTGTTATGGTGATCTGTGATCTTTGATGTTACTATTTTAATTGTTTTAGGGCACCATGGACCGTGTCCATATGAGATGGCAAACTTCATCGATACATGCATGTCTTCGGACTACTCCACCAACTGGCCGTTCCCTCAACTCCCTTCCTCTCTTTGGATGTCCTTGTTCCCTGAGACACAACAATATTGAAATTAGGCCAATTAATAACCCTACAATGGCCTATACGTGTTCAAGTGAAAGGAAGAGTCCCACATCTCTCACTTTAAATCAAAAGCTAGAAATGACTAAGCTTAGTGAGGAAGACATGTTGAAAGCCAAGACAGGCCAAAAGCCAGAACTCTTGCACCAAACAGCCAAGTTGTGAATGCAAAGGAAAAGTTCTTGAAGGAAATTAAAAGTGCTACTCCAGTGAACACACGAATGATAAGAAAGCGAAACAGCTTTATTGTTGATATGGAGAAAGGTTTAGTGGTCTGGGTAGAAGATCAAGCCAGCTGCAACACTCTCTTAAGCCAAAGCCTAACCCAGAGCAAGGCCCTAACTCTCTTCAGTTCTATGAAGGCTGAGAGAGATTAGGAAGCTGCAGAAGAAAAGTCTGAAGCTAGCAGAGGTTGGTTCATGAGGTTCAAGGAAAGAAACCATCTCCATAATATGATAGTACAAGGCGAAGCAGCAAATGCTGATGTAGAAGCTGCAGCAAATTATCCAGAAGATCTAGCTAAGATAATTAATGAAGGTAGCTACACTAAACAACAGATTTTCTTGTAGATGAAACAGCCTTATACTGGAAGAAGATGCTATTTAGGACTTTCATAGCTAGAGAGGAGAAGTCAATGCCTGGCTTCAAAGCTTCAAAGGACAGGCTGACCCTCTTGTTAAGGGCTAATGCAGTTGGTGACTTTAAGTTGAAGCCAATGCTCATTTACCATTTAGAGAATCCTAGGACCCTTAAGAATTATGCTATATCTACTCTGCCTGTGATCTATAAATGGAACAAAGTTTGGATGACAGCAAATCTATTTACAACATGGTTTACTGAATATTTTAAGCCCAATGTTGAGACCTACTGCTCAGAAAAAAGAATTCCTTTCAAAACATGACTGCTCATTGACAATTCACCTGGTCACCCAAGAGCTCTGATGGAGGTGTTCCATGAGATTAATGTTATTTTCATGCCTGCTAACACAACATTCATTCTGCAGCCCATAGATCAAAGAGTAATTTCAACTTTCAAGCCTTATTATTTAAGAAATACATTTTGTAAGGCAATAGCTGCCATAGATAGGGACTCCTCTGTGGGCCTTGGCAAAGTAAATTTAAGACCTTTTAGAAAAGATTCACCATTTTAGATGCCATTAAAAACATTTGTGATTCATGAGAAGAGGTCAAAACAGCAACATTAACAGAAGTTTGGAGGAAATTGATTCCAACTTTCATGGATGACTTTGAGGGGTTCAAGACTTCAGTGGAGGTAGCAACTCCAGATGTGGTGGAAATAGCAAGAGAACTAGAATTAGAAGTGGAGCCTGAAGATGTGACTGAATGGCTGCAATCTCATGATAAAACTTTAACGGATGAGGAGTTGCTTCTTACGGCTGAGCAAAGAAAGTGGCTTCTTGAGATAGAATCTACTCCTGGTGAAGATGCTGTGAAGATTGTTGAAATGACAGCAGAAGATTCAGAATATTACATGAACTTAATTGATAAAGCAGCAGCAAGTTTTGAGAGGACTGACTCCAATTTTCAAAGAAATTCTACTGTGGGTAAAATGCTATTAAACAGCATCGCATGCTACAGAGATATCATTCATGAAAGGAAGAGTCAATCGATGCAGCAAACTTTGTTGTCTTATTTTAAGAAACCGCCACAGCCACCTCACCCTTCAGCAACTACCACCCTGATCAGTCAGCAGCCATCAACCTCTAGGCAAGACTCTCTACCAGCAAAAAGATCAGGACTCGTTGAAGGTTCAGATGATGGTTAGCATTTTTTAGCAATAAAGTATTTTTTAACTAGGTATACACATTGTTTTCTTAGACATAATGCTGTTACACACTTAGTAGCCTACAGTATAGTGTAAACATAACTTTTATATGCACTGGGAAACCAAAAATTTGTGTGACTTGCTTTATTGAGATATTCACTTTATTGCGATGGTCTAGAATCAAACCCACAATATCTCCGAGGTGTGCCTGTAGAAGCTTTAGCAGAGCACAGGTTAATCTAGCTAAAGAATTCGTTTTGTAGCCTCTTTTGCATTCAGGCATAACCATGGGAGTGGGTTCACATCTATGAATTGTGACAGAAATGATATGTGCAACTTCTAGGATGTGTTCGTAAAGGGAAGGAATATGTCTTCCTCTTCTCTCTTCTTTTCATCACACTGACCTACAGACGCTTTGGGAAGTCACTTGGGTCACATGTATGAGAACAAACTCTAGCAATAGTGGAGCAAGACGACGGAAAGAGCAAGCATCGCTGATACCATCAAACAGTCATATCTTTCCTGACTAGTTATCTAGAGAGAGACAAATGAACTTCTATCTTGTTTCAGCCATATTCTTTTGGAATCAGTTTTTAAAGCAGCCAAACCTGTATCCTCATATAGACTCTTCTAGGTAATATCAATGCTCACTCTGTGATATCTTTGTAGCTATAAAGAGTTTGGCAATGAATATACAATTATAAATTTAAAGCTGTAATTGCAAAAAATAACCCTGCTTTGAGGCTGATTACACTTCTAATATAAGAGTTGTGAGTATATAGGTTGAGCAGTACATTTGATTTCAGAGGTACTGCAGAGGGTTTTAAAGTCCTATGCTGTAGGAGTGTGTGCATACAATGCAGTGACACAGGTTAAACAGAATAACAGTCCTAACTCAGCAGCATTGTGAGAGGCCCTGTTTGAAAATATATCTGCATATCAGTGTGAGATGACTGTGTTACGTGATAGAAAATGGAAAAACGGAAAATTACACTGGTGGGTGACAAGAGGCGGGGAGTGACTGATGACTGAAGAAAATGAGGAAAGGAAATAGGGACCCCCTTCCCAGCAGCCTTGTAGTGAGTTTTCCGAGATATGAGTCACAAATTTCAGAATAGATAACTACACTGCAGGGGTGGACAAAATCTACTATGTCTCAGATAGTGGAAGAGGAGGAAGCATAGAAATGTCAGGGAACCCAAGCTGGAATTGAGTAGCTGAAATGCGGAGATTCACCGCGTATTCGACCTTTGAGAGCCAAGTGACAAACATAAAATACGGAAATTCGACATTGTGGAGTTAACGTAGGGGAGTTTAAACTCCATATAGAGTCACTGAATGAATGTCTCTTCATATTAATTAAACTCATTAATTGGATAATGTCAACGCTTTAATGTTCCATGAGGCTAATTACCTAGAGAATTTTGCAAGACTACTCGTTGACACAGCAAGTGACATGAATTCTGCAGCAATAGTAAGTAAAGTGGTCATATTATAACCGTGAAATTTTTATGAGGATTAAGTGAGCCATTCCACCTAAGTTGCTTAACATGGTGTTTAGCATGTAGTAAGCACTTAATAAAATTTAAAGGACAATCCAGGTTGTGAACCAGGTTTAGAGTTGGGAGCATCAAAGAAAAGAGATATAGAATTGGATTTTTTTTTTTCTAGTGAATTAGGCACAAACCTTGTTTGTAGTACTCTTACCACATATCTGTAAATCAATCTCTCATTTTAATGCACAGTTTTATCATTTTTCACTGGGAATTGATACGTAAATATTATGTATTTTTTTCTAATGGGTGTTTTAAGCCATTTTTTGTACTGTCTGCAGATAAAAAATTTTCATGATGTCCCAAGTAAATCATTACATAATATGTCCAATTTGAATTTCAAGTTTTTCATGCCACTTCACACTCTAGTCCAACAAATAAGCCTCAGGAAAATATTAAGATACTCTCAATCTAGAGGAGCATAATGTGCAATATGTCATCTTAAGAAAGGTAGGTTTTGTGTACATTACATTAAACCAGAATTGTAGGTTAACTTTTTAAATGATGGCAATGTTACAAATGTATTGCATTGTCTATCTTTAGCTTTAACGTTCTTGTCTATAAAAAAAGGGATGATAGGGCCGGCCCAGTGGCTTAGCGGTTAAGTGCGTGTGCTCCGCTGCTGGTGGCCCAGGTTCCGATCCCGGGCACGCGCTGAGGCACTGCTACTCCGGCCATGCTGAGGCCGCGTCCCACATACAGCAACTAGAAGGATGTGCAGCTATGACATACAACTATCTACTGGGGCTTTGGGGGGAAAAATAAATAAATAAAAATCTTTTAAAAAAAAAAGGGATGATAAATAATCCTACGATCTCAACCGCATTTCATCTCCAACACTTAGCTGTCACTACTACCACTGGCCTATCTAGCTGTCAGATTGTTAATGTGGGGACAGAAACATGCTAAGGGGCATTTTCCAGTGCACCCTTCAGCAACTGATTAAAAGCACAGTGGATCTGAATAAGGAAAAAACACCCCCTCAGATTTATGCATATTTAGGCTACACAAATCCCTTGAACATCACGCTTCTCCCTTTGTCACTCCACAGGAAAGCAGTTCCATTCCATTTAAGTCTTCTGTAGCTTCCCCATCACTTTCCTCCCAAAGAAATTACACATTTTCTGCCTTGCTCACATTTCTAGTAATTCCACCCTGAGCCATGTCATTTACACGATAGTTGTGTATCATTTAATTTCCCTTCCTTCTTCCATGGCTCCAACAAACAGAAAGCAAAACAAAAGCTCGGTTTCATTAGTGAGCTAAACAGCAACTCTGTAATGTAAAAGCTAATAATACGCCTGCATCCTAATAACGGGAATACCACATGTTCTGAGATAAAATTAGAATAATAAAGAACCGCTAGGTCAGTATTCCACAAACCTCAGTGAACAGGAGCAGCTCTGAGCAGCTTGTTATAATGCATATCCTTAGGCCCTAGTCCAAGTGATTCTAATTTATTCTCTCTGGTTAAGGTCTAAACATTTGTGTTATTAGTCATCGCCCTCCGCCTCAATGATTCTGAAGCGAGTGTTCCAGAGGTCACGCTTGAGAAACTCTACACTGGATTGTAAATTTTGTGATGGCATGGATGTCTTTACCTCTGCATCCTTAGAGCGATGGCTGGAATTTAGTAGACGCTCAAAAAATGTTTGTTCTTGACCCCCGCAGTCTTTGCCATCTCAGCAAATGGAAATTTCAACCTACCAGTTGCTCAGGCCCAAATTTTTAAAGTCATCCCTGATTCCTCTCTTCCTTGCACATTCCATGCCCAATTCATTAGCAAATCCTTGCAGGACAACCTTCAAAACAAGTTTCTAATCTTACCACTTCTCACCACCTCTGCCTCGTCCCTCCACCGTAAGTCATCACCATCCCAAGACTCCAGCCTCTTGGCCAGCCGTCTAGGCGGCATCCTTGCTCCCTGTATTCGTTTCCTGAGGCTGCTGTAACAAATGAGAGCAGATTTAGGGGTTTAAAGCAATATAAATTTATTCTCTTCCAGTTCTGCAGGTCAGAAGTCCAAAATTACCCTCACTGGGCTAAAGTTAAGGTGTTGGCAGGGCTGGTTCCTTCTGGAGGCTCTGGAGGGAGAAAGTGTTTCCTTACCTTTTACTGCTTCCAGAGGCCAGCTGCATTCCTTGGCTCATGACCCCTTCCTTGCATTGCTCCAACTTCTTGTTTCCGCAGTCACGTCACCTACCGCTCACTCTGAACTCCTGCCTTCCTATTATGAGGACTGTGGTGATTACATCAGCCCACCCTGATAATCCAAGATCATCTCCCCATCTCAAAATCCGTAGTTTAATCACATCGGCAAAGTCCATTTTGCCATATAAAGTAACATTCACACCTTCTGGAGATCAGGACGTAGATATTTTGGGAGGATCTAGCCTACCACACTCCCCTACAATCAGTTCCCCTGAGAAATGCCAGAATGAAAAAAATCAGATGATAATCAATCCTAAGCTCCAAATATCCCATTTGCTTGACATTTTACACAGCATGAAATATGAAGAGTTTACCAGAGTCTAAAGGCCCTGTAGGATCTGGCCTCCTCTAATCTCTCCAACATCATTTAATGCCACAGATCCTTTATTAACTGTGTTCCAGTCACATCGGCCTCTTTGCCGTTCCTCAAATATGCCAAATGCACTTTCATCTCAGGGCTTTTGTACTTGTTCTTCCTTCTGCGTGGAATGCTCTATCTTCAGATATTCACATGCTTGGCTTTCCGACTTCATTCAGGTTTACGATTAAACGTCATCTAATTGCAGGTCTTCTGTGAGTACTCCATGGAAAACAGCACCCCCTACTCCCAATAACCCGGTACGTACCCCGTTTTGTTATTTTTCATAGCACTTTATGTCCGTCTGAAATAATATATATTTGTTTGCTTATCATACTCTTGCTTGCTCTCACTTCAAGAATAGTGGGGGTTTTTGTTCGCTGCTATGTTCCCAGCACCTAGAATAACGTCTGACACAGAGATATACTCAAGTATTATTTCTGAAATAATAAATGAAGGAATACATGTTGAATCAATGATTTCTAAACCAGTGTCATCAGATACCCTCTCGAAAATCTTCACATTTCTTTTGCTATTTTCTCATTCTTTTCTTACTAAACATGAAATGTAAAGATAATTTATCATCTTTTCTTCAAATAAAACCCTAACCATTTCTCAATAGTTTTATTGCAAATGCATATCATGAAATGGATGGAACACTATAGGCTTGCCTGATGACTATTGACATGTTTCTATAGGAAAATATATCCCAAATTAAAAGTAAGTGACCTTCTAATACATATTTAAAATATGGTCTGTTTATAAGTTTGTAAGACTATTGGCATATACCTGACTGCAGAAAATACATACCATGTATATTTATAGTTTAATCAACTAGCGTGTTTGAATTCATGGGAGGTTGCTCAAATGAACCAACCTTGTTGAAGTAATGATAATAATATTTAGAATTACTGTAACACTTTACCAACATTAATTATACTCACACCAGCATGGCATTGTCATCTCCGTTTTACAGATTTGGAACCTAAGGGATAAGGAAGTGACTTGCCTAAGTCACTGAGGAACTTGGTGTTGAGATGAGAACTCAGTGATTCTGGCTCTTAGAATGTGTGCTGCTGCCACCAGGCCACACTCTTTTCTCCAGAGAGAAGACGTGTCAGCATGGGATTGTACTGAAGCAGAGATGTGAAAAGGAACTATTACATATCTATCTAGTGAGAAGGTCTGGAGGAAAATCTACCAGTGCTAACAGAGGCAAACCATATGACACCACTATATTAGAAATCCCATTGACTATCCCCACAAGGTAAAGCTGGGAGAGATGAAAAATAATCTACACTGTTTAGAAAACACAGCCACCCCCACACCCTTGAAAAAGTTCATTCAACCTTCTTCATTTGATTTGACCTCTAATAATACGGATAATTATCTTATAACTCCTTTCTTACTTCTTAATTGTTCTGCAGATCCAGAATGTATAAGCAAAACCTGATCAAATTCATTCATTTAATTTGAAGATTTTGCTTACATAGAAAAAGTAGTAGTTTAGCATTCTATCTTCTTAATAGCATCAGAAGACTTAAGGCTGTAATCTAACTTCAACTATTAAAATTGTACACAGGCATGTGATTTTATTAAGCAGTGATTCTTTATACCTTTCCCCTTAGAAGACACCCACATTTCTTTAAAAATAAGTTGGGCAAACACTGACTGTGAATGTGTTTTTGTTTTCTTAATGGAATATCAATGGGAGTTGTACACACAGATCAAGAGCTGTACACATATTATTATCTCCAAATAATTAATATTTGTGTATTATTTCCCTTGGGCTGGCTATACATGAATACAGAGGAGCTGGTACTACTCATCACAAAATGCAATGTTAGCTGGTTCCAGGGGTGCCTTTGTGAATACTCCCTGCCAGTGGTTGAAGGGACTAAGGAAGCACCCTGCTGAGTCCCCTCCCATCCTCCTCAGGGAGTATGTGCTAATTCTATCTTCTCTTATTGGGAAAGCAGCCAAAGGCAGAAGCAGGAAGGACAGCACTGTATTCCTAGAGAGAGTAAGGTGCCAACAGTCAGGAGTGGAGGAGAAAAATGTAAATTTTATAGCATAATGGTAACAGAAACAGTGATTAGAGCCTCAATCTTTCCATTACAGTCCGAGAGGGAAGTCTCCCTCCTGTGACTGGCAGACAAGGTAACAGCATCCAATTGCAGCCTTATGTTTATACTATACATGTGAAGTAAAATAGAGAAAGGAAATCTCTGAAAGGATTTGAGCCTTGGGGCAGAGTCAAATGCAGGGACCACAATGGGCTTGTTACTTGATAGTGTCTGTGTCACCCTCCTGCAAGATCTCACCAGCTAGCTGGGTCTCTGCTTGCTTTTGACCTTGGAAGTTTGACCAATAATTTAGTTTCTACTATTGGGGCCAAAAACTAGCTATTTTTAAAAAACGAGTTATTTCAAAGGATTATTTATATTTGTATAGGTCCATTAATAGAACAAGCTCTACAAGACATTTGATTCTTATGAAATGGGAAAAGCAGATGGTGGGTGGGGGAGATACCTACTTCTCAATGAGCTTTTTAAACATTGGAGAGTAAGAAATATGTCCAATGGCAAATCATCTTTCGTAAATAATACTAGCTTGTTGGGAAATATAGCTAATTATGTATCATGTACAAGTTCAGCTGAGCATGAATGCATTTCTGAACGCTAGACCTTTTCATTTTGATATAGAAAAGAAATACGACTCTGCAGAGCCATTTCTCAATGTTTACATCAAAAAGGAAAGGTGAATATTAAACCTAGTTTGGAAATTACAACAATTCTTCAAGCAGCTGAAAACTTATTTCACTATTGCAAGAACATTACATAGAATCATTAGTATACAAATATATAAATGCAACAATAGGGGTGGCATTTTTTTTTCCTTAAACATGTTGCTTTAAAAAATCCATAAAGTGAAGAGAAATTAATATAAAAAATTCTTTTAAAATTAAAATCTCTCAGTTCCATGGTAACAATGTATTACAAAGTTAAACAGCAATCACATGTATAATTAAAGCATTAATTATATGTATATTTAGATCATCAATATATAGTCCTCAGTTTGTTTGACAGAAAACAGAAAACATGCGAAATGAGAAATTTTGTGATACTTTTCTTCATTTAATTCTGAGCTTTAATCCCCCTCTCCAATTGTAATTTATAAACTCCACAACTTAACCCCAACCCAAAATCGAGGAAAGAAAATATTTGAGAGGCAGATGATAATTAACTCAAAGGAGGTAAAAATGTTGGCTGTGTAATCTTTACAAGGCAATCAAAGAATGAAGGCATCGGTATTTGAAAGTGGAAATTACCCATAATTTTAGCCTTTTAAATGAAAAACTCTAAAAGACTGAATGTAAATTTGAAAAACTATCCACAGGAACTACAATGTCTTTCCTGTATTTTGGCCTTTTCTGCATGATAGAGCATCAAAGTCAGATTCTGCATCTGCTAGTTCAAAGCCTTGTCACTTGTGAAATCTGGAAGGAGATGCTGCTTTGTGGTCTGGCGGGTTTGGATTCATGAGCAAAGAATATTTCAATACGATGAAGCTAGACAAAGGTGGCTAGACTAGATCCTCTCTATGGAGAGCATGGCTCTATCGGCCTTCATAACGATGACAGCCTGGTTGGTGGATCTTAAAATGGTGGGCTCCAGGAACAAGCTGTCTTCAGTAATGTCTTGTGATCCAAGAAGCAGACACTGTAAAGACTTTGAAGTCTGAGACCAGAATTCAAATCATGGCTCCTCAGATCAGATGATTACGGAAAGGTCTTGACAATGCAGCTTATTTAAATATTGTTAAATTCATGTTTGCTATTGATGCTCTTACGTAAGATTTCAAAATTTGCTTAAGTATAATCATTTAGAGTTCAGGACAACCTCATTATCTCCCAAATGAGTACATTGTCAATATAGTATGATATGGTATAATATAATATGATATAATACAATACAATATAATTTAACAATTTTAGATTCTTAGGGAACTTTAAAGATCTTATAGCACAAAGCAATCCAGCACAGTGAAATGTCTTGCCCAAAGTCAGTTTTTTTTTTTAAGTGTAACAGATAAGTTTTCAAAACTAGAACTTAAATCACATTTTTTCTCTCAGAATCTTAAGTGATTTGAAAGTTTGCTGTTCCATGGGACTCTGTATTAACTCTTTCTACCTGTTCTGTTTTCATTGGTTAAAGTAATCAACCTCTGTATAAATTGGCTGATATAACAAACTATTTAAGATCTTGTGAAAGACCTGTGCTTGTGTTAACAATGTTAGACAATAGGGTCAAAACGACACAGCAGAAATGCCTACTGAGATATTTTCATATTATTAAACACATTTATAAAATTATCTTAGCAAAGTAGGATTAATATTCCCACATGCACTGGAAAAGCTAAATTGTTAATAGCTTCCCTAGGGCTTTGATTCTTCTATGACACCTTCAATGATTTTGTCACTGTTCAAATATTGTAAACTATCACAATTTACCCTCATAAAAATGAAACCCAGTGCTTTGAAGACCTCAGTTGCTTTAAAATAAAGGATGATTATCTGCTTAGCAATTAGCAGATGATTGAACCATACAAATCAAGTTCAAAAAAATAAAACTATGGAGATTGGGTTATAGAGACCAACGTCCCAGAGTAATCAAATAGTCTGGATAACTGCCAAGTTTATCCAGTGATGCATTCTGTACTATTGTCACATATTAAGTAGAAACAGATTATAACACATTCTCGTTGGAAGAAAAGTAACTATAGGAATGATATACTGGATAAATAAAAAGATAAATAGAATGTAGTTTTACAATAAAAGCAAATTATTAGTAGAAAAGTTTGTGTAGGCATTAAAAAGATTGTGACTGTCTCGAATGTGAGACACTTCAGAATGTACATTACAATATTAGTGTTCAGGCTTTAGATGAATAACATTCTCATTGGATTATAAATTGGTCTGGAACGAGATTTGGGGACGCAACCTATTGAGCTGGACAGAGAAAAGTCTGACTTAAAAGCTCAAGCAGACTCTGAGTTTGGAACAAAATGATGGTACCTACGCAGGAGAGAATCCATTAATGCATTCAATCTAGTCCAAATAAGTGGATGAATAGACAGATGGGAGAACGAGGATTCACGCTCCCAGTGACTATACCAGTTATTAATGCTTTGATCATCACAGCCACCATTTGATAAATCATTTTTAGTAGGCCAAAATGTTTTATTTCTATCCAAATAGGGAGAATAAACTTTACAATGTAAATTTCCTATATAGATACATAAGGCATCATTTTTATTCCAACCAAATGTGTTAAGCTATTTTTTACTTTTCAAATTTGTTGTTGTGAATTTTTAATGAAACAGGCTTTGTTTAAATTTACCTGACATTTTTCAGTGCTGGCATTATCCATCATAAAATAAAGACTATCAGAGAATAAAAAAAGGAGAAATTATATTTTTTGTTTGTTTATTTGAGCTCTAATAATTCTTAATCAGTGAATTAGAATCAGTGAGAATAGGTAGACCTTTTGAAAGATACATTCTTCAAAGATTAGTTAGTTGTTGTGGCTACAGGGACAAACCACATAAAAACACATGCCAAAGCTCTGCAAACAGATAACACAAAGTGTTCAAACCCAAGTCCTAATGTTATTTTTTTCTCCCTTCTTTCTTTCTTTCATTCCTTATTCTTTCCCTTCTTCATCTCTTTCTTATTCTGTGCCTCCTCCTTCCCACTCTTCTTACACTTGCTCTCACAAACATCTATTGGGTACAGTTGAATAACATACGGTTCTTTCAATAGACTGTTCACAGTCATGCAGGAATAACAGATACATAAACAACATATACGCAAAGAATAATGATTGCACAGAGGAGACAATGGTTATTAACTGAGTCTGAAGGAGGGCCAGGAGGGGCTGCAAAAGCAACCGATATGAGCTGAACATTCAAGGACGTCACCAGGTGGACAAGGAATAGAACAATTTCATGTAGAGGGAACAATTGTTGCAAAGTCTTCTCAGGGAACAGGATTAACTCATTTTATCTTCCTTGTACTGCATTACTCTATATGTGCCTTTCAGGACTTTGTATGCTGGCCTTCCACAATTGCCATGTAACCAGTATGGTGGTAGTTGGGTTAAGCTTTGCTCATTCAAGATAGAATATACTTGGAGGGTCCATTTTCTTCTAGTAGTAGGGCTTATTGGCTTTCCAGACTGGTCTTCGCAGGAAACAGACCTTGAGAAGAAGTAAACAAAAAAGAGAGATTGATTATTGTCTGTAGCTAAGTGAGAATCAATCTAAAGAATGCCGTAGACTAAGAAGAAACTTGAGAAAAGAGTACACAAAAGTCAGGAGAGTTAATTTTCCAGGACTCAGCACCCCAGTAGTCATTGCCCCTTAGTTTCTGAGAAAATATAAAAGAAGGAAGTAACTATTAATTGCCAGAATTTTAAGAGATGTTTTTGGACATGGTTTACAATATACTGTGTGAACCTAAAATGGGCTCAAGTCAAGCCCAACTCGGAGAGGGGTTAAAGATTTTTCATAAGCCAGAATTGTCTACTCTCCTCCCAATTTCACCCTGCTCTCAATAAATGTCAAGGATGGGGGCTGTTGGTGGTGAGGAGATTTTAGATAACTTTAAAAGTAATGGTATAATAAGACAACTTACAACTAGCACGTATAACAAGGCCTGGAACATGGTAGGTGCTAAATAAACATTTATGAATGAATAAGTGTATATTCATCCCCCTAGGGAAAGAAGGAGAAGTTTCTCTTGCTATCTTGTCTCTTTTGACATTGATTTAACATCAGCTCCATGGGAGTGAAAGGAGAAAGGAGTGAGCTAGCAAGCTTTCTGTCTGCTTGAAAAATAAGACTCCTTGTGTTCTTTCTTGAGACAAGATTCTCAACTAGGCGGTACTCAGAGAATTATTAAATTATAGGAGCTGGGTAATGAAAAACATAGGAAGAGGAATATATGTATAATATAGAATATATAAATAAATATAAATGAGGTATATAAAATATATACATAAATATACAGTCATGTGCCTCATAACAATGTTCTGGTCGACGACGGACCGCGTATACCTGTAGGTGGTCCCATAAGATGAGTACCATATAGCCTAGGTGCGTAGGAGGCTACACCATCTAAGTTTGTGTAATTACACTCTATGATGTTCACAGGACGATGAAATCACCTAATGACACGTTTCTCAGAACGTATCCCCATCATTAAGTGATACATGGCTGGATATACACTCCCCCCCAGAGTTTTCCATTACAATATATATATATATATATAATAGATATATGTAATATATATATATATTACAGGAAGTTTATATATAAATTTATACATATAAATATCAATTTATACATATGTGTAAAGAGAGAGAGAGATTCTAATAGATTTATTTTGAAGTATGTCAATTCCACAAAAGATAGTCTCCTTCTTCTTTTATTACACGTACAAAAAGATTTTGACGATCTTAAATTGGTTCTAAAAATGATCTCAAACTATTTAACTTCCTCTTAAACTAATAATTTTAAGGATTATTTTAAAGAATTGCCTTCTTGGGCCAAAATTAGATAGATGATGATGATGATGATAGATAGATAGATAGATAGATAGATAGATAGATATAAATAGATAGAGATTTTTTTCAGACCTATTGATATAGAACTTTGCAAAAGGAATTCTGGTACTGATTATAGAGACTGAAGTGATACCATAATATTAGACAAATTAAACAACCTTCTTAAAAGTTATCAGATAGCTTCATGTAGAGGATGGATGTCTTGGGATGTGAAAAAGCACTACTTTTCTATTATTTTTCCTCACTGATGGGAGTTTGAGTTTACTGTCTTTGGAGGAAACTTTCACAAAGATAACAGAGCCTTGATTCCTAGAAAATACATATTTTTATTTGCATTAAATTATTATTCTATTTACTCATTCAGCAAACAGTTTTTGAGCCTCTACTATATGTTAGTCACTGTCCTGGGTCCTATAAATAAAGATAATTTTTTTTAATTTTTAAAAATGACGCTAAAAAACTTGGAGAATTTACTATTTATTCAGTCAGCCTTTCTCAGGGGGAAGCCAGGTAGTTAAGAAGACTGTCTAGGACTAGAGTGGAAGATCACTTTGGAGATGCTAAGAGGTCTTTGAAGAGAAAAGAACATGTGGATAGGGCCATGGCTAACCACTGAGCCACTCTCTGGGTTGGTTAGCTGTGTTTTGATTTTAAAAATAATAGTAACAATAATACTAACACAGTAGGTTAAATCTTAGTAATGATAATATAGAAGATTCTTAAATGGGAAAAGTTTTTGAAGACGACAAATCTACACCATCAATTAAGATTGAGGCTAAAATCTGCAGCAACGAAAGAAACGTGCTGCTACCTTGAAGTTATTTGCTCACTGGAGGCTTTCTTGGAGTTCATTTTGAATAGGTCTCTATCAAGCAACAAAACTTCATGAAAGGCTGAGCTGAATAATCCAGATTGATAGCTCTAGGCAACCTCTTTTGATTTCACCTTTGTTTTTTACACCTGAGAATGAGGAGATGTAAACAATCAATTATTTAAAATTCAGATATTTTGAGATCTTTCTCTCTCACACACACACAACACACACAGAAGAAACAAACAAAAACCAGAAAATGAATAGGAAATGATTCAGAATTCTCATTCTCTAACTAAAGCCTTAGTTGAAATTTAGGAGGCTAAGTCATCAGGGTGCAAATACTGGCTTTCCTACTTAGTAGTTATATGATAATTTTCTCTGATTTCCAGTTTTCTTATTTGTCTAAATGGGGCTAGTGATATTTTTAGTATTGCTTGCAGGAATTAAAAGTAATGTGTGTTGAGAGCTACACACAGTGGCTGTACCTACTAGGTATTATTACTTGACCAGAGGTCTTATCTAATAAAAGAAGATATCCATCCAACTAATAACAATATTTTCTCAAAGAAATAGTATAGATTCAGCAGAGCTAAGAGATTATTTTTCCTATGTTTTTACACAGACATAAATTTATCAGCTAAAATCTATGGTGTAATAAGTAACAGTGTCTGGACATAAAAGAAAATGTGAAAACTCCATTTATTTGATTTCAAAGTTCACTCATGTGCTGTTTTAAATTCATACCAATTTACTACTGTATTAATCACTTGGGCTTTTGAACAGTTTTATAGAAAAGAATTTTACAGAAGATTTGCATTTCACCCTTTAGATCCTTTTGTTAATTTCAATTCAGTTCAGAAAATGTCTAAAGTCTTTAATGAAGCACTATCTTCATTTATTAGTGCACTATAATTTGGTGAACTTCAACAGCTTAAAGTACGCGGATGACATAATCAATTATAATTATTTTAGAAATGTTTTTGTCTTAATTTTTTTTAAAAAAAGCTCCCAGGTAATAATAGCACTTTTCATCAGCAGAATACCTTATAAATGTGAACTAACAGGAAAGGAGTGTTCTCTGGTGGTTCAACAGGAAATTGAGAGTTCAGAGAACTGAGTTCTACTTCTGTCCCTTCTATTGACTTCAAAGATTTCTGATAAGTCACCTAACATAGCCTGTGCTCTTCATATGTAATGTTTCCTGCTTTAAAAGAGGTCGAAGAAGTCGTTCTCAACTACTCCTGTTATGTAGGATAATTAGATCATCTCCCCCATCCATATCATTCTGTTTTTTACTTGTTATTTCTCTTTTTTTCCAGTTTGTGTATCTTGTAGTATTTTACATATGGTTTGGGGGGGCAGATAATGGTGAATATTAATCTGAAATAGATTCCACTTTTGAAACAGAAGAACATGAGTTCAAATTCTGATTTTCCCTTTAATTAGCTGCATGGCCTTGGGCATGTCACTTCACTATTCTGAATTGTTTCCTTGCAACTAAAGTATTGTTAGTGATATCTGCTTCACAGGGTTGTTGTAAGGAGTAAATTAAATTATATTTGATATGCATTATATCTCCTTGCCAGCTTTGAGGCTTTCGATTGGCTTCCCTATCTGGTCTAGTCTTTACTGAAAACCGTGAAAAGATTTCCAATCTTCCTTTTATAAAATTCAGAGTCTTTACAATGAACTGTCAGCACTGAAATTTCTACCTACCTCTCCTCCAAAAAAAAACCGGACAGATAGACAGACAGACAGACGCACGCACGCACACACACACGTGCACACACACATGGCTTTTGTTTGTATTGAAGATCTTGTCTCTTGATCATTTCTCTCTTTCACTAGTTCCTTTTTTGGCCGCACTGGCATCCTTGCATTCTCTAATCTTACAGAATCACTTCTGCCTCAGTGCGTTTGAACTTCTTCTTCTTTTTTCCTAGAAACTTCTTCCCCTAGATACCATGACGGTTTACCCCCTCACATCGTTCAGGTTTTTGCTTAAATGTTACTATATGAGTGAGTCCTTTTGTGACCATGCTATTTAAATTTCCCATCTGCTCCTCACTCCACCCTTCCAGTACTATCTCTGTCTCTTGTTTACCTATCTTCTCTCTTCTTTAATTATCTATTATTGCATATCATATCAAATTACCCCCAAACATAGTGGCCTAAAACAACAGATATTTATTTTGTCACATTTTCTGTGGGTCAGGATCTCTGGCAGAGCTTAGCTAGGTGCCTGTGGTTCAGAGTCTCTCATGAGATTTCAGTCCAGCTCAGAGCTGTGGTTGTGGCCTTATCTGAAGGTTTGTTCAAGGAAGCACACATTTACAAGTTCACTCATGCAGTTATTAGCAAGATTCAGTTCCTTGTGAACTATTGGACCAAAGGCCTCAGTTTTTTGCCAGCTGTTGGCCAGAGGCCTCCCTCAGTTCCTTACTACATACATCTTCCCATAAAGCATCTTACAACATGGCAGCTGGCTTTCCTCAGAGAGAGCAAGCAAGAGTGAAAGAGAATTCCAAGATGGAAGCTACAGTATGTTTGTAACCTATCTCTGAAGTGACACATTGGGCATGGTCTATTAAAAGTAAGTTACTGGTCCAGCCCACATTCAAGGGTAGGGTTCTACACATGCAAGTGAATACCAGGAAGTGGGCGGGGATCATCCAGGGCCATCTTAGAGGCTGCCTACCACACCACACTAGTAGGGAATTTTGTCTGTTTTCTTCACTGTTATATCCCAAGAGTTTATAACAATGCTTGGTGAATGGTATGTTTTCCATATGTATTTGTTGAATGAAGTTATCTAATCCCGAATCTGCACATAGTTAGTGTTTAATAAATTATTACTATGATTATAAGTTCTTAAATATGCTTTTTTATAGTCATTCCTATTATTCCTTAGTTATTATATTAGGTTTGAATTCTTATGATGCCACTGAATTAACAATGAGAAAGATCACCCTAGGGTGCTTCCTCTAAAGTTTTCATGTCTTAGAGACAATGTATCTCTGGCTGTCAAACCTGCAAATAATAGGAAGACCAGAATGACTATATGAAAAACTGTGAGACCAGTAAGAAAGAAAACTAAAGGATGATAGTACCCATCACATTACACTGTATAGCAGTTGTTGGAAAATGAGGTTCATGGAAAAAAAAAAATGTGTGAAAATTACTGATTTCTTCCTGCTATACAATTCTCTGTTTCTATCATTATTTTTGTTTCTGGAGAAGTCTGAATTGCTGTTAAGGTATCTATTCCTAAAGGCTCTTCTCCTTCACGAAAGGAAGGTCTTGGCCTCATATAGACATCGTTTACTGGGAATTTTCTGCCTATTGTACCATTGAAACTGAGACCTGGGAAAATCATAGGAATTAGAAATTAGCAGAAGAAGAACATCCATAGCAGAAAGAACATCTTGTTCTCATTTGAAGCTAGGTGAGATTCAACTGAAGAAAAGTGCACAGTTTGATGAGCTCAACAACATCTGTTTCTCTTGTTTTTAACTGTTCTTGTGAGTAAATGAATAAATGACAGGTACAGAAGAAGAAGAATGCGGATAAAGCTCTGACTAGGGATGAGATGTTGTCCTTAATGGCAACTGTGCAAAGACAGAAAGCCTGGGTGTTCATAAGGCTGGCTTAGGAGAAGATGGGAGAAGCCCATAGATCCCCAGCACCCATCCTGTGAGAGATAATCCTGTGTGTGATCCAAGATAGTGGGCCCTGAGGGGGAGCTGAGAAATCAACCTAAAGTGGCTCCTGGGTGATGTTTCTGATGAAATAGGAGAAGAATCACCTTTGCACTCTCACTTTGGCTCACATTGGCTCTTTGTAGCTATCACTTCAGCTTAATAATCTGGTAGCTTCTCTTTCTGTTGTTACAGTAAATGAAGTAGTCATCTGCTCAGGAACTGACATATCTACCTTTCAGTTGTTCTCAAACTGAGATTACTTAAAGACTTTATTATCAATAGGACAGATGAAGGTCTTTTTTGCTTCTAGTGGCCATTGGCCCCAAGATATGGACACCAAAGTTTATGCCCAAAGCAGAAGCGTGCAGCAACTGGGTGTTGATGGGTGTACACTTACTTTTCTGGGGTCACTGAGTGAGCTGAAGCAGCTGCATGAACACCTCCACCCCAGCACTAACTTGACCTGTGTGAAAGCTAACCTCACAAGGGTTAGGGACTCGCCCTCTGTAACCAGATGGAGAGAGCTGGTCAGCTTGAAGCCTCCTTCACTTCCTCTGTGAACCCTACACTACGAGAGAGGCAGGGAGTATTTTTCTTTGGAAAAATTCCTTTGGAGAAACAAAAGCCTTGAGAAGATTAAGTAACTTTTCTTAGAACGATACAGCTTATTAACGCCAGAATTGTAATTTTAAACAAGCAATCAGGAAGTGCTGGGGAAAAAAATATTTAAATGATCATATCAAGAATAAAAATAAACTACTCTTTAGGAGCCAGGAGATTATAAAGATGACATTTTTTTCTTTGATATCTAGAAGTTAAACTGATGAGTGTCTAAAGAGAATACACCTAGTTTCTCAACAAACAGTTGAAATATTAGATCATTTTAATTATGTTAAAATTACTCCTGTGTAAGCTGCAATAGCATTCGTGCAGCAGCAATGGAATTCAAGAAAGTTTAAGTGCATGGGAATTGAAGGCTTTAATTAGAATTGAAAAATTGGAACACTGACGTACCATTCCTTTTAGAATAGATCCTAGCTTCATTTAATTTAGAATTAGAAGATTTGCAAAAGAATGAGACAAATATGGTTAGGCTAGAGGTAGCAAAAAAGTGTAAAAACAGTCAGCAAAAATATGCTAAATAAAAGCTGTTATTTACATTAGCACTTAACAGAGTAAACAAGGAAAAAGATTGTTTTACTAATAAAGACAAAGGTAACAATGAAGTTGTAACAATTCAGGTTTTTTAAAACTATATTTCAATCATTTAAGAGGCATTAATGAAAACCGCTGTTAAACCAAATATAAACAAGTGTGAAAGCAAAGAGGTAGTGCTGTCTAGTGGATAGAGCATTGAACTAGAAATGCCTGGCCTTGAAAATTATGTTCCAGTGGGTCTCTGACACCTCATGAGACTTGGGAAAAGAGACATTATTTCTCAGTGCTACTGTTTTCTCATCTGCAAAACAGAACCCATGAAAATATACTATACTAGATATGCTATGTGGTGTATTGGTTCAATTTGATATGCAGAAACTTGGAAAAAATTATCTAAATGGTTTGTCTGTACCCATTTGTTTAGTCCTGCTACTCTTTCTTCAAAAGGTAAGACCAGGGAAGCTCCATCATATTAAACAAATCAAGATTGAGTTGCTGTTGTGGAATTGACGAAAGTGCAGAACACCACCCTGCCGTCCATTTACCTGCCCTCATCTGTTCCAGCCCGGCTGTTCCTCAAGGGAGTCCAACAACCCCACAGCTCTGTTGATCACAGTTTAAAAACACTCATCTTCATGATGCTAGCAGCTAGATATTTGGAACGATTCAAATAAATAACTGTTTTTCTTCCACTTTTCATTCAGCTTTTTCATGTGTAGAGTTTTAATGGAATGATAATTTTAAAGCATATTAAACTATAAAAGGCATTGTAGAAATTCAAAATTCAGTACCTCCACTTTTTTCTTCTCAATCTAAAAGGGAAAAACAAAATTATTGAATCCTGAATTCAATATATTTCAATTTGTTGGGTAAGACCAAACAATAAACATCTCTAGGCAAGCATTCCTATTTTTAAAGAATTCAGTTCAAAGGAAGGCTGAGTGACAGAAAAAGCTCTCCACACCAATGAGGAAAAGACATGAGTTCCTGGGTTCTAGTTCTGGTTCCTTCTATTGCATATGTATTTTTGAAAACTTCATATAATCTATTTTCTCATATCCAAGAGACAGGCTTAACAGAGATAGTGTTTACAATGATTACTGGAGTCGGGGCCCATGACCTCTGGTTATTTTAGCAAAGGCATAGCATTTTGATCAAATCCTTTATTGATGAGAGAAAGAAAAGGATAGAGAAAAAATACATTATTCTCTAACAATAGATTTCTAATATGGATATTCCCTATGCCTCTCTGAAGTAAGACTGATTCTTATATTCATCATTATTGACTGAAAGAAACAAAATAGTTGTCCCTGAAGACAATAGTGTATTATTCTCATAGACTCAGAACCCAGATACATGTGAAGGGAAAACATTTTAAAAGTTATTTCATTCTCTATTCAAACTTTTAATACCTTGTTTTTTGCTAGTTCCTCCATACCATCTTCTGCCCCTCTGCTGGCTCACTCCCCCTCAAGTCACCCTTTCTTCCTCCTGCCACACTCACTTTCTTCAGTTTTAACTTTGGAACTTTCCAGCTCATATATCAAAGCTCTAATTGGTTTCTGGATTTTCTGCAAACCTACAGTTGACTTATTCTTAACATTGCCCGCATAGTTAAAGCGTAAGTTATGGCCATTTAATTATACTAAAATGGGGATAACTTTAAGTCAGTTAAAAGAATTAATGCATATCCCATTAGATAAGAAGCTATTAGATGAGTAGCAGCAAAGTGGGTGTTGGCATGCTTACACTTCTCTCTTGAAATCTCAGAAAATTAAAAGCATCAAAAGAGAGAGCAGTTTGGCTGTCAATACTACATTATTACTCATGTCCTGACCAACTCTTCTTTGTGTAACATTCACTCTGTTATAATTAGGACTAAAGAGAAGACACTGCATTAGCACTCTATCAGATCTTATTAAGGGTATTTTGAACTAAATGCCTTAAAATTGTTGGAATGTAAAAATAAGAGTTATTTTGATTATGTAGATGACATCTTTGTCATTTGAAAAGTATCAAAACAAAAACTCCTAAACTTTAAACTTGAATATGCTCTTTTCTTCAACTGCAATGAAAATGCAACATACTAGTATATTATTTTTTAATATGCACAAAATCTTTCACCATGTTTTCTACAAAAACATTTCAAAGTCTAATATAACGGCTATTTGTTAACAACTCAGCTGAGGATAAAAGCTCTCGGGTTCGAGTTAAAGAAGTACATTTAGGGGCCGGCCCCGTGGCTTAGTGGTTAAGTGCGTGCGCTCGGCTACTGGCGGCCCGGGTTCGGATCCCGGGCGCGCACGGACGCACCGCTTCTCTGGCCCTGCTGAGGCCGCGTCCCACATACAGCAACTAGAAGGATATGCAACTATGACACACAACTATCTACTGGGGCTTTGGGGAAAAAAAAAAAGGAGGAGGATTGACAATAGATGTTAGCTCAGAGCTGGTCTTCCTCAGCAAAAAGAGGAGGATTAGCACAGCTATTAGCTCAGGGCTGATCTTCCTCACACACAAAAAAAAAGATAAAAAAAAAAAAAGAAGTACATTTAAGAGTACGTATAGTGATTTTTTTAATACATTGGAATAATTTATTGTTTTTAACAATGATATCCTTGGGTTAATACTGACTGTAAATAGCATTGCATAAGACTTCAGCCAATTTCTTAAACCTCTGTCTTAGTCATCAGTTCCTGATTTCAATTATTTTAAAATCCTGTAGTTAGTAAGAGGGAACCCTATGATTGACGTCAAATACTTTAAGAAATATAGCAGAATGCACCCAAACTTGAATAACAAATATTGTCATTAGAGTCTACTGGTTTTCATTATTATCTTATATAATGTCATTAGCAACATAAATACCATTATTAAAATGTAGAGAAACTATATCAGAATTGAATGTAAGCAGTGGCCAAAGATAGGGTTGCTCAATGTGACCCCAAAACTTACTATGACCAAACCTTGAAAATATTAGTGGATTCTTTTCTCTCCATTTTCTTTAAACAAAGTTCCCCTGACCCAGGGTTGTTTTTGCATCTTATTCTGCCCTAATGATATCACATTTTCACATCGTCCTTCCTTGGTCTTCACATCTACTAGGCCATTATAATAGGTTCATTCAATCATGGCCTTCTAACCTGAACACTTCCAAGTAAATGGGAAAGATATTAGCCACCTACCTTACATAGTACTGAAGAATAACATCTGGTAAATGGTGTTCCCTTTCTAATCACGTAATTTCAGTCAACTTGCATAAAAAATAAAAAGCAGATGCATTCCACTAGTCACCTTGGAATAGAATTTTTAGAGGACAGCAGCAGTCTTACACTTGCACTGTTCAATGCGGCACATAGCACTTCCCAGATGCTTAATAAATATTGAACAACCCAGCAATCAAGCCCTCCAGGCAATGGCTGCAGTTGTTAGTTGACACATATGCAGACTGTACACAGTAGGAATTGCCAATCAAACAGCCAGATCTGAACACACAGAAAATAACAGAGACAATAATGGCAGCATCACCTTCAAAGATAAAGGACAATCTATGTGTATTTATTGTGCTACGTATGAATTTAAAAGTACTCATGGTTGCCTTTGCATTCCACTGTGCATTTACATAACTCGTCGCATGTGAAATTAGCCAAATGCACACTCTTCTCTTCAGTGAATATGCTTAACAAGAGTCTCAAATTATTTTTTAAGTAAATAATGCCTTTGCCTGAACTAAACTTTGTCCTGAGTACAGGGTATCTAACCCTTTTATGCCATCAAATGTGGAATTTCCCCCAACTCTACATACTTATAATTACCCACTCATGAACTTACAGTCCTGAGGGTCCACTATGTGAAGTGTGTCTCTTTACTAACCTGTCCACTTAAGAGTTAGACGTGATCTTTACCTTTAGCACAAAGTGATTACTTTGAAACTTAAACCTTTGTCATTAAAAACTCTCATTTGGATTTCAGATGATTAAGATACCCTTTCGTTGAACTGTGTTACTGCCGCCTTTGTAACATCATCTTCCTGCTGGCCTCGAAGAGTTAATGAATCTTTATATCCCTAATCTTTGTGCAAAAGTTTAACTGTATCTAAGGGATCTGACCCAGTTTTTAGAAAAAATTGAGCTCCATGTAAAAAGCAAGACAAATGAGGATATGATTGTACTGAGGGGATGGGAAAAGCCTTAGTGTGCCTATCGTTTCCCTTCTCACCTACATCTTCCTGTGCTCCCTGTTCTGTGTCAAGCCTTTAGTGAATCCTGCTTAAGCTGCTTAAAATTATACATTCAATGTCAGCTTTATGCTCTAAGGAATATTTAATGTGAGACATCATTCACTTTTGCATAGAAATTAGCTCTGCAGTGTGAAAACTGGCTTCAGGTGAATTCCACTTAAAAAAAATGCAAGTGAGAACAGGAAGAACCTGAAAGCAAGCACCACAGTCAGAAGAGAATCACCACCAACAGCTAGAGGGTCCAGTATATTCAGAAAATTGTTGTATGTCTAGAGTGGAGTCTATTTATAAAAAAATTACATTCAAATTAGGAAAAATAAGAGTCCTGGCATATCTAAGGCATGAACAGCATTTTTTTTCTACCTTAAATTCTCAGAAACGTTGTGAACTTGATTCACCCTTGGACGTTTAAGAAGGCACTGAAAACACTCAACATAGTCAAGAGCTTGTCTTTTATTTGCTCTTTAAAACACATGTTGATACACTCTTATTCCTCCTGACCAGCAGGTAATGTTGAGTCACCTCACCCAAACACTGCACTTAGTTGACTTGGATCATTTATTCAATATTTACTGAGTGCTCATGATGGGCATGGTAACAGTTTCAAAGTGTAAATGAGGAAGACATGCCCCCTTTGCTCGTAGGAAACATACACTCCAGGGGAGGAGAGAGACATATATCAATCCTTACAATGCAATATGGTAAAGGCTAAAATAGAGACATGAACAACATGTCTTGGAAGCAGAGAGCAGGGAGCAGCTAATCAGGGATGGTAAATGAGAAGACAGAGTAAGTCGATTTTGAATAGAATTGAAAGAATGAGCAAAGGAGGGTGTACATTCCAAGAAGAAAGCAGTTATCCACGTCCCCTAATACTTTCTCCACTAGTTCCTTCAGAATATCTCCTTGTAGGGCAACACAAGTGGATGGGGCTGCAGAGTTATCCTTCACTCTAAAAGGTAAAAATACTTAGGATATCTCTGAAGGATTTGATATTAATGTTTGCCACTGAATAGGAGATGGATTTCTACCAATTTCCCTAATGTCAGCAAAAGTGGTAGAGGTCACTTTAAGCGAGGTGTGCGAAGTGTACAAAGGTGGACAGGTGTACTAGGTGTACAAAGATGAGCAGAATTTGGCCTGGAATTCCAACACTATCTGTTAAGTGCCATTATAAAGACATGCATTAGGTGCAATGGCAACACGAAAGAAGGACAATTAGGAAGGCATCAGAGAAGGAACGTGGCTTTCAACATGTGATGTCTGACTTGAGTCTTAAAGGAGGAGTAAGACATAGACAAAAAAAGACGGAAAAGGAAGCCAGGCAGAGGAAAGGGATGAAGTAATACATGGAGGCATCAAACAGCACTGTGTGTACCAGGCTCTTCAAAGAGTGAACCATCATGGAACACGAGGAAGAGGGCAGGAGAGACAGATAAACCCAGGGAGCTAAACAGACACCAGAAGCTTGGGAGATATTACATGCTTTTGAAAAGAGTCTTGATGTTAAATTATAGTCAGTGGACAGATATTTTATAAATAAAACTGGTATCTTGAAAGTTTACCGAGGTTGCCAAAGAAGTAAGTAGCAGATCCAGAGGTCAGATTCAGGTCTGTCATCTTCCAGAGCTCACCTCCTTGACCACGACTCTGTAAGCGACCATCCTAGAGTTGGGAGGCTATTTTCAGATCTTCCATTAACTTAACTTTCCTTTTCGTTCCTCTTGTTATCCAGCTATGATATGGTGGGAGGAGCAGGGTTGGGGAGGGAAAAATCCATGCTATACCAGGAATGTGTTTGGGATTTACAAAAATAGCAGATGTGAAATTGTTGGGAAGAAGCATGCCACACAAGTACTAATGTGATATCAGAAGCCAGTGATTTTTTTTCCTGCTAAAGCAACAGAGTATTATGAAATTAAAGTCATAATTGGGCCCAGAATGCTAATAGGTGCAGCTGTATAACCCAATCAGTAAACAAAGAAGATGGCAGACAGAGAAAGGAAATAGAATATAAGAATGCACGGCAACCGAACATGCAGCCTAGATAATTTCAAGAGGAAGAGGGATGGATGTAGTGTTAGCATAAAATATATAAAATAATGCTTCTCAGATGGAGGGAAAATATTTTTATTCTCTGGCAATGATATGATCAGAAATGTTGGATTTAAATTGATAGAGAACCCTAGTTTACATAATAGAAAACACTTGAACAGAAAGGTCAACTGCAGAATACAACAACTTCGATATATGCAGAAGGAGAAAACCATTTAAAAATTTCAGGGCCCGCCCCGTGGCTTAGCGGTTAAGTGCGCTCGCTCCGCTGGTGGGGTCCCGGGTTCAGATCCCCGGCGCGCACTGACGCACCGCTTCTCCGGCCACGCTGAGGCCGCGTCCCACATACAGCAACTAGAAGGATGTGCAGCTATGACATACAACAATCTTCTGGGGCTTTGGGGGGAAAAAATAAATAAATAAAATCTTAAAAAAAAAAATTTCAATTTGTAGTTTTTTAGACTAATTGGATCCATTCTACACATACTGAAATCCTTCAACATTTAGCAGGGGCTGATGCACACAGATGACTTAACAGGGGCCCTTTCTGCCTAAGTTTTCAATGATGCCCTGACATCATATCAAGTTTCACTAGAATACTGTCCAGGAAAATGGTTTGCTGCACTCTTTGAAAGAGCAACACCATGTCAATAACGGCTGACAATTGAAGGAAACCATGATTACTCTCAAATGCAAAGACAATCTGCCCCTTCCTTTTCCTCCTTCTCTGAGTGAAACATGGGAGGGAAAAAAAAAGGTGTTGAAGTTAAAACAGGAATTAAAGAATCTGCAGGAACTGCACATGCTCCTTGAGCTTATGTTAGTCAACATCTCCTCTGTCCAGTAATTGGTCAGATTAAGCATCTTGAAGGAGTAAAATAAGTGTCTATTTGAGGAATGTAGATGGAGTTTTAGAGCTTCCAGTTTGAACACGAAACGTGTATTATTAAGCTCAGGTTTGTCAAAGAGGGCCATTCTCCTGAAATCAATTTGTCACGGATTCATTTGAAAACGTAGTGACAAATACTCAGTTGAAGACCAGCATTCCAATCTGTGCATACATATTCATCAATGTCTTTAGGAAAATATTGCAGGTGGCACTAAGAGAAATTTGTATTTTGGCACTCATCTTGTTCATTTCTTAGATGCAACATGTTATATACAGAGCCTAGGTCAGTTGTACTATAACTTCTCAAAAATAGTTTCTGAGTGTCTGCTATTTTAAAGGCGTTGTTACGGACAGTGGAGCATATGATGAAGTACAAGACATCATCTGTGTCCTCAAGGAACTTATAAAAATTGGAGAGAAACAGTTGAATACATTACAAGTGATTGATACAGAAAATAGGCATCAGCAGAGGGATAAAGACAATTATTCTTCGCAATCTAATTCACAGTCTACATGAAATGACAGTGATTTGATCCTGCACATATAAATCTCAGCCAGACCTCCGGATTGCGGGAGCACAATAGCTTTCCACAGCTCAAAACAGCTATTTTGCCTCCTTTACTCTCTCCTCAGACCATCTACATTCTTCCCCACCTCAGCCCCACACTTCATTAACAAAATAGAAACCCTCATAATTCAGACCGCCTCACTCTCCTGCTTATAACTATATAATAGCTTCCCGTTGCTTTAAAATAGAATCCAAACCTTTAGCATGGCCCACAAAGCTGCAGATGGTCTGTCACCTGCCTGCCTCTCTTCCCTTTTTCATACCTCTCTCTCCTTGGCACTCCAGCTCATCGACCTGTTTCCCTTCCTTGAGTGTGCCACCCTCATCGCTGTCTTGTGCCTTCTTTGCACCTGCAGTTCCCTCTGCCCAGAACATCTTTCGTCTTGACTATCTTCTGGTCAGCCTTTTCTCATCCTTCAGTTCTCAGCTCAGATATCACCTTTTAAGAAAGACCTTCTCTTACCATCTTATCTAAGAAGCTCCCACCATACCCCTCCTCCTTCCCCTAAACCAAGCATTTTATACCACACAAGCTTATCTTTTTTTTTTTTTTTTTGCTGGGAAAGATTCACCCTCAGCTAAAGTCTGCCACAAATATTCTTCTCTTTTATTTTTCACCCCAAAGCCCCAGTACATAGTTGTATATTCTAGCTGTAAGTCCTTCTCTGTGAACCGCCACCACAGCATGGCTAACGACAGACAAGTGGTGCGATTCCGCGCCCAGGAATCGAACCTGGGCTGCCGAAGTGGACTGTGCCAAACCTTAACCACTAGGCCGTCAGGGCTGGCTCAAGCTTATCATTTTTTAAAATCCCTCACAAACTAAGGTTTTATTGGAACTATTTTGATATACTCACTTCACATTAAAACATATGAGTAAATATAGTAAAAGTTGTTACCTCACCGTAGAATGAGTCCATTATTTAAAGACTTATGAATCTCACGTTTTTCTTTAGTCCTCAATATGTCATCAAAGTCTATTCTCAAAAAAAATTGTACCAATCATTTATACCTCACTGATTTTTAAATAAAAATTGCATATATTTATTTACAACATGATGTTTTGATATATATATACATAGTGAAAGGACTACTATGGTCAAGCTAATTAACATATCCATCTCCTCACATAGTTACTATTTTTGTGTGTGTGTGATGTGAGCACTCAAGATCTACTCTCTTAGGAAATTTCTAGTATACAATACTGTATTATTAACTACAGTCACCATGCTGTACTTTAGATCTCTAGAACCTATCCTCCTACATAATTCCAACTTTGTACCCTCTGACCAACATCTCCCCATTTCCCCCACCCTCCCCACCCCTTGTAACCAATGTTCCACTCTCTGCTTCTATGAATTTGACTTATTTAGATTCCACATGTAAGTGAGATCATGCAGTATTCTTCTTTCTGTGTCTGGCTTATATTTTGTTTTCTCCTTAGCACCACGGCTGTCTGGAATTATCTTGTTTAGTTACTTATGTTTGTTTTGCCTGCCTTGTCCTATTAGAATGGAAGTTCTAGTGGGAAAGGGACCCGTCTGACACTCTCACCCTATGCCTGGCATATAGAGCTTAAAAAAACACCTGCTGATTGATTGAATCAATGCATAACTGAAAGAATAACAAAGCAAATGTGCAAAAGAGAGAAAAAGAACGAGTGTTGTTTGTAGATTAATCCTTACACAGGAGTTAGAGCTGTATAGGCTTCCAACTCGGACATTCAGATGTGGAGAAAATATTCCACCTTTGCTGTCAGGTGTGTGGATGGTTATTCTAAAGCATTAGATAAATCTGGCTTATCTGTGGTTTGAGTTGATAGAGAATCAAAAGGATTAAAGAATATTTGTAAAATTATACTGACTTTAATTTACATAATTTCCACCCACTAATTTTACATCCATGTATTTTTGGTAACATTCCCTCTGTCCAGCTGAGTTGGACAGATCATCCACCAATAACAAATTTGCGAGTGTGATGCAGTGCAATCACATATTCATAAATATACTGAAGGATGCAAACACCTTTGAGTAACTAATATTCTCTATATTATCCAGCAACCAATGCTGTGACACCCTCATCTAAGCCCCTAAAAAATAAGTAGATTCTAATTTACCCGAGCTATGCTACCAAAAAGCTAAAAGAGAATATTAACTGGTAGCAGTACATACTAAGACTTACTGCTTTTCTTAATAAGAGTGAAAGTTACATTCAGTGAAATGTGTGTTCCTTTTTGCAGTTCTTAATTTAATATATAACATTTCATTAAT
Organism: Diceros bicornis minor; assembly: GCF_020826845.1. Lineage (NCBI taxonomy): Eukaryota > Metazoa > Chordata > Mammalia > Perissodactyla > Rhinocerotidae > Diceros > Diceros bicornis. Next base: position 19,366,908 of record NC_080744.1, read on the forward strand.
GTAGACTTAGGGAGAGAAAAAAGAAATCTAAAATGTCCAAATCAGAGCAAGTAGTCAGGATTATTAAAATAATTCTCTGCTTATTTTTCTTTGCACACATTTAATTTAACATGTATCACAGCAATAGCTTCAAAAAGTGAGTACTTCTTAAGAGACATTTAGTTACTTTTAGAGCCACTCTCTGGGTTCTTGTAGCCACTTTAAAATTAAGGTGGCTTGGGGAAAAACTCCTACCATTCCTGAAAAGAAGCTTTTTAAGTGAAAATCTTTCTTTCTTTTCTTAATTTTATCCTTCCAGCTATTTCCTTTAATGTACTTACTGATATAATGCAGGATAATGTTGCTCATAAGTTCTGAACAGGTAGTTATGGACCGATAATTTCATAGGTTAGAACATTCGGTCAGAACACTCACTGGATTACCATGTCCTCTATCCTATTCTATAATTTTTCATATATCCATATGTCTATCTAAACACAAAAGACAGTGGCTGCTCTCTGCTGAGAGATGAAATGGAAATCTCCATTACAATGAATTGTCTCCCGTATGAATGCTCTACATTTTCAGCTATCTTCACTGTATTAACTGGTGTCATCTTGTGGATTTTTAGCCTTGTCTAAGCTGCTCTTGCAATGACACTAATAATGAAAGGATACATCACGAGGAGCAGTTACTAATATATAGCACTAATTACATAAAACATTGCTTTGTCTAGGACTACTATATTACTGCCCTATCATGTTCATTTAGTGTCAACATAGTCTATACATGGAGAAATATATTTTGAAAGGGAAGTTGGTTAACTCTTTTTAAAGTCTTATGAAAAGTGGTTTTGAAATTACTCTATATCACCAACCAAACCATTACATAAATTTGCTTTTGTGAATGAAGATCAATCTGAGAAGCAAAAGTTTAATAATACAAAGTGAATATGAATTATTCAAAAAAGGAGCAGGCATTTAATGTTTTCCTTTAATGAAAATGCTGATAATAAAAGTGGAAATATCTCACCAAATTGGAGCTTTTTGCAATTTTTTACTTCCCACTCATGTAACTGTAGCAAAATGCTCTGTAATACAGAAAGAGCATGGAAATCACCATATTGAAATATAGTGAATCAATACATGCCTTTGTCAGCTAGAATTTTTCTTGCTAATTGCATACTCAAACCTTTTGCAGTCAAGAGATAGATTAGAAAGGGAGACAATTGAACCAAATTTTATTAATCAATAACTAATAGCAGAACATGAAATGTTTAAAGTTGTGTCAGGGACCCCAATGAAATGTGTAAAATGGTCATGGCCCTTAAGAAACTAGTCTTTTTAGTAAGCCTAGACTGTCTCCCATTTCTCTGTTCTATCATTTCTCACTGTTGGCTTTGCTGGTTTTTCCACTCTCCAGTTCTTTTAAGGTTACACATCAGATCTCAGTCCCTGCCCACCCCCGTGGTTTGGCAAAGTGGTTTCAATTAGTTATCCTAGCAGATCTCGGCACCTGAAGGGCATGATTTCCAGTGTCTACCTGGTGACCTTATGAACTCCAATCATAGGCAAGAGGAGAGGTTTTACCCCTCCTCATCCTTTCACTTCCTCCTCATGGGCCCTCCTCACCTCAAGCTAGTTCAGTGGTTCCTCAACTTGGTCATAGCTGGTCCTTCTTGATATGACAGAGAGGAACAAACAAATGCATGTAGCTCTCAGGGCAGTAGAACCTTCTATAGGGGGTTTGATTAAAGCAGAGGACTGTCTCAGGGACATCGTCAGAATATGCTGTGGGTACTTGATCACAGCCCGAGGAATTTTCAGTAACTCAAAAATATACTTTGCCGATAGAGAGGAAATGTGTTCATAACTGTCTGCAAACGTTATATCAGGCAAATGGGCAACAGTTCTGCAGAAAAAAAAAAAGGGGGGGTAACCAACAGGACTTCCACTTCCATAAAAATGCTACTTAGGATATGTTTTAGGTCAAATGCTTTATTTTTGAGTCTAGAGCAAAAGATCAAAACCTATTTTAGGTTGTATCTGAGTAGAAAAAAGAATCAAGCAAACATTTCTTGAGGAACTATGAGCCTAGACAACTTTCTATCTCTAGTTATGAGCGCTGACCTTGCATGTATAGGGTACCTCCTAAGTTAACAAAAGCTGGAAAAAAAATAAATGAATGAAAACAAGGTGGCAATCTGAGAAGAAAATTATAAAAATGTTTTTCAAGTAAAAAGAAATTATCTAAATAGATAATTTAGATAATAAGAAAATAAAGCAAGAAGGAAATAATATGATCTATGTAGGTAGAAATAAAGACTCACTAAAAAAAATAAAATAAAACAGTAGGATGGATCTTGATTGGCCTAAGAATGTGTCTTTCAAAAATATATTACAAAATATAAACCTTTCAAAATAAATAACAATTGTATTGCACACCTACATCAAAGGCTGTAGCTTGTAGTAAAAATTTTAAAATTCAAAGAGTACCTCAAAGTAACTAAAAAAATTGTAACTTTATCAGTCTGATAAGCTCTCACTCAGGACTGATTCATTTGCTAATTATTGTATTAGCTCATTTAATATTCATTGCTATTTGTACTTTTATCATCATAACTTAGCATTAATTACCACAGCATTAAAACAAAATGCCATTCTAATTCTATATTCAGAGCACAAATGTCTCAAAGTGACACACATACTTAGCAATTTATCCACCAAATGAAAGTCCATTTATACCTTAAAGACATTTTCTATAAATTAATATATTAATTATTTTTTAGAATTATCTAATTAATATAATTATTAAAGTATCTTCACACTTTTAAAAAATTAGTTCAAAATTTACCATTCTATTATCTAAGAACCATAATTTCATCATTAATTGAATCTTGATAGGTAGAGAGAGAAAATAGTTTGCTTTTGGGGAGGAGCATTATCTTTTTCTCACTGGAATACATCTAGTTAATTCTATTATCTACCTAACCAAGTATAAGTTATCTCCTCCAGTGATTTTTCAATATGACTTAGAAGTGTTCTTAAAATTAAGTCCTTCTATAATTCATCTCCATGTTATGATCATCTGTTAAAAGTGTAAAATTCGACATATTCACTGTTTCTCCTAATCCATTCTTTATTTTGGCCCCTATTTTCTTTGCAAACAAAACTAGACAGCATTTTATTTATCTTTTGCCTGACTCTAATCTTAATTCAATCACACAGGCCTATTATCAGATATTGGGGTCTGGATCACACTAAGACCCGTTTATTGAAGCTCCCACTGTGTGAGTGATCCCCGGGCTGCTCCATAACCCCTGGACAGGAAACACCAAAGAGCACTGTGTCACTGATGAACACCAGTTAGGCCAAGAGCCCAGATCCAAGACAATTTGACTAGCAAACTCTGCAACTTCAAAATGAGCTCCACCCAGTATCTAAAAGCACTCTATTATGTAAACATTAACCACCTCTCATTTTTCTGTTAGTAATTATCAAACTGTGCAGTATGAAAGAATCACCAAGTTCCACTGCCAGAAGTTCTGATACATAGGTCTGTGGGTAAGGTCCAGGAGCTGCATTTTTACCAATGAGTCGTGTAATGCCACTGCAGATATGATTAATGCTCCACCCATAGAGAAAGATGCTGAAACTCTAGAAGATAAAGGGTTTTGACTGGAATAAATCCATTTTATGAGGACGTGCAAATGAATCATCATTTGTTCATCTCCTTCTGAGCCTAAACTACAGTTTGATCATATTGCTCAGTGATCAGAACAGGCTAATGGGAAGAGCTGCAGAAAGGCATGTGGTCCTAAGGCGAGAATCAGAGTCTCTGGACCTGAAAGGAAGCATAGAGTTCAGGAGAATTCTCATGAAAGACCTGTCACTTCTCCATCTACTAAGTTACGTGCGCCTATCTAAAACTGGTTTTAAATCACAGGGATAGACCAAGACTCTCAAGAAGTGACTCTTGTCTGTGACTAAAATTTTTGAAGTAATTTTGAGGAAACAAAATATGTTTAAAGCTTTTAAGTATAAGTAATATTAATTGACAAATATTACAGCACTCTATAGAACGTAGCGTGAAGACTTACACCAAGTGTGTGTGAATGCATGTGTCAGTCCTGTCATCTCAGTTTTAAGATGTGTTACCTGCTATGATTTACAGGCACAAGGCCCTAAAAAAGAAGACATCACCACTTCACACCACGAAATGGTCCAATTATGCCCTGTTACCTATATCAGTAATTGATAATTGCAGAGACATAAAGGTATGGGTCTACAGTTCTGTGTTGTTAATTGATTTATGTGTGAATATGCTAACACAATCTTGATTGTGATTTAGGATTTCTACTGAGATTGAACTTGAATACTTATTGTTTATGACCTAAAATATTTTAAAGTAAGTTTGAAAATCTGCAGCTACTATTTTAGTTTTCCTAAAACATAAAGCGTATTTAGCTGTAGGCTAAATGTGTCTCCTCACAGAAGATAAAATAAATTTTCTTACAGTCTGGATAAATTAAATGAATAAATATAACTGATTAAGTAAGAAAAATCAGTTTAGTAGGTGCATAATTATTCATTTAATTTCTGGGAGAAGGGAAGTTACTGACGATTTCTCCTTCTAAGAAGTGGATAGACGTGGGCAGCAATTAAGGAATCGACTAGTACATTCTGAAGTATATTTCCCAAATATACTACCCATTTTAACTGCATATAAGTGTGTGACTATATACATATAGAGATATAATATATCCACATATGTGTGTGTGCTGTACAGATATACATGTATATGAATATAATTTTATATATAGTTGTATACTGATCATTTTTATCTGCATGTATATGTGTGGCTATATAGATATATAAATATAATATTATATATAATCATATTGATCATTTTATAGATAATCTTATATGGACTATTAACAGTTTCTTTCTTAAAATCTTAAGCCAAAATGGCCCCAACACTAACCAAAGTGTGAAGGAAATAGTTATGTGCAAAAAAATTTTCACTCAAATTATTTTGGAATAAATATTACTAGATATTTTAAATCAGTGTTAGAAAATAGGTAATATTATGATATGTTCTTCTCTCCCTTTTGTGAAGGGATTTGACTTCCTGAAGCCCACTAAATAGGAGGGAGAAATAAAAGAATCAATTACTGCCTAAATGTTCCTTAAAAAATCTTTAAAAAACTAATTCTTCTTTTGTGGAATAATCCTTGAATTCAAAAGAACTAAACAATGAAATTGGTAACATAAAATATAATGTTGTTAGTAGCAGAAATGTTTTTAAAAAATATCTACCTATTTAGTGTTTGTTTCCATTTACAGGGTTGAATGCTTAGATGGCAAAGTAAAAGATATTTGAACCTATGAAGCTTCACTCCATTTCTTTAAATTTAGATTTCAATCTGCGTGTGATGTATGACTTTGTAAATGTATAAGTTAGATTTATATGATTAGTGTATCTGTGGCCAACATTCAACTGCATGTTTTTTAGTAATATAATAAATTATAATCACTCTGAGAACTTTTACATATAGAGTACTGTTCTATATTTATCAGGCTATATATATTCCTATTCCCGTGGATCCAATTAATTCACTATGCACTTGATAGCACTGAGTAAATATTTGTTGAGTGAAAAAAAAGGCAAAAAGTTATTACATTTATATGAAGGAGATGAGATTAATATAAGTGAAATATTCAAGAGTAAAAATTTCAGGATTATTTAATAATATACATCAATTAGAGCCAAATATATGCACAGCATTTGGCTAAAGATACTTAGCAATACAAAGGGTTGTCCACTGAGTCAGGTAGCCAGACTCTCAGAGAATAGGTGTAGGAAAAGTTCATTTGGAAAGTTACTGAAAGACAGAGAAGCACAGTTTTTAGCAAAAATAACAAGGAGACGCAAACAAGGGTCTTGGGGCATGATAACTTGAGGTGACTTATTGCAGACATAATAACGATGTTAAAATCTTGGTTGTCAAATGTAGAAATTCAAATCTGACAGAGAGGCTTGTCTGGCAGGAGAAAAATTAAGATCTAGAGTAAAGCAAGAAATAAAGGCAGTTGAATAATTGGGGAACAAACTGGGAGAAAAGAAGGATTGTATGCCATTTTGAATGATAAGCGGAAAAACAGCTCACCATTTTTGGCTTTTAGGATTGAACGACCTGAATTAAGAAGATCGTTGCAGTGGTAAAATTAGAAGGTATGCTGGATAGGATGGATTGGCACTCAATATCCATTCCATCTTCCTTCTAATGTGTTATATTTCCCAGACTCCCTTGCAGCTAAGGTCTAGATATGATCTGGGTTCGAACAATCAGAGGCGCTCACATGAGATTTGGAGGCAGAAGCAAGGTGGAGCTATGCTTCCACTGCTTCTGCTCTTTGTGCTAGCAACATGCTCATGGCGATATTGGACTTTCCTGTGGCAGCATCAGCAGAGGTCCCAGTGTTGAGTCATCAACTTCATAGTTCATGAGAGGTAAGGTGTAGGGCATTCATTTTGGTGCATTTTCTCCTATAATGAGAATATATAATCTGAAATTTGAGGGTGAGTTCTCTTGCAAAAATTTTGCTTATTCTTCTCATGATTTTGACCTCTCCTGGCCTAGAGGCTGTAATATCCAAGAAAGCAATGCTTCCACAGATGACATACTAGTTCTTAGAACTGAAAATTGAGACTGCCATGAGGCCATTTGGGGGCTCCTTAGGACCTTAAAGTAACAGAAGAAAAAAAGAAGTTTCTCTGTTGGATAGGAAGATTGATGTTCATTTTAAGGAAACATAGGACTACTATTAAAATATGTGTCAGGGAGGAGTATGTATGTATCTGGATCAGAGGAGATATTTTGGGGTGTGCCCTCATATTACCATGCCCTGAGGTAAAATTTCATGTACAATTCCAACAATGCAAGACAGATGACCACCGATGGCTCAGGCCCATCAGGAACAAAAGTTTGTTTTATTTATTTATTTATTTTTTTGAGGAAGATCAGCCCTGAGCTAACAACCATGCCAATCCTCCCCTTTTTTGCTGAGGAAGACCGGCTCTGGGCTAATGTCTGTGCCCATCTTCCTCCACTTTCTCAAAAGTTTGTTTCAACTCACCCATGATTTAGTACCAAACAGCTGAGGGCAATGAAAGCATGGATTTCAGTGTAGAAGAAGGGTGCTTTGAATACAAATATGGTCTTATGACCATTTAGAGAAACAAAGGCTGGAGTAGCCCCTTGTTCTCTATGGATTTATTTCTGTGTAAACATATTTTCTTTTTTCCCCAAATCTATATTGTATATTGTTTCTTGATAACTTTGTAGTATATATAGATGGGAAGGTTAGTGAACTAGAAGAGGAAGGAACATCACCTAGAGAAGGACTCTATGACTAATGGAAGTTTGGATTTCTTCTCTTGGGAACAGTGTAAGTATGTTTTCATTTGACGGAGGAATAGTTGCACTATATTGGGTGGAAATCAGTTGTTGCTGATACTGTTGTTTGGAAATTTATTTATGGGAAGAGAAGCACAAATGGTCAGGGAACAAGACAAACAGATGGACAGTGGGAGTTGTCATGCACTGTTGCTCAGTATCCACTCACCCTCTTACTAATGTGCTTTCCTACACTTCTGAGATCGAAAGGCTAAAATCTACATTTCCAAGTCCCTTTTGCAGACAGGGCTCAGAATATGGTTTAGATTGGGGCAATTAGTCACATTCATGTGGTAATTGGAAGGAGGAGTAATGTGGAGGCCACAGGTCTACCATTTTGTTGGTCATCACAGTCATAGAGGCCCTGGATTTTTCTGCAGCATCATTTGCAGAGATCCCAATGCTCCATAATTAATTTGTGAATACTGAGAGGACTCAGTGCATCCATTTTTGCCTGTGCCAATGTATAGGTGTAATGTGGCTCTGGAGTCAATAGTACATAGTTTTCTAATCTATGGATTGCAACACCTAAAATAATATATTCCTGAAACCTCTGGTTGCAAAGACAGTGCCCTCCATTAACAGAGATAGAGATTCTCCTGGTGGTTTACATCTATGGCATTGGAGCCTGCCCTCCAGGCTTTCCAATAAGTTTGTATGAACTTAATTCCTGTTTTTAAATCCTTTTCTACTTACAATAGCTAGAGTAGTTTCAGTTATTTTCAATATAACCTTGACTCAAACAGATGGTATATTGAGAAAGAAACACAATTAACCAAATTAAACCATTCTTTGTGATGAAAATCCATCCTTCCTGAGCATAACATAAACTAGAAACAAGCATGTGTTGGAAATAGAGATAATTTCAGTACAAAGGATGTTGATAGATTTATCAAGCCAAACATAGTTTATAATTTTCAATAAGTTCTTGCTTTTTTAAATTGTCTTGTAGGCAGAGCTAGGTAAAATGACTTGACCAACAGAACTAATTCATTTTTAATTTGATCCTGGGCCATTAGCTTTATCTATTAGACCACACATACATTTTTATTTGAATTTCATATTAGTTTAATAGTCACAGTTGGTTACTTGCCACTTACATGCTTCTAATAAACTATATATTTATCAACAAATTTTGACACCTGAAAAGCAATGATGCATATCCATATGGATGTTTTCATAGTATAGAGATGAGAAGATGTATGTCATACAGATGATAAAATCTAACAGTTTAGGAGAAAACATCCTTATCTGTAAACAGAAAGAAAACTCATAATTAGGTTCAGCTAAGATCAAGCATTAAATATTTATACATTGATTTAATTTTTGTTGTCATCTCTAATTCTTTTTCAAGTCAGACTGAGATATTTAAAGAGACAGACACAGAGATGCAGTATGGGTCATGTACATTTCTGAAATAGTGGCTGATTACAATGGTCCAGTTTGAGGATGGTGGGGTAAGTCACCCACAGTTTACTCAAGAGATTGAATATCTGATCAATCTAGGAGCTAATTATGTAGTGTAGATTTTGTCTGGATCTCCTGCTTTCGTTTCTTTTCTTCTCCAGGGTGCCAAAAACTTAGAGTTGTGCAACCTTCATATACTGCCAAGGTACACAAAATCACAGGTATTTGAGCAATTTGGTTGGGGGAAGCATATATTAACTATATTTAGCTTTACAAACCTGACCTGTAATAGAAGTCGCTTTCAGATCTAAGTAAGAAGTAAACATCCACCTTCAGACGCAATTCAGAATCTATTTTCCACAGATTCTGAAGACCCATATTACTGGTCATTTTAGCATAGAAGCAATTCTGGTCAGCATAAATTGTGCATTTAAAGACAGTTCACCAACATCATAACTGCATGATATTTTCCATCTTTCTCATATAATATCTAATATTCTGTGTCCTCTATACTTATTTAGAGTTACATATAATGATTGATATATTCATTCTTGTTTTAATTTATATAAGGCTGGCTTCCTTTTCCCGTATTTGGGGGGGACAGGCACATACTTATGTTTGGGAGACAGCAGTTTCTTTAATATTTAATTGTAAGTTCAAATCTGTCCTCTTTGAGCCAAGCAAAACACTTGTGAAAGATAAAAGTTTTGATATGTTATTTATCAAGTTGATTTCCTACTTTGTTATGTATTGCTAGAAGCATAATGCAAGAGAAAATGCTCTGATTTCAAAAAAGAATGAAAAGCAATCATTAGAATATTTTGGGGAAAGAAAAGAATAAAATATTTTTATATAAATAGAAGTCAAAGTTTTCCCCAAAAAGCCAGCCTACAGATATGAAATAATTAGATGCTGAATAAATGAAAAGTGTATCATTAGAAAAGGATTTATACATGATGGATCCAGGGACTGTTCCTTTGCGCAAAGCTTTGTTTCCTTTCAGAGGCTTCTGGCAGCTTCCAGGATAGAAGTGAATTTTATGATAAAATTACTTCTAAATATCGTGGAGCAAACAGTACTTACGGTGACTTCATGTTTTCTCATCCCTCTGTGTCCACAGACAGCAGGAAACCCTCTTGTTGACTGAGGCAGTGTTTGATAATAACCTTTCTCTCCTTGTTATATTACTTGGAGTGCTCATCATTTGAGACATGTAATGTGTTGGGCATCTCCTACAGTCTACTTCAATTGCCAGGCACCATACCTTCCATATTCTCTCTGCACGCCATTTTTGAAAATCCAACTTTCCAGCTGAGTAGATTGAGGCACACACTATTTTCTGAAATCCCATGAATTTCACATATGGAATTGGCAAGAAAATGTGTGCTGACCTGTGCGCCCCCCCCCACCCCCATCATACAGTCATACAGCATGGGAAAAACTTTTTACAGTTGATATTTTCTCCCTTTATCCACAGTGCCTCCAAACTCTTCAGAAAGTTAAATACTATATTCCAGAGGGAAAATAAAATTGAACCTAGAAGACAAATTAAGTCACTTAACTCCCAGGAAAAGCAATATCTTTTAATATGAGCGTTTAAACAAGATTAAGAGTAAATCAAGAAATGCCTTGGATGTGTGGACATTTATATTTTGCCACTACATGCAGTGTCATTGTCTAAATAGTTATGTAGCAATTAGTTTCTGATTAGCTGGTAAAAAGAGTGATGTTATTGAAAGACATATCTAGACACTTGTAATAGCGTAACAAAGTATAATTTCAAACTAGGTCCTGAAGTCAAGATTGGGCATGAAAGATGTTCTGCAGAGTGGATTTGAAAACCACGGGGCTACACAACTGGAAGGTTCTCTTCCTTTATCTTTGTGGGCATTTAATCTCCAAGGTAAATTTGGTCTGCTTATTCACCCTGGAGATCCTGGCAGGCCAGCGCTTGTCAGATAAGACCTAGAAGTTGCATTTAGAGAAGGGTGTTTTGGAAGAGGCTGGATGTCTTGGAGCTAAGAGTTTGCCCCTTCTGAGACCCAAACAAAATGGTAGCAGGGGCTTCATCAACCCCTAATAAGGCTGAGCTGGGAGGAAGATGAGGTGTATAAAGAAATGCTTAAAGTGAGAGTCTGGAAAACACCATGTAAAATCACTTCTGACCCAATCTTGGAAGCACTTGTCTCCAGTTTCTTGAGAGCCACTTTCAGAATCAAAAAGAGAAAACTAAATTTTAAAATTTCAGAAACTGTGGGAGGCTACCCTTTTTGGATTTTTATAATCGTGTGTCAGCATGGCGTCTACCAGTTCAGATTCTTCCTTCTCTTTGAATTCACTTTGTTACTTTAAATTTATATACATTTTTAAATTTCTGAAGACTTCATAGAATCATTATATTTTGTTCATGTGCCTCAAACTTAAATTAAATCATTTGGACAACGAAAAAAAAAAGATATAGCTAATATATGGCATCTCTAAATTATCAACACACAAGTATTTTTTCATACACCTTGTGGGAAAAAGGCAAGATTTGTTCCTGAGTCCTTACTCAATTGCACATAAACACACAAAAGTACAAAAAAAATACACACTCACACATATGCAGATATTAATACACACATACATAAACACATATGCATACATTTGCCCACACTTGAACATGTACACACATACACTCACACACACACACAAATACATACACATGTACATAGACTTGCCCTCTCTTAGAAGACTGTAAGACAGAGTATTGACCTAGCCCTAGATTTATGTCTTTACGCAAAACATTTATTCCTCTCCTCCACTCTCTCTAGTTTTTCCATGGCAGCAGATCAGTGGTCAGCAAACCTCAGCCTATGGGCCGAATCCAGTCTGCCACCTATTTTTATATGGTCTGAGAGCTGAGGCAGGTGTTTACCTTTTTAAATGGTTTGAAAAAAAATCAAAAGAAGAATAATATTTCATGATATGTGAAAGTTGTATGAAATTCATATTCCACTGTCCGTAAATAAAGTTTTGTTGGAACTTGGTCATACTCATTTATGTCATATTATCAAAGGCTGTTTGGGCTATAACAGCAGAATTGAGTAATTACTACAGAGACCACATGAGGCTCTCTCATTGCTTCACACTGCTGCTCGGGAAACTACCAATCACAGTAACACAGTTATAAATCTGCAGTGTTTCAAGTGCCATACAAATCTCCATCCCATGACATTTTACTATTATTTTTATTACCAGCGTATATGCATTATGTTGAAACACAAAAAGAAGAGAAAAATGTATTTCTTAAGTTGTATTTTTAAGACAGTAGAGTGTGGATTACTCTGTTATTGAATTAGATCAATAAATAAGAAATTTAAAAACAGACATCGACATCATACTAGAAGACCTAGGAAGAATAAGATGCAAGAAAAAGAAATAAAAGGCATATAAATTGGAAAGGAAGGAATAAAATGGTCCTTATTTACAGATGATATGATTCTCTACATAGAACATCTCATAGAACCTGTAAAAATCTTCTGAAACTGATAAGTGAATTTAACAAGGTCACAGAATAAAGATCAATGCAAAAGGTCAATTTTATTTTTATATGCCTGCAAGGAACAATTAGAATCTGAAATTTAAAAACGAATAACTATTTTAAATTGCACCCCCACCAAAAAATGAAATACTTAGGTATAAATCTACTATGCAGAAAACTACAAAACACTGACTAAAGAACTCACAGAATATCTGAATAAATGGAGAGATATTCCATATGTACAGATTTAAAGGCTCATATTTTTAAGATGTCCATTCTCCCCAATTTTGTCTATAGATTCAGTGCAATCACAGAAAGCTTTTATTGTTGGCAGCAACAAGGTAATTTTAAAATTCATATTGAAAGTCAAAGAACTAAAATAGCCAAGACAATTCTGAAAAAGAACAACAAAATTGGAATACTCATATTACCTGATTTCAGAACTTATTATAAAGCTACCGTAACATAAACAGTGTGGTCTTGGAAAAAGGAGAGACACATAGACCAATGAAACAGAATAAAGAGCCCACACAAGCATAGCCAATTATTTTTGGCAACGGGCAAAAGGTAATTCAATGGAGAAAGGATAGTTTTTCAAAAAACGTTGCTGAGAAAATTGCATGCAGATATGCAAAACAACGAACATAGACACATAACTAAACACCTTAAATAAAAGTTAACTCAAAGTAGATCATAGACCTAAATTAAAATGTAAAACTATAAAATTTCTAGAAGAAGATATAGGAGAAAATTTGCATGACCTTGAGTTTGGTGATGAGTTTTTAGGTACAACACTAAAAGCACAATCCATGAAGGAAAAATAAGTGATTGAATTGAAAAAATCTCGGACTTTATCAAGTTTAAATAATTGCTGTGAGAAAGACTGATAAGAAAACGAAAAGACAAATCATAGACTGAGAGAAAATATTTGCAAATGACATATCTGATAAATAACTTGCCTCCAGAATATATAACAAACTTTTAAAGTTCAACAATAAAAATACTAATTCAAAAATGGCAAAATATCTGAACAGATACTTCACTGAAAATAATATATGGGTGGTAAATAAACAGATGAAAAGATCCTCAAAATCATGTGTCATTATAGAAATGCAAGTCAAAACCACAATGAGCGATCACTACATACCCATTAGAATGGCTAAATTCATTTCTGGTAAGAAAAAGAAAAAACAGTACAGTCACTTTAAAAGGCAATTTGGCAGTTTCTTATAAATTAAACATGAACTTCCCATACAACCCAGAATTGGCACTCCTAAGTATTTACCAAGTGCTTTGTTAAACTTAGGTCCACACAAATACTTGTAAGTGAATGTTTATAGCAATTCCATGGCTTAACAGTGGTAAAGTTTTATTGTGAATTTTTTTTTAGCTCAGAGTCAAGATTGAAATTTTTCTGAGAAGTACCATCCTCAACTACTATTATTCAATACTGAATGACTTTGGAAATTAGCTTTTGCTGCATAACTGGTAATGCTTATTAACGAATTCAACCTAAAATTACAAGGCAAACACTGCTTTTACATGAGAAACAAATAATGTGGTGAAGTTAATTTGAGGACCACTAACATTATTTGGATTACAGATAAATCAAGCTGTTTTATATACACTCTTTGCAATATCAAAAGTTAAAACAAGAGTCAGCCCTGATGGCTCAGTGGTTCAAGTTTGGCGCATTCTGCTTTGGCAGTCTGGGTTTGGTTCCTGGGCACAGAACCACACCACTGTCAGTAGCCATGCTGAGGCGGAAGCTCACATAGAAGAACTGGAAGGACAAGTAGGATCTACAACTACGTACTGCAGCTTTGGGGAGGAAAAGAAAATTAAAACAGGGTGTGAGATATCCATTTCCACAAAATATTTTAGCGGTTATATTTTATGAATTCAAACTACTGTTTCAGTAGCATGTTTCAGACCTCAATCCAAGTGCCAAAGAAATTTCTGTATTTTAAAATTCATTTAATTGTGTGATTGAGGAGCTTCCATCTAACTTCCTATTGGAAGTGACTAATGTGCACAATCATGACATGGTAAATGGCAAAGGTCCAGAGAATAATCTAATAGAATTCTATAAATGCCTTCTATGTGAAAAATATGTTTAATTTAGGGTCATAACTCATGGAGTGCTATCAATATTTAGCAATGCCTATCTGTGTGGAAAGATTTTTCTTTCTTTTTTTTTTTTTTTTTGCTGAGGGAGAGTCACCCTGAGCTAACATCTGTTTCCAATCTTCCTCTTTTTGCTTGAGGAAGATTCACCTGAGCTAACATCTGCACCACTCTTCTACTATTTTGTATGTGGGTTGCCACCACAGCATGGTTGCTGCCGATTGGTGTAGGTCTGCTCCTGGGAACCAAACCCAGCTGCCAAAGCAGAGTTTTCCAAACTTAACCACTAGGCCATGGGGCCCGCCCCTGAAAAGATATTTTTAAAGATGAAATATGTAAAATCTCCTTTCAGATCAGCTTTAATTGATGAATGTTTGCAACTGATTTTGGTGATAGGAAATACTAAATGACCCAAAATTAAGCAAAATATTATCCCAAAATATAATTCCATTATTCTCGTTAGTAGACCTGAATTACAAAGAAGTGCTCAATTATTATTATTATATTTTTAATTTGTCAATAAAAAATGTGGAGGTTTGTTTTCTCTCTTGTTTATAAGTAGCTACATAACAGTTTTGACTTTGCCTCTTGGCCCACAAAGCCAAGATATTTGCTATCTGGTCTTTTACATAAAAAGTTTGCCAACCTGTGCCCTAGAGTATTTAATAACTTTGCCCTTCTAACCAGAGCTGTTACTACTCTCCAGGGACCAGAAGAGACTCTAATTCTACTCTCTGGATGGGAGTTGAGTTGGTACAGAATGGATTTCTTTTTCTCAATGCCATATATTTCTGACATCAAAGTTAAAATTTGGAATATACTTTCCCATAAAATAACTGGGATTAGTTTGTATGAAATAGTTGTATTTCTACCTTTAGTTCCAGTCCATTAAATAGTAAAGGTGCCTTTGATTTGCATTTCCCTGATGACTAGTGATGCTGAGCATCTTTTTTTGTGCCCATTGGCCATCTGTATGTCTTCTTTGGAAAAACTGGAAGGGATATATGCACCCCTATGTTCATTGCAGTATTATTTACAATAGCCAAGATATTGAAGCAACCTACGCGTCCATCAATAGATGAATGGATAAAGAAGATGTGGTATATATATACGTTGGAATATTACTCAGCTGTAAAAAGAATGAAATCTTGCCATTTGCAACAACAGGGATGGATGAACCTAGAGGGTATTATGCTAACTGAAATAAGTCGGACAGAGAAAGATAAATACCAGGTGACTCCATTTATACGTGGAATCTCAAAAACAAAACAAACAAACAAACAAAACAAAACAGAAACAGACTATAGCTAGAGGAAATAAACTGGCGGTTACCAGAATGGGGAGGGGTTGGGTCAGGGGTGAAATAGGTGAAGGAGATTAAGAGGTATAAACTTCCAGTTATAAAATAAGTAAGTCTTAAGGATGTGATGTATAGCATAGGGAATATAGTCAATAATATTGTAATAACTTGTAGGGTGACAGATGGTAACTGAACTTATTGTGGTGATCATTTCATAATGTATATAAATATTGAATCACTATGATGTACTCCCGAAACTAATAGGATATTGTATGTCAATTATACTTCAATTAAAAAAATAGTAAATATGCTTTGGTGGACCTGAGTACCTAAACAGCATTTTGAATGAAAATGAATATTTTGGTGGTGAACTTGATGCAATCTATGCAGAAATAGAAGTACAATGATGTACACCTGAAATTTTTACAATGTCATAAACCAATGTTACTGCAATAAACAAAAAATTAAAAAAAAAAAAAGAAAATGCATACTGGGTTCCAAAAAAATGACTAGTAATCACACTTTTAGAACAGAGCTCTATTGCAGTTCAAAAACGATCAATAATTTTTTATGTTTCTTTTAAATAAGACAGCATCATGGATAGTTTACACTAGTCCTCATCCAGTTTTTAATTCCAGTGTAGTCTCCTAACTTCTCTAGCATTTATTGTCAATTTTCACCTTTTTCAAAACCACATTAGTAACTGGATCCCCAGATCTGCAAACAACATTGTTAAATATAAATCAGTTAATATTAATAAAATACACTGAGAATTATAAGCATGATATTATGTCATTTATGTTATTATCTCCAAGCAGAATTGAACTGCTGGGGTGAAATAATGCTACTCTTCATTCTGGTAGCCAGATTGACTCCCAGGCAGGAAACCACCTCATTCCCTTAAGGTAGATAATTACACTCTGAAACCCACATGAGTCTCATTAATGAGCAGGCCAAGGTAATAAACAGATCCCACAACATTCTTATTAGCCTAATACAACTGCACTTGGGGTAAAAAATGATTCCACAATGAGTAAACCTGATAATCAAGAGTCTTGAGTTAAGCAAAATGTTAGGTTGGGTGTATGGAAGAAAAGTATAAAACCAAAGAAAGAAAAATAAGCATACATTTAACAAAAATTACTTATTTATCTATCCATCCACATATATAATTATATTATTAGGAACTTTTCTTATTTATTGTGGATATGAGTCATCAGTCATTTATTTTTCATTTTATAATCATTTATTGATTCATTTGACAAATATTTATTCTTTTTACTAGGTTCTAAGCAAGTTGTTAAGAAATATAACTATATCCAATAGGGGAAATAGGTAGTCAATATCTAATTATGGAAATATATAAATGTAATTCATTTCTTACATTGAAGGACTTTTACAATTAAAATTATTTTACCTACATTATATTGTTTGTGATCCATAACAGCCCTTAGATAAGGAAGAATTATTTTCTCCGTTTTATACTTGAGAAAATTGATGCTCAAGTTAAATGAGTTGTGTAAGGTTCTACAGTAAACTCAAATCTTCTGAATCAAGGTCTAGAGCTTTTTACACTACATCAAATCTACCTTATCTTTTTTGATAATATTGATTTTGAATAGCCTGCTGTCCCTTCAAACTCAATATTTGAATAACAACTTTATCAAATTTTCCTCACTACTTGAAGAACCATAGTTTTCTTATCTTAGTCCCTCTCCAGCATCTTTGAGTTCCTCTCCATTAGCTTTCTCCTCATATCAAATATACCTAATGCTACTGCTTTTATTATGATCTTACATTCAATACCTTCTTCCCTATCCCTTCAAAGAATTGCCCCTCCATATTTTTACTTCTTGACTTCACTACCATATTACAACTCTCTCTTTCACTGTAACTCAGGCTGAAAGACTGTGGACTAAACACGTTTTCTCCTGACAAACATCACTATGTTATAACGGAAAAAAACAATGTTTTTTCAATGTTAGCTATCAACTTCTCGTATTTCTGCCTCCAGCATCTGTTAATTTTCATGTACACCATGATATTTAGCTGTTTGTAGAAGTTTTTGTTATTTTATCATTTTTTGTCTTGGATAATTTTTGGTTGGTTTTCTTATGTTTAGTTATGTAATAATTTTATTTGCAGAAAGCTTTTTCTATATATTTTTTTATTTTCCTATATTTGTATCTTATTTCCTATATTTCCCTTTTGAATAGCTATGGCTCAGTATGTTCTAGTGTGTTATTAAATAAGAGTTAGGACAGGGTACATTCTGATCTTATTCCTGTTTTTAAAGAGAATAACCTAATGTTTCTCCATTGAGTATAATGTTAGCTCCAGGTTTTAAACATACTCTTTGTGGTGCTAAGAAAGAAATACTCCAAACATAATTTTTAGTGTTTTAATCAAGAATAGACGTAGAATTTTAGCATTTCTTTTTATTGTCTGTTGAGATAATTATATAATTTTTTACTATCTTTCCTAATAATATGATGAATTATGTTAATAATCTCTCTTGTGTTATAAAAGAATTTCTTGGCTGTTCTAAATCTTAGTCATAATGGAAATATATGTTTTAATTTCGTTTTTTTTAGTCTTTGAAGTGAGCTAAAGTGTTATTTATAATTTCAATAACTCTATTTACAGTGAAGTTACCTGTCTTTTTTTTTTGGTTTGGTCTTCTTATGTAATTTAACCTTTTTAATCCTAAATGTGACAAAGATGAGTTATATATCCTTTCTATGTATTAGAATCATTTTCTATATAAAGAAACAATGTTCTCAATAAAAGGGTAATTTTCTTGGGGCCGGAGCAGTGGCACAAGCCGTTAAATGGCAGCCCGGGGTTCGCAGGTTCAGATCCTGGGCACCCACCAATGCACGGCTTGGCAAGCCATGCTGTGGCAGCGTCCCACATAAAGTGGAGGAAGATGGGCACGGAGGTTAGCCCAGGGCCAGTCTTCCTCAGCAAAAAAAGAGGAGGATTGGCAGATGTTAGCACAGGGCTGATCTTCCTCACAGAAAAAAAAATAAAAAATAAAAGGATAATTTTCTTTGGAAAATTAGATAACAATACTTTAACAAATTTATTTGAGTCAGGACTAAGGTAGAAGTATCTAGCGCAGTTCTCAAATGTGGTCCTAAGGGCCACCTTCTTCAAAGTCATTTCAGGAGATTCTTAAAAATGTCCAACTTACATTTACTGGCAATGTCACTTTAGGAATTTTGTGGGCCTTAGGCACTTTTGCCTTTGTGGCCCCTTTTCTCCATAAGAAAATATTATGTTTCATGTATGTGTTTGTATAAAGATGAGCATATTAATATTATATATTTAAGTTTTTTTCTTTGACCTAAATGTTTATATTTTTTTCTTCTGATTTTTAAAAATATTAAAACATTTTGATAGGCCCCTGAGAGTGTGTGGGCCCTAGGCCCTATGCCTACTCTGGCTATCAGGTACATGGGCCCTGCATACTGAGTCAGACTCTTCAAGTATAGGAGCCAGAAATGTGCGTTTGAACAAGCAGCTTCAGTGGTTCCTGTGCCCAGAGGTCTAGTGGCTAAGAGAACTGGGTTAACTGAGGATCAATCCAGACTTTGTCACAACTGATAACTGATAGTAGCACGGGGCTAGTCTCAACCTCTTCAGGCTGTAATTGTTTTGTCTGTAATATCTCTAAATTCTTCTTGCTACAAATTTTTATGGGAATGTACTTTATTGAGAACTGATGCCTTTCCTGTCTTCTTACGTATTCTTTCATTCAATACCTATATAAATGGATACATTAGAAACTGTGCCACGTAGTGTATAAGGCACTAGGAATATAGCAGTCACAGAATAAGGTATATTTGCTCATTGATTCCTTTGGGCTTACAGTATAGTGGGAAAATAGACATTCAATAAGTAAAACAGTTGTGAAGATGTGAAAACAAGAAAATATGAGGTGATAAGAAGGAGTCTTAACCTAGTCTGGGAAGCCAGACTATGTCTCCTTTCAAATGAGTGGGACTTAGCAGATCAGGGAAGGTGTTGAAGGCTATAGATGGAGAAAACACTGTACTCAAATGCATTAAAACAAAGGAGTATGAGGCATTCAAAGATTTAAAAGAAGAGTAGGGTGGCTGGAATAGAAAGGTAAAGGGGAAGAATAACATTTCATGTGGATGAAGAAATTCATTTTCTATTGTTTGTTTTACTTCATTCCAAAAAGAATCCAAGATGACTAATCTATTCATATTATGCCCACAGCCTTTTATTTAGACGGTATTTATTGAGAGCTTATCATGTTACACACACTGCTACAATAGACATCCTAATGGGCCTTATTCTATGGATGAGTCCTAATCTGTGGGTGAGACAGACATTAAACAAATAATTAGGCAAATAATTATGTAATTGTTTGTACCACGTGGAAGAATAACATAGTGTGTTATAAGAGCATGTAAGATGAAAAACTGACTGAGTCCATTTGAATGCTGAAACCTGAAAGGCCAGTAGAAATTTGACCAGAGACTGGATGCTGGAGAAACATTGTGAAAGGGCCTTCTAGGAGAGGGAATAACACCTGGTAAGACTCTGAAGTAGATTTATTTCTGGGCTCTCTATTCTGTTCTATTGATCTATGTGTCAGTTTCTGTGCCAATACAACACTGTTTTCATTACTATAGTTTTGTAGGATAGTTTGAAATCAAGGAGCATGATGCCTCCAGCTTTGTTCTTCTTTCTCAAGATCACTTTGGCTAGTGAGGGTCCTTTGTGGGTCCATATAAATTTTAGGATTATTTGTTTTAGTTCTGTGAAAAAAGCCATTGGTATTTTAATAAGAGATTGCGTTGAATCTGTAGATTGCTTTGGGTAGTATGGGCATTTTAACAATATTAATTCTTCTAATCCATGAGCATGGTATATCTTTCCATTTGTTTGTGTTGTCTTTAATTTCTTTCATCAGTGTCTTATAGTTTTCAGTGTACAGGTCTTTCACTTCCTTAGTTAAATTCGTTCCTAGGTATTGTATTCTTTTTGATGTAATTGTAAATAGGATTGTTTTCTTAATTTCTCTTTCTGATAGTTCACTGTTAGTGTATGCAAATGCAACTGATTTCTATATATTTATTTTGTATCCTACAGCTTTACTGAATTCATCTATTAGTTCTAATAGTTTTTTGGTGGAGTCTTTAGGGTTTTCTATATATAAGATCATGTAATCTGCAAATAGTGACGGTTTTACTTCTTCCTTTCCAAATTGGATGCCTCTATGGTCAATTAATCTATGACAAAGGAGGTAAGAATATACAATGAGAAAAAGACAGTCTTTTCAATAAATGGTGTTGGGGAAACTGGACAGATACATACAAAAGAATGAAGCTGGACCACTTTCTGACACCATATACAAAAATAAACTCAAAATAGATTAAAGACTTAAATGAAGGACTAGAAACTATAAAACTCCTAGAAGAAAACATAGGTAGTAAACTCTTTGACATTGGTCTTAGCAATATTTTCTTGGATCTATCTCCTTAGGCAAAGGCAACAAAAGGAAAAATAAACAAATGAGACTACAGCAAACTAAAAAGCTTTTGCACAGTGAAGGAAATCATTGACAAAACAAAAAGGCACCAATTGAATGGGAGAATATATTTGCAAATAATATATCCAATAAGGGGTTAATATCTAAAATATGTAAAGAACTCACACAACTCAATATCAAAAAACCAAAAAGTCCAATTTAAAAATGGGCAGAAGACCTGAATAGATATTTTTCCAAAGAAGACGTACAGATAACTAACAGGTTATGAAAAGGTGCTCAACATCACTGATCATCAGAGAAAGGCAAATCAAAACCACAATGAGATATCACCTCACACCTGTCAGAATGGCTATTACCAATAAGACAAGAAATAACAAGTGTCAGCAAGGATGTGGAGAAAAGGCAACCCTTGTGCACTGTTGGCGGAGACGTAAATTGGTGCAACCACTATAGAAAACAGTATGGAGGTTCCTCAAAAAATTAAAAATAAAACTACCATACGACCCAGCAATACCACTTCTGGGTATTTATCTGAAGAAAATAAAAACACCTACTCAAAAATATATATGCATCCCTACATTCACTGCAGCATTATTTACAATAGCCAAGACATGGAAGCAACCTAAGTGTCCATTGGTAGATGAATGGATAAAGAAGATGTGGTATATATATATAATGGATTATTACTCAGCCATAAACAAGAATGAAATCCTCCCATTTGCGATAACTTGGATAGATCTAGAGGGTATTATGCTAAGTGAAATAAGCCAGACAGAAAAAGAAGAATGCTGTATGATTTCATTTATATGTGGAATCTAAAAACAAAACAAAACAAAACAAAACAAATGAACAAACAAAACAAAACTGAATCAGACTCATAGATACCAAGTAGATACCAAGACCAAATAAGTAGTTGCCAGAGGAGAGGTGGGTAGGGGGAAGGGGATGAGAGGTACAACCTTCCAGTTGTAAAATAAATAAATCTTGGGGATGTAATGTACAGCATAGGGAATATAGTGAACAATATTGTAATAACTTTGTATAATGACACATGGTTATTAGTCTTGTCAGGGTTGTCAATTTGTGATGTAAATAAATGTCGAATCATGATGTTGTACACCTGAATGAATACAATATTTTATGTCAACTATACTGCAACAACAAAAAAAAGAATCTGTAGTCGAAAGAGCTTAGCAAGTTCTGATTGTATTTAGTACATTTTCAAAAATTTTGTCTTGCCTTTCAAGTTAATGTATAGCTGAGACATATTATGGAAATAACATCTGATCAATAATCACATAACTATTCCTGACAATGCAAACAATTACCTATTCAATTAATTAAAATCTCTTCATCTATAGACTGTGTATGTTGGACTAGATATTTCAAAGACTATTATAAATTTAGCTATTATAAAGCATTTTTTATGTGCCAACACTTTATATTCAACTGTTTCATTTATTTCTTACAGCAACATAATGAAATAGGCATAATTTTTCTGTTTTTTTTACTAGTGGCTGCTTTAATTCTTTTGTGTGTGTGTATATATATATATGCACACATATATATACACAGAAGTGGAATTTCTGGTTCACGTGGTATTCTATTTGTAAGTTTTTGAGGAGCCATCATACTGTTTTTCATAGAAGCTGCACTTTTTACATCCCCACCAGCGTTGTGCAAGGGTTCCATTTTCTCCACATCCTTGCCAACACTTGTCACTTTCTTTGTTTTGATTTCTTTGTTTGAAGAATAGCTATTAAGCTATTCTTACGGCTATGAAGTGGTATCACATTGTGGTTTTGATTTGTATTTCCCTAATGATTAGTGGCGTTGAGTATCCTGTTGACTATTTGTATATCTTCCTTGGAGAAATGTCTATTTAAGTTTTTTTCCCATTTTTGAATCGAGTTGTTTGGTTTTTTGTTAAGTTTTAGAAGTTCACTACCTACCCTGGATATTAACTCCTTATCAGATATAATTTGCAAATATTTTCTCCAATTTTGTGGGTTGCCTTTTCACTCTGTTGATAGTGTCCTTTGAGGCACAAAGTTTTTTAATTTTGATGTAGTCCAATTTATCTAGTTTTCTTTTGTGCCTGTGCTTATGGTGTTACATCCAAGAAATAATTGCCAATTCCAATGTTATAAAGTTTTTCTCCTATGTGTTCTTCTAAGAGTTTCATAATTTTAGTCTTACATTTAGGTCTTTGTTCCATTTTGAGTTAAGTTTTGTATATGGTGTAAGGTAAGGGTACAACTTCATTCTTTTGCCATTTGTTGAAAAGATTGTCTTTTCCCCATTAAATTTTTGATTTTGGCACCCTTGTAGAAAATCATTTGACTATATATGCAAAAGTTTATTTGTAGGCTCTTCAATGTATTCCATTTGTCTATATGTCTGTCTTTATGCCCGTACCATACTGTTTTGATTTCTAGAGCTTAGTAGTATGTTTTGAAATCAGAAAATGTGAGACCTTTGACTTTGTTACTCTTTTTCAAGATTGTTTTGTCTACAAGGGATCCCTTGAGATTCCATGTGAATTTTAGAATAGATTTTTCTTTTTCTGCAAAAAAAACATTTTGGGGATTTTGATACGGATGTCATTATTATTATCACACATTTTTTTCAGGGATCAGAAAATTTAAGCATGGAGATGATAAGTTGCCCAATGTGAACCAACTCTTAACCATTACATTGTACTTCACCTTTATTGTCACTAAACAAAGCAGTTCATCAATTTTGTCATCCAGAGGAGAACCTGTTAGCGTTAACAAGTTTGTGTTTCTTCTTTCTCTCCTCCCCCTCCTTCCTTTTCTCCTTCTCTTCTTCCTCCTCCTCACCACCCTTCTTGTTTTATGTCTTATTCAATTATTGCTATTTCCATTTTCCCCTTTAGTGTACCCTTTAAATTAAAAAATTAGCATTTTTATTGTCATCAAATAGCCCTTTAACAATATAGACCTTCCTTAGAAATGCTTTGGTTTCTTCCCATAATGTTTTGGTCTATTTTCCATTATTTGCTTTTATTTTTCTTGTTCGCTGTCCTCTATAATGTTTTTATTGATGCTTATATCTATATAAACTGCTATTCTGATTATGTATTAAATATCTCACAAATTATATTTCTGTTTCCTTCTAGTAGTTCTTGCCTTTTTACTTTTATGTGGTTTTGTTACTGTTATCTGGATCATATAATTCAATAGTGCTTGGTTTTCATTATTTGGTGCTTTATCCTATGGTCAACTTGTTGATGTCTTTTAATGTTCAAAACAAAACCTACCATCCCATATAGCATTATAGTAACTTCTTTTCTTCTTTATTTTTATGGGCAAAATACAGTAGATGATTCTAAAATATTCTCCCCATTTGGTTTTAATAGTATCTCTTAAAGGCAAAAGATTACTGGAATTTGTTTACTATTCAGCCAATCACTTTTCTCTTCCAATAGAACTGTCTGTTTATATTTAGTGAGACGGTGGATATATTTATGTCACTTCTGTCATAGCTATTGTTTTGTGTTGTTATCTTTCTTTTTCTTTGCTTTTTACTCATACAGTTTCTATGGTTTGTGTGATGGAATTTGCCTCTATTTTGTTTTTAAATAAAAACGTCATTTTTCAAATACTTCTAACATTAATATATTTTAAAACAACAGTTCCAAATATTTTAGTGTTCATTTCTATTAACTTTAAAAACACAGAAGTCTGTCCTCAGAGAGATTAGGAATATAGCATCTTGAATTTATTCATAGTCACCCAAATAACCGTTTGAGCTTCTTATATTCATATATAGTAGTCCCCCCTTATCCGCGATTTCATTTTCCACGGTTTGAGTTACCTGCGGTCAACCGCTGTCCAGAAGCAGATGACCCTCCTGATGTACAGTCAGAAGGTCACTAGTAGCCTAAGGCTACGTCACGATGCCTACATCATTCACCTCACTTCATCTCATCACATAGGCCTTGTATCATCTCACATTATCACAAAAAGAAGGGTGAGTACAATACAGTAAGATATTTTAAGAGAGAGAGAGAGACCACATTCACATAACTTTTATTATGGTATACTCTTATAATTGTTCTATTTTAGTATTAGTTATTGTTGTTAATCTCTTACTGTACATAATTTATAAAATTAAACTTTATCATAGCTGTGTATGTATGGGAAAAAACATAGTATGTATAAGGCTCAGGACTCTCTGGTTTCAGGCATCCAATGGGGGTCTTGGAACGTATCCCACACAGATAATGGGATATCAGTGGGGGATTACTGCAGTATATAAGCATCTAATACTTAGTTGAAATTAAAATTAATTTTATTTTATTGTGTTAACCTTCCTTTTGTTAACGTTGTAATTCCCTTATCTTTCGTAGATGTCTTTATTTTGAGGATTCTATTGTCTCTTCTACTGATCTTTAAGCTATGGGACTTTTATGTCGAATTGTCAAATTAACTTACATTCTAAATTCAATAAGAAAAACTGGTATCCCTGGGTACTATTTTGTGTTCAATAGTTCCTGTTCTTTCAACTTTAAGATTTTCTCTTACGATACTCTTTTATCCAAAGTTAATGAATAGGAGTCGAAGACATGATTTACCTTTTCTAACTGTAAAATGATTTCACTTTTTTTTTTTATTGATGTTTTAATGGTTTCTAACATTGTGAAATTTTGGGTTGTGCATTTTTGTTTGTCCATCACCCCATATATGACTCCCTTCACCCCTTGTGCCCACCCCCCACCCCCACTGCCCGGGTAACCACAGTCCAGTTTTCTCTGTCCATGTGTTGGTTTATATTCCACATATGAGTGAGATCATATAGTGTTTGTCTTTCTCTTTCTGGCTTATTTCACTTAACATAATACGCTCCAGGCCCATCCATGTTGTTGCAAATGGGACGATTTTGTCTTTTTTTATGGCTGAGTAGTATAAATGATTTCACTTTTATTTTTTAGTGACTTGTAAAAATTTCTGTTATTGTTTTTAAACCTAAAAAATTTTGACAGATAGTTGTCTACATCAGGAGTCGAAAAACTGTGGCCTGAGCCCAAATCTGGTATATGCTTGTTTTTGTAATCAAGTTTTATTGGAACCCAGCTATGCTCACTTAGTCATTTCTTTACGTGTAGTCTATAGTTGCTTTCATGCAGTAATGGCAGTTAAGAACTTATGACAAAGACTACATGGGTTGCAAAGCCTAACATATTTACTATCTGGCCCTTTCAGAAAAAGTTTGCTGTTCCCTGATCTAGAGGGTCTTTCATTTCAAGAAAATTTTCATTTCCATTATTAGTATTATTGTTATTATTAAAGTTACTAGCCTTTATATTTCTTAAGAAAGTTATTATTATTTTTCTAGTTCCATCATTTTCTCTAAAATTGCTGTCATCTGTTATTTTACTGTAATTTAGGATCCTCTTGGCACTGAAATTACAGCACCACTGATTTCACTCTACAGAATTAGTTTTGCTCTACAATTTTTTTTTTTTTTACCATGTGGAATATACAAATTTAACAGAGTTGGTCAGAATGCCACATTTGTTTGGGGGTTGTAATTATTTTTTTAATTTTTTTAAGATAATTGTTATCACCGTATCTATGATCGTTTGTTTTCTCGTTCAAGTGATGTTGTAGGAGCCATCTTTGGAAGTGACTTCTACAGGGTACTGGAATCTTCATCTTACCCTTTGTGGTACAGTAATGCTTTGTAGTTTGACTTGAGTTTTTTTTTTTTTTTTAAATTCCTGGTTGTTAAAGTTAATTTTCTGAGGTCGGGTTATAGTTTTCTTTAATTTAGGCATTTTAAGTATTTGTAGTATGGTGGAGGGGCACTTACGAGAAAGAAACCTGCATTGTCAAATGCTGTGATTTTTCTGGAAAAATCCTTTATTGCTTATTTCTTTTAGAATACGTAAAGCAATATTTTATATTCACATCAGTAGTGGCAGCAAATAACTGATGATATTGATATCTTATTCCTAAACCCCTTTACATATTCAATTTAATATTGTCAGAGCTAAAGAGGACTAAAATTATTCATTGAAGTTTTTAATGTGTAATTTTCAATTACCTTTTACCCAAATTTTAAAAATAAATATAATGAATTCCATTTACTTAGAATTTGTTAAAAAAATAATTATAACTGAAAGATTAGTTTCACCAACCCACAAACTCTCCCATAAATTAAACAGAGTAACTAAGTCAAACATCTTTATTCTATTTATTGAAATTAATATAAAGTTTCCTGTTTAAATTTGATTGACTATCTCAGGTTCTTGTTATTAATAACTAACATTTTAATCTCTGCAATAATTTCTAACTACCTCTCTATTCAAGTTATTATTATGATTATATTCACCAGCAGCAGATGTTTCCTACAGATCTCATGTTGTTGTAAATTGTTGGCTAGATCTTCATCTTGTTTTATTTTTTTAAATTTGTTTCCAGATATCATAAAAATGTGCTAATATCTTTATTCTATATTATCTCATGAAATATACAGCCTTTTATTCTAAAGCCAAGTCCAAGATAAAAGAATAGGTAGGTTTATTACTTGTGCAAATAAAGAAGCAAATACATGTGGAGTAAGTTTTTTCAGCAAGTAAAACCACAGTAAAATTTTAACTACAGTCCAAGGATCTCAACTTCCAACACAATGTTGATATTTTGTTGGAGTAATCTGCCTCCCATGTTAATAAAGAATAATCACTGCTCTGATTCTAACAAGATTTTGTTAGATCAGGTCAATCATATATTCATAGTTATATAAGAACATTGTAAGTTCATTGTATGTTCTCATTGTAAATGCCAAGAATGCAGTGTTATAAAAAAAAAGCAACAGAAATTTGAGTAGGTGATGCGTGGATCTCTAGAATGTGTTAGGCAATGAGTTTTCTTCTAAAAACTTCAACTTAACCATATCCTAGGTTCTATTTTTGGTATAAAAGAAAAATGTTGCTAGGAAAACTCAGAACTAAGTTACTTAGATTCTCAAAGCTTTAAGTTTTGTAAAATGTCATGACATCTATCTCCTGAGCCTTTTGAGAGGATTCTTCTCATAAAATGTAATTGTATTTTTTAAACTTGTGTGTGTTGACATAAATTTGAAGTCAAAATTAAGTTTAAACAACTAAGCCTTAGAGCCAATAACCAGTGGGATCTTGAACAAAGTCTGTCCTCTGCTTTTTGGGGCAAAATTTGGGATCATTTTTTCACAATCATAAACCAGAAAAAAAAATTACAAATCTCATTTTGGACAGAAGTGTAATTAGGTTGGATCCCCAATTAATGTCATATTTGAAGGGAATGAAATGGCTAGCAAGAGTCATTTATTTATCTTTGAGCTGAACTCCTTGTAACAGGTTTAATGAAGACTGCAGACATTCATGCCCACAGTTCCAAGTTTTGGACCATCTCAGCCTGTGTGCATATCATGGAAAAAAAGTCATCCAGGATCTTAAGAAACAGTAACCATATTATTTCCTTTTCCCAGAAAGGAGAAATGAATATAAATTATTAAAAATATAAAACATTTAATTACTCTGATATTTATGTATTGTGTTTTTATTGGCACTTCTTTAAATAAGAAGTGTGAGTGGTGGTGGTTATAAAGCAAGTACAATAATAACCACTGAAAATTTTGTTCTGCCTTGTGGGATTTGTGGGTGTTTGAAAGAAATAAGAGCAAATCTGCATTATAATGCCATGTATCCATAGGTAGGAACTCAGTAGAATAATCTGTATCCACCTGCCACAGTATGTAAAGCTATATGTATAGAAGATGGATATGGTGTATATTGATTTGAATCTCAAATGCTTGCCTACGATTTATAAAATTTTTAAAAACCTTTTTCCTATTAAAGAAAAAGTAGAAATTGCATAAATTAATAATAATAAGAGCCATTATTACTTAAGCTATAGACTTTTAGTCCCTTATTCTGTTTTCCCACCAGGAAATATACATAAGTTGTCAAAACTATTCCTCTTAAAAATGTTTTGGTTTTTTTTTTTTTTCAGTTTATTTATGTCAGTGGTGCCAAATTCTGATCTTGCAGTCTATTTCCTGTTGCTTTTAATGTAAGTGCTTTTGTAGTCAAATTTCCTGTGTTCTTCCATAATACCCTGAGCAACTTTTATTTAGCACATAAATGCACCTTGTTATAACTCTTTATCTTGGCCAATTTTTCTCGCAAACTATAAGCTTCTTGAGGGCAGGAACAGTACCTAAAACAGTATCTGGTATTAACAAGAATCACAATAAATATTCCTTGAATTAGTGAGTTAATCAAATATTTTATTAACTTCTCTCTTGATCATAACAAACATAGTTAACGCATATCAAGTGACGAATATATCAGATACATTTAATAACTCATCCAGTCCTCACAACAACACTGTAGGATAGATACCATTACCACAAATGTACAGATAGGAAAAGTAAAATGTGAAGAGGTTAAGGAACATTTTCAAGGTCAAAGAGCTAGTAAGCGGCAGAGCCAAGATTGAGCCACACAGGCTTACCCCGCTTAATCACTGCCCTGGGCTAATATTTTAGGATACTTATCTACATAAGCCTTATCCACATAAATAAGGCAAAATGGTGAGTGGAGGTGACACTGAATCATTTCATTAAAAGTTTTCCTCCTAGGGAAAGGGGACATTTAAAACCCCTTGATATAAGACTTTATTTAAATGTACCATA
This sequence comes from Diceros bicornis minor, assembly GCF_020826845.1. NCBI lineage: Eukaryota > Metazoa > Chordata > Mammalia > Perissodactyla > Rhinocerotidae > Diceros > Diceros bicornis. Next base: position 19,396,933 of record NC_080744.1, read on the forward strand.
CTGGACCCCAATTAATTGTTGCAAAATAGGAATAGTTAGAATGTCCTTAAATGTTACAAGTGATGGTTGGAGAAAGAAATGAGCCCTAGGAACATTTTTACATTAGGAAATATAACACCTGAAATCAAAGATCCTAAAAATAGCACCACGAGGTCATCAGTTTATCATACTATTGTGTGTTTAGCACAATACCCCAAAGAATACTATCAGTTTTTATAACCTGCAAAGGATCATCACTTTTAAGAATATTCAGAAAAATAAAAGATTTTTGTTATAATATCAATGTAAAAATAATCCAAGTTCCTAAAAATTATCTAGTTAGAAAAGTAAAGAATGATTTGTTTTTGTCACAGCAAGGGTACACTGAATTTTATTTTAATTTCTCAATCAATGACATATAAGTGACTCCAGGAATTATTCCAAATAAAGTTTGTAATAATTGCAGTGCTCATGCTCACTCATAAATACAAGAATAAGTTCACAGAAATCAGTTCTTCCTTGTGACTTATCTGTTGAGGATTAAAATTGTTTCATCATTCATTCTTAATGTATACCAGGTTGTTTGGCATTTTCTCTCATGTAACCTACAGAAATGTGTGAGGTACCTTCTAGAGAACATGTCACAATTATAAAACACTTCCATACACTTCCTTTGGAGACATGTATTCCTGTCAGTGTGAGACCTTAATATTCATACCCTGAAGATTGATTACTATGTCTGTTTCAACAAGAATGTACTATCTTTTCATTTCTTTAGACCCTTTCTTATCTCATTACTTTCTTTGAAGCCTCTAATAAACTTTAGGATTATCATTCTCTGGTAGTTGTTTTCCTATTGCCTCACTGATACTGTAGCCTGTACTGGCAGCTCCACATTTCTCAAACATTTATTCATTTAAAGGTATCATTCACTGAAACCCTTTAAATTTTTAAATTAAACTTTGTGATCCCACACTTACCTAAAACATAAATAGTGTCTCCACCCATATAGTGTGCTACTGGACAGAGTGCAGATGAAGCCTGTATCTTTCCAGAACTCAGCTAAGAGTATATTTGGAGATTTTTTTTCCATTGAAATATTGGATGACACCATCAATTAACTGCATATTTGTAACCAGGGATTTTCATGGAAAGGGTAATAGGTGTTGATGTGTTTTGACAGCATTCCCATTGGTAAGAGAGAAAAGAATGAACAGAGACAGAACAGCAAATTTGGGGAGTACGTAGAAAGATGAGCACTGAGTGGAAATGAGGAGAGAGAAAACACATTCAGTTTTTCTAATCTAAATGCTAAGAAGTTCATGTGTAGCAAACTGAATATTTATGTATTATGCATATTTATATTAAGTGTCTCTATAGGAAATGAAAAAACACTATGCCAGATGCTTTGGAGGGATAGAAACTTATGTAAGAAAACTTCCTTTCTAGACTCTAGGAATCACTGGCCCAGAGGATGAGTTGTGAATACAAATAGGTAAAAAAGCAATAGAATCAACAGGGAAACCAATAACTTCACTTAAACCTTGAGATTTGACCATTGTGCATAAATATGAAAAAGCTAAGAAAACATTGAGGGTTCAGAGGAAGGAAGTATTACATCCTGCTTAGGAGGAATTCAAGGTTGGAGGCACACGAGCTCACCATGAAGAGCCAGGAGTACTAAAGTGTACAAAGAGAGAAGACGCAGGAGCAAAAACAAAGTAAAGAAAAGGATGTGTTTAGGGAAAGGCAAAATTGTTAAATTTAACTAAAAGTGTCAAAAGTGTGAAGGGGCTACTTAGTGTGAAATGTGGATTGCGTTCAATTTATAGGCAGATATTGGAAGGCCTTAAATGCTTTAACGAGTTAAAGGTTTCTGAGGAAATAAGTATACATTCAACAAATACCTGGAGAGTCACATGTGGCATTTAGACCTGGAGGTAGTGATTTGGAGATTATACACATAGAAATGATAGACATATAGAGAGATAATACATAGAGAAGGAAGAAAGTGTTGAAAGAAAAGAAAAGAGGGCTGAGAACAGATTCATGGGAAATACCTATTATAAAAGACAAGAATAGAAAAGGATACAAAAAAGAAGACATAAAAATAATTATTCGAGAGGTTGAAGGATATGGTATGGGAGAGCCAAGAAAAGGTGTAACATGGAGAAGGACAGGTTGGCAAAAGAGGTCCTTAGTTACTTTTGAGAAATCAGATTCTGAAGAGTGGTGGGAAAATAAAGGCAATTGTGTGTGAAAAAGAGAAAACTACAACTGGAAAGTAGTCTCCTTGGTATTTTGGTAATGAAAAAAAGAAGAGGAATATAGAAAAAATGGGAGTCTTTTTAAGGCTAGAAGTTTTCTCAGTCTCTTTGTAGACAAAGGGAGATGATCCAATGGAGACAGATTGACGATGCAATGAAAGGTAATTCACAAGGTAGATAAGGGGGATAGAACAGGAGAACAGGGAGGTGGCTAAGCTCATAAAGGAGACAGAGAACTTTTCTTCTGAGAAAGAATATGAAACAGAAATCATGGTTGAAGACAAAGGTATATTTTAATAAACAGAGGCTAAAATAGGGCAGAATATACTTCAAATGCCTGTGATTTTAAAAATAGATGAGAGGGCCGGCATGGCGCCATAGTGGTTAAGTGCCTGCGCTCCGCTTCGACGGCCCCAGGGTTTGCGGGTTCAGATCCCCTGTGCGCACTGACGCACAGCTTGTCAAGCCATGCTGTGGCGGCATCTCATATAAAGTAGAGGAAGATGAGCACGGATGTTAGCCCAGGGCCAATCTTCCTCGGCAAAAAGAGGAGGATTGGCATCGGATGTTAGGTCAGGGATGATCTTCCTCACAAAACAAAACAAAAACAAAAACAAAAAATAGATGAGATACTTTGTCATCTATGTATGATGAAAATAAATATAAGTTTCAGTTTTTAGGGTTATGGATATTTCTGAACTCAACATGGTGGAAAATTTAGCTAGGAATGAAAAGCTTTCTGAGAAATAAAAATATAATTGTTCTGATATGGATCAAGATGAAGTTAGTAATATACATTTCATATTCATAGTGGACTTCATACACGTGGTTAATAATATTCTTAAATACAGCTGTCCAGCTTGGGTTTGGAGTATAACATGTGAAAGGTGGAGATATTAGAAGTAATGGTGATAATAGTAGGTCTGGAGATATTAAGTGGGTCAAAGAGATAATAGATTCTATATGCTAAGAGTTTCATTGAATGGTTGATTATGATAAAGTTGATTATGATAAAGATTCCACTTAAGCAAAAGTATAGCAATAGATTGCACAAATGGGGAGGATAAAGTTCATAGTAAGGATGAAACATCGGTTCCACAAAAGTGAAAGAAATGAAGGAGCTGGGATAGCGAGTAATAAATCAGAAGATAGAATCCATTGGTCCTTTTGTGCACCGCATAGGAGAGCTAGTTTAAAGGTGAGCAAAGGGTCAACAGGATGGGATAAAAAATTAATCACATTAAACCACAAAATATGAAATCAAATATGCCCAGTGATAGAACTGGCTGGTGTGTAGTTATTTAGAGGATATATAAAATCTGGAGTGACTCACCTCCTGCCAGGTACAAAGTCTTCTTAGAAAATGGTTAAGTTATGGTGGATGTATTAATTCACTTTTTGGGTGAATGATTATGTGGAAGTTTGACGGCCAAGTAAATATTCTCAAGTGTCAAAACGAAGAGTAGGTAAAAATAAGGAGGTTGTTCAACATAAAATTTACTTCTAAATCAAAGTCCACTTGGAGGAGTGTAACATTGCCTTCAATGATTTCTCCCTGTATCCAAAAATAGCCTGTTAATTGTGACTGCCAGCTTGCATAGTATACCTAGAAGAGGGGAGGGAAGCAAAACTGTCCTACAAAAAAAATTGAAAAAGCTGTTGCTCTGTACATTTGTAATAATAGCTACAGCCTTGTGATTGTATAATATTGCATTGCATGGAAACATTTTGTTTGGGAATGTCTTGATTTCAATTATATGGGAAAACAGTTAGAATGCATTTAGGAAAGTGTGTCAAAGCAATGAAATCTTCTTAATAACAAAAACTTGAAATTGCCTGACAAAGTGAAACATTTTAATGATGTCAACTTTTCTAAAGCAGAGCCCATTCATTGTTAAAATAGAGACAATTTATCTTTTAATTCAGTAATAATTCTAGTCCATTTTGTGCTGTATTCTTTCATAATTCTAACAATAAAAAGTAGTTTGCTGAATTAATATTACTTAAAAAGAATATTTCTTTATTTTTTTCTATTGCATTTTACAGCAAAGAACATTTAACACAGTTATCTTTGGTGAATTATACAAAATTAGTATTTTAGCATTCCAGAAGTCACACACATTTTGGTCTCCATTCAAGATACTTGAGAGCAGCATGAAATTAAATTCTTAGTAATAGAAGACTACTTCAAAATGGTGGGGAATCCAGAAAAAAAAGATAAACTTGAACAAATTGAATGAAATAACATCTTAGAACAAATTACATAAAATAATTTAATGAACAACCAGCATGATATTTTGGTGATGTAATCTTGGAAAAAGTAATTTTGGTAGGGAGCAGATGCACACAGCAAAGCTTAGGTCTAAGAAACTTACCCAGAGCTTAGAGTCAAAATTCCATTTATGAAAACTGATTCCACCTCTAACACTGAGCAACTGAACATATAGATATGCAAACAAGAGATAAAGCAGAAGAGCTTAAAAGCTTATAAGAATTTGCTCTCAAAATCAAGGATCTATATTCATTTAATACAACAAATACAGCAAGTATTTGTTTAGTGTCTGCTATTCTGCTATGTGTCAGACACCATGGTGGCCTGGAAGCTACCAAATTTAGTAATCCATGAATTCTACCTTCAACTTGCTCATAGTTTAGTAAGGGAGAAAGACAAAGAAAAAATAAGTAGAATTTAAATTTCTGTTTACATGCATGTTTACTTTTATTTGTTGTATTTACACTTATATGTATAAGTGTACTGTGAAAGTAAAATATTAGATACTGTAGAAATTACACCCATAGGCTTTCACCACTAACAATCTGGGCTCAACTCCCAGTTGCATTGGTAACCAGTTGTAAGTTACTTTAGGTTTCTCATCTGTAAAATAGTTTAATACTTACTTCACAGAGTCATTGTAATGAGGGTTAAATGGGATAATGTTAAATGTTCAACACGTATTAAAGTACACTCGGCATTTAATAATCACTTGATAAATGTTGGTTAAATAATAATCATAATTCAAAGTAGAGGTAGCATCCTTTTGTTACAAATGATGAATAGGAGTTTGCCAAGCAGTTTATGGAGGTGTTACTGTGCAAGAAATAGATGTAGAAAAATAATATGGCAAATCTGGAGACATCCTTGATACCAACTTTCTATTAAGCTTTAAAAAATGGAGTTCTTCCCCTCTTCTTTCTTGATACTTTCTTACTAGGACACCTCAATTATTCCCTTGCTCATAAATGCCATCTAAATGTTGATTATTTTCAAATTTATATCTCTAATGCAAATTGCTTTTTTGAATTCCAGGGTCAAATATATAGATTCTTGACACCCAGTTCATTAACTGGAATCAATATCCACCCAACAGCTCAAGCCAGAGACCTGGCAATCATCCTTAATTGTTTCCTTTCCCCCCTTCTCCATGCCCATGTATCAGTAAGTCATCTTTTTTTTTTTTTTTAATTTTTTTTTGTGTGTGTGAGGAAGATCAGCCCTGAGCTAACATCCGTGCTAATCCTCCTCTTTTTGCTGAGGAAGACTGGCTCTGAACTAACATCTATTGCCAATCCTTCTCTTTTTTTTCCCCCAAAGCCCCAGTAGATAGTTGTATGTCATAGCTGCACATCCTTCTAGTTGCTGTATGTGGGACGTGGCCTCAGCATGGCGGGAGAAGCAGTGCATCGGTGTGTGCCCGGGATCCGAACCCGGGCTGCCAGCAGCGGAGCGCGCGCACTTAACCGCTAAGCCACGGGGCCAGCCCAGTAAGTCATCTTGATACCTGATTTTATCTCCAAAATATATCTCCACTGCAACTATCCTCTCTTCTGGCCTTCAATAAGCTTTGTCTTCATTCATTTCCTCCCAGTGCTTCCACAAAGAAGCCAGTTCTTATCTTTCACAAACATAAATTGAATTGTGTAATCCCCCTGCTTAAAACCATCCAGTGGTCTCACTGTAGCTAATAAAAATCACCAACAATTACCAGACTAAAGTCCAGCAAGAACTGTCCCCTGCCTAATTTCCAAACTTATTTCTCTCCCTTACAGAGCTGTAGGCACACTGGCCATTTGAGTTTGTAAAACAGGCAAAAGGTTTCCCCTCCCAGAGATCCTCTGCCTGGAATTCTTTGTACACAGTCTTCACCAGAGTATCTCCTTCTCAGGCTACAAGTGTCTATTTGAAATATACCTACTCAGAGTAAACTTCCTTAGCCATCTTGTTTTGAGCATATCTACCGCTTCCTAGTTGTTCTCTCTCATAATACTCTGTTCTTTTAATTCACAGTAAACTTTTAAATTGAAGGCAATATCTGCTTCTTTTTAACCACTAAGATTCAATGCCACTCAATAAGACATCAATTCATTCTTTCAACAAATATTTATCGAAGACCTATCATGTGCTCGGCACAAAGTTACATGATATAACCTATGTCTCAGAAGGCTTATTAGAGCAGAAGTGCAAAAGGGCCAGAGTGGAAGCAGGAGGGGACCTGCTAGTACAGACACCAGGGAAGAAGTGACGGTTGCTGTGATTAGGCTGATGGCAATGGAGCTTCAGAGAAATAGGTGGGTTTAAACTATTGACTACGGTAGAACAAACAAGAGTTGCTAGTGGAGTGACTGTGGAAGTAAGAGAAAGTAAAGAATGAAGAATTACTCCAAGGTTTTTTACTTGAACAATCAAACTGATGGTAGTGTCAAAACAGGAGTGAAATTGATTTGAAAGAAATATATCAAGATTTCCATTCTGTGCGTATGAAGTTTGACATGCGTTTTAGACATACACGTGGAAATATCAAATTGGCAGTTAAAAATATTTGTTGGAAATCTATGTGCAATGTTTGGAATAAATATAAATTTGGTTATTGTCAGCATGGAGATAGTATTAAAGCCATGGCACTAGAGAAAATATTCTAAGGAGAAAGTGTGATAATAAGCATAACTAACACTTACAAAGCACTTAATAAGTGCCCGGCACTATTCTAAGCATTTTGTTTATATCATCTCATTAAACATAATAATTATATGAAGTGGGTACTATTATTACCCCCATTTTAAAGATGATAAAACTGAAACACAAAACAGGACAAGAGACTTGCCCAAAGTCTCACAGCTGGTAAGTGGTAAGTCTGGGATTTGAACTCAGAGTGTCTGTCTCCAAAGCCCATGGATGGATAAGGAGTCCCGAGACAAAGCCATCAGATGATTGAGAAGTAGAAGTCACCAAAAACTGAAAAAGAGGGGGAGGAGCTAGTGAAAAAGAATGAGGGCCGGCCCGTGGCTTAGCAGTTAAGTGCGTGCGCTCTGCTACTGGCAGCCCGGGTTCGGATCCCGGGCGTGCACTAACGCACCGCTTCTCCGGCCATGCTGAGGCCACATCCCACATACAGCAACTAGAAGAATGTGCAACTATGACATACAACTATCTACTGGGCTTTGGGGGAAAAAAAGGAGGAGGATTGGCAATAGATGTTAGCTCAGAGCCGGTCTTCCTCAGCAAAAAGAGGAGGATTAGCATGGATGTTAGCTCAGGGCTGATCTTCCTCACAAAAAAGAAAAGAATGAGGAGTGAACAAAAGGAAAATCAGCACGAAGTGGTGTCACGGTAGAGATTAATTTTTTTCAAAAGAAGGAGGAATCATCCACATTAAATTCCGCTAAGAGACAAAATAAGATACGGACTGAGAAATGTCCCCTGAATTTGACAACAAGGAGAAAGTTGGGCTGCAGTTTCAGTGGAATAGTGGGAATTGAGAGTGCCTAGAAGGTGAGTATTTGAAGATAAGATAATTGCATAGACAGTTTGTTTGTGGTGTTAAACGTGTGTGACAATATAGAAGGAATAAAAGAATAAATAAATATAAGACTGTAGTTTGGTGATAGGAGAGCACACAGAGAGAGCATGAAAAATGAAGTTAGAGAGGTGTTAAGTACCACATCACAGAGGTCCTTATATTCCTGGATCTCTTCACAAAAATAATTGCAGTAATTGCTATTTTGCAAGCAGACATCTCAATTTATTATTTCAGAATGACATACACTGCAAGGAAATCAAACCATCATTTGTAAAGTGTTTGATGGGAACATGTAATAAATGATAATATTTGGAAATTTTAACCCCTCATTCTTACATACCAAATTTTTGGTAAGAATAGAGAATTGGTAAATCTTCATGTGTAGATTTACTGAAATTGAAGTTAAATTTACATATAGTGAAATGCATTGATGTTAAATATATCATCTCTAGATCTGATTTATTATTTATCTTATGATGTCAGAAATGTTAAGTAATTCAGACTGTAGTCAATCTAATGTCTATTTCAAAACTATTTCTCAACTATGAATCTTACTCTCAGAGCTCTCCACAAAATGAAAAAGAAAAATAAATAATCAAATTTAAAATAGAGTGATTAACACTTTGAAATCTGTAAGTGCTGCACAAGGTAAGATACTAATACAAAATGACATGTACCTGAATCACTTTTATAATAAACCTTCCCTCTATGAAATTATGCAAAAACTGTGCTAATAAACTGGATACATGTATGTAAAATTTTTATGACAGCATCTAAAAGTGATAAATATCTCAATAGAAAAAAATGTCTTCCTAAAAATCTCAGGGAAGAAAGAAAACTGTTATTCATTGATACATTCTAAAGAAAACTTGGGGGCATCTTACTATTGAATCATCTTTAATGGTCTTCTTGCTAGACCATTACTCTACTATTACTCCTCTCTTTGAACTTAAATGGTAGACTATGAGAATGGCCTGTTTCCAGTGACCTCACCCATGTGGTGCAATGATTAATCATCACGAATACGAGTTACGATCAAGCCATGGGAAGCTTGTCTTCTCCCATCTAATTTGATTAATGAGTTTTATGGCTGAGATCCATTGTGAAGAAGAAGTTAAAAGTACCCGAGGCAAAGTGCAACTGTGGGCCATCTCACATGAGTTTTTAGGGAAATAGAAACCATCCTGATCATGACAATTCCATAGTTACAAAGTGACAAGATCATCTATCCAAGGTGGCTATATATGACCAGAAAAGACTGTGATATTCTCTATACTCTGAAAATAAATAACTAATAAATCCTTTACTATTTATTTTTTTGCTAATAGCTACTAGTATACTCTAGTAACCAGCGAGAGACTGATGCTTCTTTAAATTGGTTTCTTTACAAGCCCAATAGCATCAATCTTTCAGAAGTAATTAGGGTCATTCAAATATTGACATTGTCAGTCATAAGACAATGCAGTTTTACTTAAGGAACAGTAGAATTGCATTTGTGACATTCAATTAAAGAATGGCCCATGGCAGCTTTTTGGAACTCAATGATTCAGTGAAAAATATAATAATCTCTTAAAACAGTCAATTGAAAGTAAACAGCAGCTTCAGTGATTTTAAAATGTCAATATAGAGCTACAAATTACAGACAAATAAGGTAAATTATTTTTTCACGTTGTGGATAAAATCCTTATTAGCATTAGGACTTACTCGCTTTTTAAAAATATGACTATTAACCTTCATTTCTAGGGATCAGATACTTTCCTGACCTAAATTTACAGATTTTTCCTAATATATTTTTTATAGTTTGAATATTGAAGCTCTTTTGACATTTACTCCTAGAATAAATTTTCTTCTTCAAGCCTCCTTCCTTCTAAATTTCCGGTATAATTGACATTTTTATGTATCAAAATTCAACATTTTAGTCTTGTTATTCACCAACACGCGTCTTTTATGATCTCACTGACGTAGAAACCAAGTGGAGAACACAAAATATTACTAGTCCCTGATACGTTCTCTTAGGCAGTGGACTGTAATATAATTCTATCCGGAAATAATGGCCACTGTATTAATTTTCTAGGACTGCCGTAAGAAATTACCACAAACTTAGACACCTTAAGGCGAGGGGTCTTTATTGTCTCACAAGTCTAGGGGCTAGAAGTTCAAAATCAAGGTGTTGACAGGGCTATGCCTTCTCCAAGGCTCTGGAGGAGGATCCTTTCTTGTCTCTGCCTAACTTCTGGTGGTTGCAATCCTTGGCATTCCTTGGCTTGTGGTTGTGTCCCTCCTATCTCTACCTCTGTAGTCACATGGCATTCTCCCTGTGTCTGTGTCCAGATTTCCCTCTTCTTATAAGAACTCCAGTCATCGGATTAGGGCCCACTCCAATTCATTATGACCTCATCCTAACTTGCATCTGCAATTACCTCATTTCCAAATAAAGTCACATCCTCAAGTACTGGGGTTCAAGACTTAAACATATCTTTTCGGGGAACACAGTTTAATCCACAACAACTGCCTATAGTAGCTAGTCCTAAAATCTATTTTCTATCACTGCAAATCATTACTTTAAACATTATTTATTAATAAGCTGGTTTTCATACTTTTATTCATAAAATATTAATTTTTCTCTAAAATAATAACTGGACCAATGCGTTTATGAAAGAAAATAGCTCCATGACAAAATAATTTTTTAGTCATGTTTTATAACATCAATGAACACAAAGCTTGCACACTTTTTTAATCCCTTACTAACATATCATTAAAAGGTAAATATACTAAGTATATTAATAAGATAACTATCATTTATTTTATAATTTGTATATTTAATAATTAAGGATGTTTCCTTCTTTTGTATCTTATAAAATTTAAACATGAGCCAAAACTTTAAAGAATATGAACTTGAATAGAATATGAATTTCACTATAACATCTGTTTAAAAGTAGATTGTATCTATCTACCTATATAAAATTCATTTGCAAAAACTTTACATAATTTATAATTATATATCAACATACGTTTTTAAAAGCAAGAAAAGAAATTAAAGCATAGGGAAAATAAGCGTAAAACATAACCAAGTATACAGAATTTCATAAAATATATTTGATGTGTTATTAATTGCTTTGAACCTACCTTCTGATGGCCTATAAATTTTGCTCTTAGCTTTCTGGCAGCTAATGTAAAGAAGGAAACAAACTATACAGTGGACACTTTTTAAAAAGCAGTTACTCAGAAAATGTATATTTGTTTCTGATAACAAAATTTGAGAAATACTTCTCCTGTTGGTGATCATAAACTTGAAAGTGTATGACCAAATGAACAATAGCCATAATTTTTCTATACATGTCATAATTATAACAAAAATTACTAAATAATTATTAAAGTAATACCTTTTATAGGACTCTTTTTTTTTTAAAATAATTGCCTTCAATTCAGGTCACAGTAGTGAAAAGACTGCGCCCACATAGAAATCTCCCTGAAGGACTGGCATAATCCAAACCTACAAAGTGAAGAGTCTATAAGTGATGGAAGGGGTTAAATATTTAACACTAAGTCACCAAACACATTTTATCACAACACCAAACTTTAGATAAGTTTTGAAATTCAACTTTACCTTACAAATTAAAGGCAGTCTATTTGGTTTAACAGTTCACCAACGTTTACCAAAGATGAAAAGACGTATAATCAAATAATAAAGATATACAATTGAATAATAGGCCACCATACAAATGGACAGGAAGAAGATAATCCACACAAAAAAACATGCAAATGATGTGAATAGGAAATTCACCAAAGAGTAAACATGAATATCGAATAAACATATGCAAGATGATTAGATTAACGGTAAAGAGAGAAATATAAGTTAAAACCATAAAGAGAAGGTATTTTGATTCAATATCAGGTTAGCAAGAATTAAAAATTTGATGATATATGGTATGTCTAAAACATGGGGAAATAAGTACTATTTTTTATCCCAAACGTGAGAGCATAAATTGGAAGGTCAATTTGACAGAATCTATATGAACTAGTAAATGTTTTTTATCCACCCTAAACAAAAAGCCACACATACACATAAGAGGACATATATAAGGATGTTCATTGCAGCATTGTTTGTAGCACAAAATTGCAAATAACCTAAATGTCTATCGACAGGAGTATGGCAAATACATTATCACCTATCCACACTATGAAACACTGTACAGCAGTCAAAATGAATGAAGTAGAACTATATGCACTAATAAAAGGTTTTCAAGATATATTTTTGAGTAAAAATAGCAAGTTAGTGGCACTATATTTCTTAAAGCTATTTTTTCTGGAAATAAATACAGAGTAGGTTCAGTTTGTAAGTCAGAGCCCTGCAAATGTGTGATAATTAAGATCTTATGGACAGCATATAGAAGAATGTGTATCTTCCTGTCCTTCATAGTAGAGAATCATTTATTCAGCTCGTACAAAAATGGTATTAAGTCATATGACATAAATTAAAGACAGGGGATGACAGAACACGAAACTGGTTATCCCATTAGAACATTTGCCATTAAGCTTCTTGCCAGCACTTACTCACATGGCAGTGAAAGGTTTTATATAAGCATTAATAGCTAAGGGTTTATGTCACATTCTTATAGGTTATCCCAAAGACATTTCCAGTTCACGGACTCAAAGGTACAGAAAAGGTGTGTACAAACGTATGTTGTTCCAGTAGCTTTATCCACAAGATGACAGTATAAAAAGCATCAATGAGAAGATAAGTGTGCCAAAATCCTGCCCATGGCTGGTTAAAATATATAAGTACCCAAGGAATCTAGGCTGTAAGTAACAGCCTTTGATATGAAAAATCTAAAAAGCTAATGTGAGGGGAATGTAATCTTTCTCTATTGATTGAATTTGCTAAAGAGAGAAGAAGATGAACAGCAGGAAAGCACAGTATTCCTCAGTGAACCCATACCAATGAGATAAAAAGTAGGATGAGGCCCCGTCTCTAGGACCCTAATCAGGGGTGTCACTAACACCTTTGGTATTTCTTCCGAGGAGCTTTGGGCTTATTATAATGAAGTTTATATGACCCCCATCTGATAAGAAGTTACCTAGGAAAATGCTCTCTTTTCATTTTTGCGCACAGAGGATTTGTGGGAGAACTATTATATTGAAAACATGCGATATCATAAACAGCAAGTGGCACAGCTCTAACTAAAACTATGTGTATAAACACAGACTTCCCCATCAAGAGTTAAAGGCATTACAAAGTAAAAGGCATAACAAAGTTTTTTAAACATGAAATATTGTAGCTATTTAATAAGTTATGTTTCACAAAATCCACAAAATTAGAAGTCTTCAAAATTTGCCTGTAAGATTTTCAATCAAAAGACCAATATTTGTTTGCATTCTTATCACCGGGGTCTTTCCAGTTAAGGAGTCCCATCAGAGGTTTCCTCAAGTGGAAATAACTCAGATGTAAACCCCTGTGGTCTAAAAGCATTCCTCTGGCATATCCGTGTGACAAAAATCTTCCACGTAAGAAGTGAATGCACCTTTTGAGAAGGTAGAGAATTTCACTAAGCTGCAGGCCTATTAATCAATTAATTCATGCTGTATAACATCTTCTACTGACCAACGGATCCAAGATGCCTGGATGTTCTAACATGTAGTCTCTGAGAAAAATATCCAACAAACGGCACATGCCAAAGTATAAATTGGAAGTTTTGCCTCTGTCTTCCAAAATACTCCCCGAACCAGTAGGCTTACTTCTACATTTCCTTTGAACATGTTGAATGAAATATGTATCAAAGAGGAAAAATAATTGCTTCAGTAAAATAAAAGTAAAAACATGTCGAAGTTTGAGATAAGTTTTCCTCTCTAATTGCACCCAACTCCCATCAACGAGTGGAGGCAGTGTAAGTGATTTTCACAGAAATTGTCCAAATCGAGGAGGAAACTGAGGACATTTTAAAGAACTGGGGCAGTTCTATATTGATACAGCAAACAAAATAATAATGTGGATAATAATGGAGGTGTGACAATAATAATATCGTATGCAAAAGCTATAACTTATCAAGGGCTAAGTGTGTGACACTGTGCAAAAGCACTTTATATAGATTTACTCCTCATAACAACCCTGAGAGGTGGATGTTACTCTCTTCATTTTGTATAGTAGGAAACTGAAGCTTAGCAAAGTTAAAAGGCTGGCCTCAGTTCACAAAATGAATAATGTTGATACCAGGACTGAAACCCAACCAACTTGGCTCCAAAGCTCATATTCTTTAACAACTACAGAGTTGCTAAGAGTGGTTTTAAATCGAGTGTCTCTCCATGACAGCTCAATTCAAACTCAATCTTCCTTTGAAATGCTTTCAGAAATTCATAATACAAATATTTATTGGTTACGTACTCTCTGCCAGTTCGTTCTAGGTACTCAGTATACAACGTTAATTAAATTCAAAAAAATTTTTAAACATCCATTCCAGGTCACAGAGCAATTTTTTTTTTTTTTTTTTTTTTTTGTGAGGAGATCAGCCCTGAGCTAACATCCGCCAATCCTCCTCTTTTTTTTTTTTTTTTTTTGCTGAGGAAGACGGCCCTGGGCTAACATCGGTGCCCATCTTCCTCCACTTTATATGGGACGCCGCCACAGCATGGCTTACCAAGCAGTGCGTCGGTGCGCGCCCAGGATCCGAACCAGCGAACCCCGGGCCGCCACAGCGGAGCGCGCGCACTTAACCGCTTGCGCCACCGGGCCGGCCCCTCACAGAGCAATTTTAACTTGACAAAAACTAGTCCCATATGAACACTCGTCATACAGGAAAAGGTATTATTGACTTTTATTTTTAAAGAGCTGAAAAATGTTAGCCACCCTAAGCAGATATGTAGAACAGTATGATAGCTTTGTCACCTTGAACCGGGACCATGAGTAGTATAAAGTGGTTTAAGTTGAAAATACAGCCATTTAAAATGATACAGCATTCCAATCAAGTAGCAGAAATAAGTTAAAAGAGGGAAAGCATAATAAATATTGTCATTTCCTGAAGTTTGGTAGAACTTTCCTATTTTTTTCAGTTTCACTTTTTAGTCCTGAAGGCATTACTTCAGTGTGTATACATTTATGCTAATCATATACCACAGCCATGGGTTCTTCTATCAATATGAAATGTTTTGTACTTGCTGTTTTTGTGCATCTTGTATTGTTATGTGCAATATACAAAATAATGTGTCTAACTATGCCATTTATGCTTTTGAAAGAAAAAGCAAATTACTTACTGAAGAGAAAGGCATTTGCATGCATGTGTGTCAGCTTTCAAGCCATTTCCTTCTACAAAATATTGCTTTCTACACTTAGAAAATGCATCCATCCATCAGTTACAAACCATTTCAAAGCACTTTATGAATCCACAGAGCAAAATGTACTTATCTTACATTGGCAGTGTCCCAGCTGTTACAAAATTGCTATTGTCCTAATACTTACAAGGCAATTTTAGCATCAGTTAATAATTTTACAGGATAGATAACTTCTAAAGCATTATAAAATGACAGACATTAAACAATAGCAACTTCGCATTTTTTGAAACAGTTCATGACAGCTTAAAAACTAAAGTGATTTTAATGTATAGTCTACGCAGTTTTAGTTTCTCATTGACAATTCCTTTAGAAGATAAAAATGTGAAAATCCTTTTAAATAGTGGGTGAAAGAATAAAACAAATTTATCTTTAAAAGATATTCAGTAAAAATCTCAATTAGGAATAATGTCTCAAATCTTCCTGTACAGATAGTAGATGACAAGAATTTGAATTTATTTAGGCAGAAAAAAAATGATGGTATCATTTAATGGTAGAGTACCACAAAATAAAAAGGCATATCTATTCATTAAAGCTAATACAAAAAGAAAAATACAGCAAATAGCATTTTATATAAATCAGTATGCATTATTTCTTCCTAAATACTGTTTTCTATCAATCTTAGTTTAAAAGCTTCAGTTAAAGGAAAAATCTGGGTAAATGTAACATGTGTTCTCTCTTACTCCCTTTGTTTAAGTTGCTGGGATAGCCATACAGCCCATTTTTGGCTGGATATTTTACCATTCACCTTTGATAGCTAATGCCTTGATGATAAAGAAAGAAAAATAGCTCTAAACAAATTACATTAATTGGTAGTTTGATGTTTTACATGTGCAATCTCTTCAAGGAAAAAATGCTTTTGATAAGCACCAATGTGCGACAGTGGCTATTTTCATAAACGGACTTAGATAAAACCAATTATTCCATGAATGTTCACAAAGTCCAAGTAATTGACCACATCATCAAAAGACAACTCAAATTTCCTTAGTATACAATTACCATCTTCTTCTCTATCACTGAGCACATTGATATTACATGGGCCTGTTGTACACCAGCTACTCCAGAAAATCAAGTACAAGTTGAATTTTCAAACAATGTAAGTTATGTTCACATATGTAATTGTCTATAGAATGTTACCTGTATATTTTCATATTGCCATTCTCTCAAAAATATAAAATAACAAGTTTGCATAATTTCAACTCTTTTCATGGTATCAATATACCTAAAGAAAAATGTAATTCAAAAAGTCTCAAATACTTTTTCAATATGCAGTACATGCTAGTTATTAAACAGTTCTGTATTATAAGACATACAAATCCTTATTTTACTCCTACTAGAAGGAATACATGTGATAAAATAGCCAGTCAATGTTGCCAGCTCCACCGAGGTAGGGACCATGTATCTCACGGATTGCTCCATTCCTATCATCACACAGTGCCTGGAAAATAGTGTGTGCACCACAGATGTTTGTTGACTGACTGATTGATTGAATTGGTCTGATTCAATAGAGATTAACTGTTTCAATCCTACATTAGTTTTTTTTTTTTTTGCAGGAAAGGATTCGTCCTGAGCTAACATCTGTTGCCAATCTTCCTCTTTTTTTTTTCCCTCCCCAAAGCCCCAGTGCATGGTTGTATATCCTAGTTGTAAGTCCTTCTAGTTCTTCTATGTGAGCCACTGCCACAGCATGGCAACCGACAGACAGTGGTGTGGTTCCGCAACGAGGAAACAAACCCGGGCCGCCAAAGTGGGGAGCGCCAAACTAACCACTAGGCCATCAGGGCTGGCTCACCTACTTTTTATTTACATTTGAAATTTCAAGTGTTTTCCTCAGTGTACATATAGAGAATAGGTCTCAAAAAGAATTCATTTGACTCCGACTTAGAAAATAAAACAGCCACTTTTTGCCAAACATTAATGGAGAAATATAAATCTTTCTATTAAAAAACTATCTTGTCTTGTACTTGCATGTCACTTACAAAACTTATGATATCTTTAATAAAATGACTAATATTAATAATATAAAATTGACTCATATCTGCAGTGAAAATATAGAAAATTAAGGTAATATTAGGTACTTCTTTCTTTTTGCCCTCATATATCATCAAAATAACAGACCTAGTTAAATTGTCAAATATTTGTTTACTGTTGCCTTTGCTAACATGTTTATTATTAACCAGTATTGAATATAATGGGTTTTGTACAACATAATAAAAAACTTAAATCCTTGAGAGACTAACATGTTAATTAAGTCGTAATTTTAAAGTGTCATTAAATTCAATCATTTTTGAATCTCAATCTCAAAATACAAGTCTATCTCCCCAATTTTTAGCAAGAATGTATTTAATGACAGTGATAATGAATTCCTAATTAAAGGAAAACTTATTTATACGGGGGCGTGCCACAGAAGGGGGCATGGAATTTGGCAAGCCCCGGTTTTCACAAACAAGAAAGCAAACTAACACTTTCCATCATCTTTTATTACTGGGCTTTAAGATATTTCAGACACTCCAGAATGCAATCTTCAAAGTTTGTAATACCTCTTTCCTGAATAGATCTTGAGTCGTTTTCCACTTTCCTCCTCACAGCGGTACATGGCCACGCTCCATTCCTACCATCTATGTTTAACCAAATGTGAAGACTGTTTCGAATCCTGCTCTCAATAGAGATTGGACATTTGCCCCTCAGGGTAATGAACCTGAATTTATATCCTAAATTAAACCTGGACCGAGTACCTGGAGATAGACTACCCCACTGGAGGATTCTAGTGTAGATTTTTAAGCATACGACTAAGAACTTTCAATGAACATTTATCATGTTGTTGAATTCCTAAACTGAAAAACTTGTTGCTACCTTAGTTTACTTTGCTAACTTCTTGTACACATCTGCACTGCATGACTTATTAATGTAAACAAATTCCATTTTGAAATTGTTTGTATTGTTCAGATGCACATCAACAGATTTCAGGCAAGAAACCCTGAAGAGCAAAATATGACAATTTGAACAGGGAAATTACTTAAAGGAGATACTATCATGATGCTATACATTGGTGAATACAACTCTAGATACCATAGTATTTCCAAGAAATTGGTCCAGAATTAGCATATCTGAAATGGCCTCCTAAGACTTCCCATTGTTTTGATTGGTCTTGTCTAAAGCAGGGGACCCAAATCTGAGGAAGAATGCAGACTATTCTGACTTCTGGGATATCCTATACACTAAAGTCAACATGATCCTGCACCTCTTGAGTTTGCTGAGAGTCACTCTGCCCAGCCTATCCCAGACCCGTTTCACTGAAACTGTCATTTTGTTTTTTGTGTGTGTGAGGAAGATCAGCACTGAGCTAACATCCATGCCAAACCTCCTCTTTTTGCTGAGAAAGACTGGCCCTGAGCTAACATCCATGCTGATCTTCCTCTACTTTATGTGGGACGCCGCCACAGCATGGCCTGACAAGCGGTGCGATGGCCCGCCAGGGATCCGGACCCGGCCGACAGCAGCAGAGTGCGCGCACTTAACCGCTACGCCGTGGGGCCAGCCCCTGACGCTGCCATTTTGAACAGCTGCCCTAAGGCTATCGTCAACTGATGAAAAAGTGTCTCTGTTTGGTAGGAAGGCAGCTTGTCAGAAATAAATGATCTACCCTGTTAGAATCTACCCACAGCTTTAAGTTGCCCCTCACACCAAAGTAATACAAGCTGAGACTTTCTGTAGATAGTAACTTAGTGAGTGTATCTCATCTGAGTCCTAGAATGACTTTATCTTGCATATATTCAGTGGGGTGTTAATATTTCAGCAGGCACTCTAGAGCTAGAATGCTTAGATTTACATCCTGCTCCAGCATGTCTACTATGTGTCACCTTGGGAAAATTACTTGACCTCTCTAAACACCTTTCCTTATTCATAAAATGGGGATGATAATGGTGATATTAACTACCAAGGTTAGATTTAACTGATAAAATCCGTATAAAGTGTTTTGAACAGTGCCTGGCATGTATTAAGCACTGAAATACAAGCTAGTTTTCATTTTTAACATGTTTGGCTTCATCATCTCCTACCTATTCAGTATATTCTTTACTAGAGTAAATCAGAAATCCATTTAACTCCGTACAACATTTTTGTTAACCCTCACAAACTAACTAGGAAATAATACACTGAGTTGAGTAGATAGTGCAGGGAAATAATCTTATTTGAAAGGAGAATTTTGATATCTGTAATATCACAAAACTATCTTCAAATTATAAACTGTTCTGTTACATATCGTACCTCAGAAGAGTTTGAAAATTAAAAACACTCGCGGTTGCTTGCAATTGTATATACATGTATATAGTATATATTATAAAATATGTAGTATAATAACAATCAAGTGAAAGGTTATATAAAAATCATAATTGAAGGAAGCATACAAATTCTTAAGATCTGAGGCAGGAAGACTAAACCTTTTAAAATTAAAGGGGTTTCAAGAATATAAAGCACATTTCTACTTTTCTTGCTGTTATTATTATTATTTATGTATTTTTTTTTTTGCTGAGGAAGATTCATCCTGAGCTAACATCTTTTGCCAATCTTTCCCTATTTTGTATGTGAACCACCACCACAGCATGGCTGCTGACAGAAGAGTGGTGTAGGTCCACGGCCAGGAATGGATCCTGGGCTGCCAAAGCGGAGCGTGCCGAACTTAACCACTAGGCCACCAGGGCTGGACCCTGCCTGCTATTATTAAAAATGAACATATTGAGGCTGTTATTTCTGGTTTAGCCATTTACCTTTGACTCCTTTTTTTTATAAGCTGGGTAGAGCTTATTTTGGGGACTTATTTACTTCGAACATGTAATGTCTAGCACTCTTTTTCTCCAAATTTTGATCTAATAGTAAATCCAACATATTATTTTATTTATTTCTTGAATGTTAAAAGATATTCCAATCATAAATGTGTATGTAGACATTATCATTTCAGAAAAATTAATTTTTAAGAATACAAGGATATATTCAATCTTGAGCAGATTCATTGAAGATCAAAAGCTAACTCAGATACGGAGTAGATAACTTTAAAAAATACCATATAAAAGAACTATCCTGAAAAATATATACTTATGGCTGCTTATGTTAACAGTAAAAAAAAATCATGGAAACCAATGAGTTTATTTCACAGAACTCTTTGAAAGAAGCCTTCATGTTATATAAGTACTATATAAAATATTAGATAATGTATGAAAAAGGTTTAACATAGTATCTGGCACATGGTAAGCCCTTAGTATATGTTAGCTATCTTTCTTCATCATCATATCATATAAACAATGTTATCTTTTCATTATTTGTTTCCATCTTGGGTATCAACTCCTTGATCAAGTGACACAAAGGTACACTTATTTTGTATGCTAGGAATATGCTGAATAATTGACTGATTTTCAGACTCTGTTCCCACCCAAATATATGCTCTTTTAGTTTAATCATAACTCTACCATGTATTGTTACTTCAACCTGGTGAGTAACAGTCTATCTCTTCCTGGATTTAAGTCTGTAAACATAGTAATAGCAAATATTTTCCTTGATTATAAGTAATAATGCTTATAATGTTAAATGTTGTTATTGTAACATTTAACATTAAAAAAATTATTCAGTGAACATTCAGTTGGCTACCAGAGATATAATTTAGAGGGATTGTGTCTCTCAGTTGAAGGAGCCCCTAATAATGGTTCTGAGATTGACATTGCTATTCTTACACACGGTCAATACCCAGTAATGCCAAAATATGTTGTTGTTCTTGTTATTTTTCTTAAGCATAACCACCCATAATTGGGCAAGAGAGTTTCACAAGAATCAACAATTATTTTGTCTTTTAAGATGTAATAAATATCCAAATTGCAACTATTCACCCTAAATTACTTTGTCCAAAAGTTGTATTTTTACAGTAATCTGCAACTCCAAAATAAGGAAAATTGGGGAAAAAATCACTATTGCCTACTTATGATGTAATCTTGAAAAAAAAAAGTTTTTATAAAAAAATAGCAATACACTCAAAACTGCTTATAAAAGTAACAGATACTTTCAAGATGAGATGTCTTTTTTCACCAATAAATTAAATTGGTTTATCATTTTTGTTCAGTATGAATATGGAATTTCAATAAGATTGAAAAATACTATCTCGTAAAAAAATTACAAGTTCATTCTTAGCATCTTAGCAAACACACAAAAATAATAGTTTAAAAGTTATGGTTAAATGCACACAAAAATTAGAAAATTAAATCATGATATCTTCAGAGTAAATACCATTTTCAGAAATCTCTCTCTCCTTTACCTGCCAAATATCTATATATTTGACTCTAAGGCTTTTATTCTCGACTAACTCTAATATTATCTGAGTTATATTCTGCTATTAAATCTTCACACATATTACTCCATTTGCCTACACTCCAGTTTTGATACCATCTTAGATTAAAATGAAAATTTCTTTAAATTGCTCAAATTTCAAAGAATGGAGCTAGGATTCTTATGAGAGAAATAGTGTTTTCTCCAAGAATTTCTTGAAGCATGGAGGTTCAAGTCCAGAATAGCTTTTTCAATCATATGCCCTCAAATTACAACATATTTTGTCATCTTCTCCTAGAAGATCCTGAAGTTATTTATAATATGTATGATCTCTAAGTAGAGGGTATGTATGATGATTTTCTACAGCTGAGATCATTTATGGTCCTAGAAAGGCAAAGCGGCAAACTTAAGGCGGACTGTGGGCAAACTTTTTCATGGGATTGACAAACCTTTCAAAAACAAGCAGGAAGGACAATGATGGACTTTGCTCTTCATAGATCCCTCCTCTTTAGTACTATACTCGTCTTTAATACTATACTCAAGGTATAACGTGTCTTTAATACTATACTCCAAGTGATCTGTGGTTAATCTGCTTCAAACAATCAACAAAATACAGTATGCACTGACTAGTTGGTGTTTGTTACATGCTATGGGAATACAAATGATGTGTAAGATGTTAGCCTGGGCCTCAAGAACATTGCAATGTAACCAGGAAGATAAAGTTAAACTTTAGGGCACTAAATTGGGAGGATAATTAAGCATTACAGTGCATAGAGTAGTCTGTAAGTGTGCCAGAGGTAAGAGTTTTAAGTACCTCTCAGTGCATCTTAAGAGGTGCTCATATGTGAGTTTCTTTCCCAACAATACATTTGCTACTTTGTTCCACTAAAGGATAAAGTGAATGTCAGCTAAGGAAGGAGGAGGGTATGACCCGGGGCAGTTTCTGTCAGACAGGGAAATAAAAAGGCCTTGCATCGCTAAGGAAAGAAGCCAAGAAAGAAAGAATGAAGGAAAAGGCATGACGTCAATCATGAGCATCCTTTCTTACTGTTCCTCATCCATCAAAGACTAAGGGAGCCAGGAATGGTACATAATAGGGTGTGTGTGTGTGTATATGTTGAGTCACATAGAGTATTAATTTCAATTTGGCCAGAACACTATTTTAGGTTGTGGTAGTCTGAAACCATTGTTACCTTCGGTTGATATGATATTGTTTTTCAGACCATTGGAACTAACTAACTTTGATGCACATTGAATGCATTCTCTAAGAATACTTGGATTATTTTAGATGAGGCAAATTCACTAGGGTTTGACTTTTGCCAAGATTTTTTTTAACAGTTAAAAAGGAATGAATTTAGACTTACAGAAGAGTTGAACAAATAGTACAAAGAATTCTTATATACCCTTCACCCAGCTCCCCATAATGTTAACATCTTACATAACCATAGGTCAATTATTAAAACCAGTAAATTAACAATGATATTATATCATTAACGAATATACAGACCTTATTAACATTTTGCCGGTTTTTCCACTAATATCTTTTTTTTGGTTCAAGATCCACTCCAAGGTCCCATATTGAATTTAGTTGTCATATCGCTTTAGGGTCCTTCAATCTGTGACAGTTCCTTAGTATTTCATGTTCTTGATACTTTTTGAAGAGTACATGCAGTTATTTTTTAGAATGTCCTTCAATTTGTGTTTGTTTGATGCTTTCTCATAATTAGATTGATGTTACGCTTTTTTGACAAAAGTAAAGCAGAAATGATGTTCTGTCCTTCTCAGTACATCATATAATGGGGTATCTGATGGCATTATATCTTTTTACTGGTACTGTTAATTCTGATCACATGGCTAAATGGTGTCTGCCAAGCTTCTCCATTGTAATGTTAATATTTTCCGTTTGTAATTAATAAGTATATTGTTAGGAAATACTTTAAAACTATGTAATATCCTATTTCTCATCACTCATTAATTTTAGTCTCCATTGACGGTTTGAACAATTGTGTACAGGAGGATAGATACAACAAATATTACCGTGGTGTTTGTTTAATAGTGATTTTCTCTTTCCCTTATTCCTTGTAGATTTATTTATGTATATTTTACTGTAAAGGAGAGTACTCTCTTATATTTTTTTACTTTTCCATTTATATATTTATATCTGTATGGAGTCATTGATAATTATTTTAATCTAGTGGTTATAGTTCCAATTTATCATTAGTTGCGTTGTTCTCTAGTGGGCCTAACTTGGGCCATTGGGAGCTCTTTAAACTTGGTTTTTGTGGGGGTTTTTTGAGATGGCTCCATGATTTTGTGGGTTCTTCTACACTTTCTGTTGCCTTAAGATGCTCTAGTCTCATCTTATATTTTATCTGCCCTAGTCTTTTCTGGCATCAGCCATTTCTCTAGAGATCCCTGGTTCCTTTCATTGGAAAATGATATTTAGATTCCAATATCTAAAATTACGTGTGCTTATTGCTACTTGGGGTGTCATTGTTTCTAGACCTTCTCAGAGAACAGAGCTAGGAGATATATATATATGTAAAAGAACACACAAATACACACACTTATTTCTGTATCTAGCCCTCTGCATATATATTAAAAACTATGAGTTCATACTGATACTTTTAATTCCAATTGAACACGACAGGGTTCATTTTAGTCTTTCCTCATTTTCATTTGTAACCCCTTTCTCGGACAGTGAGAAACATGGCTTTTGTTATTAACAGTATATTTGCTTATTCTTTCAAAGCTAAAATGAACAGAAAATAGTTTCAGAACTTATACCCATGTTAGAAACAAATTTACTACGCAGAGTATAGCATTTGTGGAAAGCTTGGTTTTTTGTTTGTTTGTTTTGTTTGTCTTTAGACTTACAGTATTTAGTCAAAACACTGCTTTCTAAAGTTACTTACATTGGTTCTTTTATCCCCACCCTCCCCAGTGTGGTTATTTTATTCATTTATAATACAGTTAGGTTCACTTGGTACTGCTTTCTTTGGTGTTATCTTCACAACCTGATTTATTTAATCATTTATTTATTTGGGAGGTATCTGAAACAATATTACGAGTAGAAACTATAAAAAATGTATATTCACAGAAGTATTGCTTCTCCTTCAACCTTATATCATATTTCCATTGTCTCCTTATTTCTACCCTTTCCCACTCACCCCTGTATGTAACCAATCCCTTTAGTTTCTATTTTATCCTTCCTGCATGTCTTTTCCACAAATGAGCAGACACATGTATAGTTTCTTATACTTCCTTCTTGCTTGGATGGTCACATACTATAGGCACTTTTTGTACCTTGATTTTTCACAGAACAGTATGTCCTGAAAAGACCTTTCTCATTCTTATTTACTGATGCATAGTACTCCATTGTGTAGATGTACCATAGTTATTCAACTACATTCTTTTGTACAGCCATTTAGGCTGTTTCCAATATTTTAAAAATAAAATTTTAAGGGATTCCTGGTGAAAGAATTTGTTCCTATATCGTCAGGATATAGCCTAGGAAAACTTCAAGCATGTTAGACAAACTCCATATCAAACAGGGCACTGAAAGTATGGTACCTCAAGAGCTACAGATTAGGAACAATCTGTGGTGGTAGAGCATTGGGTTCCTTGGGCCCCATTCCTGAGATGTAGGACATTCAAGGTTTCCACATGCTCAATTACTGAAAATACAAGTAGATCAAAGGAGGACTGGGGCCATGGCAAAGACTAAGCTGCAAATATTTCATAATCAGAAGCAATGACCAAGTTCTCAATCAGAAGGACTAGATTCCCGAATGATGTTCAAATGAGACCAGTCTCTCGATGGACTCTATTGAAAAAAACCAGTGTCAAGGTAGAATAAGAGTCCTCTCAGCAGAGGGAACAGGGCCTAGAGAATGGTACAAAGCATCTCCATAGTAAACTTTCCTTTAGAAAACTTCCATCTTTCTAAGGGAGGTGGGGAAGGAGAGGATCTTTGAGGAATTTGGGGACAGCTAATCCTATCAGGGAGTTTGTATTTAAAATTGACTGAATGTTACCTTACAAAGACTATTATATTAATTATGTATTGGTGTATAATAAATTACTCTAAAACTTAGTGGCTTAAAACAGCAAACATTTATTATCTCAACATATCTATGGCTCAGTAGTTCAGGAATGGCTTAGCTGGGTGGTTCTGACTCTGGGTCTCACATAAGATTGCAAACAGAATGTCATCCAGAGCTTCTGACATGTGAAATCTTGACTGGGGCTTCAGGGTCTGCTTTCAAGCCGATGCACATGGCTATCAGCAGGACGCCTCATTCCTCACTAGCTATTGGCTAGAGGCATCAGTTCCTTGCCACATGGGTCTCTCTATGGGCTTTTTGAGTGTCCTCCTGACATGGCACTCGGCTTCTCCCAGAGCGAGTGACACCAGAGAAAGAGCAAAGAGGAAACTGCAATGCCTTTGTGTGCTAATCTCAGAAGTTACACATTGTCTATTCCACCATGTTCTTTTCTTTAGAAGCAAGTCACTAAGTAAGCCCACATTCAAGGGGAGGTTCCACCTATTGAAGGGAGAAGTATCAAAGAATATGTGGCCATATTTTACAACCACTACAACTGTTTTAAACGGAAAGAGATGAGCTACCTATAATTAACAAACTAAAATTTCTTTCTTTCATCAACAGGGCTTAGTCTCCAAAGCAAGATCAGGACATAATAAAGGAAACTACTTCTTTTTTTTGGTGATGAAGATTGGCCCTGAGCTAACATCTGTTGCCAGTCTTCCTCTTTTTGCTTGAGAAAGATTGTCCCTGAGCTAACATCTGTGCTAAGCTTCCTCTGTTTTGTATGTGGGATGCTGCCACGGCACAGATTGTTGAGTGGTATAGGTCTGAGCCCGGGATCCAAGCCCGCAAACCCCAGGCCGCCAAAGCAGAACACATGAACTTAACTACTATGCCACTGGGCTGGCCCCAGGAAACTCCTTTTTTATATATGTTATTTGTAAATCTTCATTCCTGTTACACAGTAAAGATATAGCATTGTGAGCTGAAGTGCTGATAAAGACCATGTACATCCTCAAATAAAATTATATTTTATTTTATTTTTTAGGAAGATCGGCCCTGAGCTAACATCTGCCAATCCTCCTCTTTTTGCTGAGGAAGACTGACCCTGGGCTACCATCCGTGCCCATCTTCCTCCACTTTATATGGGACGCCGCCACAGCATGGCTTGACAAGCAGTGCGTCCGTCGCGCCAGGATCCGAACTGGCGAACCCTGGGCCGCCACAGCGGAGTGCGAACACTTAACCACTTGCGCCACTGGGCCCGCCCCTCAAATAACATTTTTTTTTTTTATAATTTTATTTATTTATTTTTTTCCCCCAAAGCCCCAGAGGATAGTTGTATGTCATAGCTGCACGTCCTTCTAGTTGCTGTATGTGGGACGCGGCCTCAGCATGGCGGGAGAAGCAGTGCCTCGGTGCGCGCCTGGGACCCAAACCCGGGCCGCCAGCAGCAGAGCGCGCGCACCAAACCGCTAAGCCATGGGGCCGGCCCTCAAATAACATTTTAAAAGACTGAATCTACACTACCTCTATGAAGTCACTAATGGCATGACATCTTTTATCATTACCACCAGTAAGATTGGAGAAAGGTTTAAATTCTCATTTCCACAATTCTTGAATTCTGCAATATAAAGTACCTTAGGTTTAATAATAATAAACCTTGGCAGAAAGATGTACGTTTGAATATACCTTGGTTGGAATCTCACTTCTAGTTATTAGTTTTGTGTGAAAGTTTCTTTATGCCTTTGTTTTCCTATATGCAAACAGGGATACTTATGCCTCCTTCATAGTACTGGTGTGAGTGTCACTAAAGCACCCAGCACAATACCAAAGACACAGTGGGGACTCAAAAAATGCTATTATCGCTCCACGCTACGTAAATATAATTATGTTGATACAGTTTTAGGATTGAATTTCCTAACCCTCATTCTGTTTAGAACTCTGCAAAGTGTTCTACATAAATGTAAGCCTCAAGGACGTACAACCAGGTGATGTCAGGAGACAAACTTAGCCATCTTCATCAAGTGTAATACTGGTAATAAATGGAACTAATGGAATCTATTTGTCAGTACCTAGGATTAACATACAGCTTTTGCATTACCAAAGGAAGATTTCTGATAGTTAAGAGCTCTGATACTGAAGTCAGAGAGCCTGGGTTAAAATACTGGTTCCATACTCACTAGGTGAGTGACATCGGGCAGATCAGTAACTTCTCTGCGCCTCAGTTTCATCATCTGTATAATAGAAATAATAGTACCTTCTTCTTAGGGCTGTTGGGAGGATGAAATTAGTTAATAATTAAAGTAATCAAATGAACACCTGGAATACAGTAAGTGCTAAATAAATGTTAGCTATTTTCATTAACATGATTATGATGATTACTATTATTATTACTATAATCATTTTGCTTTTTTTCGTTGGGGGAAAAAAGACTTGAAAGTAAAAAAAAAAAAATACCGCTATTAATTCCAGATGATATTTTTAAATAATTTCCTGTTTGGTTTTTTTGTGAATTATTTTAGGAATAATAAGGAAAGATTTTATTTTTAACCCCTAGTCACTTGAAAGGGAGAAGAGTCTCAGAAAGAGGCCAAATCTGGTGTGTAGGTAAATTTCAGAGCTAGAAATGTCAAAACCTGTTTCAATGTTTTTGTATTTGGATGAAGATGTGCAACTGTTAATCCTTTTGAGGCCAGTCTGAACAGAAAGCCCTGAGGGAAAGAGAAAAGCTGACAGCTACTTCTGTGGTGTCTTACCAGAGCAATCATGCCCCCTGTCCTCAATGTTCCTCATCCTCCTGCAGTCTCTTCCAACATCACTCCAAACATGCTAATTACTGACCAGAATTCTCGCAAGATTCTTTACCCAGTTCCTTAGTTCCAGTGATAATGCTAAACCCTAAATTTGAGAGAACTTGCCAAGGGGCTAAGCAGCACCGTGTAGCCAAGAAAGCTTACTCTAAACTCTGGGAAAATAATGCTAACTTTTCTACATTCACTATTTCTCAGAAAGCGTGGTTCAACTGAGAATTTTACACAAAAACAAAAATCAGCTTAAAATATACAGTCATTTATTACTAGAAAAATATGGAACTTAAGCAGAGAAATTTTAACAGTTGTAACTTCCTACGGTGTAGTGGTAGCCTCTCCTGGTCAACAGCAGCCCATTAATCTAATTGAATACCACCCCAGTCCAACTACACCTCTGGGAAAAATTAGTCAAAATCTAAATATCACTTCACCTGCCTGCAACTATGAGAATGTTCACGTTTACAAAAATACTTAAACTTTTGTTAAGTCTTAGTGCATACATTTTACTGCACACGTCAACTTTTCCTCAAAACTCCTCTTCTGACATTCTCAAGGAGGAGCTTCACTTGTTTCCAGGAACAAGTTTCACTTCTATTTTTAATCTCCGCTTGATTCACAGAAGTCAGGTACTCTTAAGCCGCTTGAGGGAGATGGCATATCACTATTATTCCTGCCTTTCTCCGCCATCCCCCCACCACTGTCTCTTGGGATGTGAATTTGCACAGAAGTCTGTAGCTGACAGGGGAATCAGAGACAGCCCTCTGCCCAACTCCAAGTGGAACTTTGGTAGTATTACCAAGATGAAAATGCCTTAAACTAATATGCACTAAAATGTTAATGCCGTCCATATAATATTTTAATTGTAAATAAAGTAATTTAGTGTCTTAGTTTAATAGAAGAATGATGAGATTTTTCACCAAAAAGCCACTGCAAGAGATTGAATAGATGGTGTAGCCTTATGATGCCTTTCAAAATGGAGAATTGATCTTATTACAGAACCAATGAAGTATTATAGTTCTTGGCAAAGAAAAAAGGAAAATAAGAAAAGGAGAGGTGAAGACTCATCCTTGCCTCTTTTAGTAACTTTTGAATGAGTCCATAAACTCAAGGTTTTCATTTTGTTCTAAGCTTTAAAGTGGGCTTATCAATCTTTGCCTATTTTATATGATAGATAATAACTCCAAATAACACATTTTGTAGATATAAAATGTTTCACAAAGGAAGGTTGACATCTTGATCTCGCTAAAGTTTACTTTAGTAATTGAATAAATACCGTTTACTTATATGCCTTTAGCTCCTAAACAGGAAGGAAAATACTTGCACCTTCAACTATAATTTTCTTATCCTCCGGAAACTTGTCATTGTACTAACATAAAGCAACCTGACTCTCACCTCGGCTCTGTGGCAACTGAAAGAATTGCTTCGCTTTCAGGCGAGGGTCTTTAAACTCCAAAAGAGGTACTATCTAGCGTGTTCTAAGTTTGAATCTATTGAATAAAAAGGAGTTTCAATGAATTCAAAAGTAAAATCTATGAAATCTGAATCCTTGATATTCAAAAGAAAAAGTAGAGTCAAAATACTCATTCCATTGAAAATATATGATCTTCCTTAATTTCAGATGATATTATTTTAGCATGTAGCTCAAGTAAGCTCCCTGTTAGATGGAGAAGTTATGTTGCTCAGGGAAATAAATGGAACAGAGGTCTCTCTAGTGTGACACTAGCTGACAAGAGGAAAGTGACAGGCACAGAGGTGACTAATAAAGGAGGTTAATTTTAAAACTAAGATAGAATTAGAGGGGAAGACCTGGTAGCCCAGTGAATAAAAGCTTTTGCGTGTGAAAAATGATTAGTGATCATATAAAATAAAGCTTCTATGGCAGTAATTCTTAGCTTATGAATTTTGGTACACTATAACTCTACAAAAAATATTTTTTACATCTTCATCTGGATAAGGTTCTTTATGAAGAAAGCAAAATGTTCCCAGTCTCATTTCTCACCCTTCTTTTTTTTTTTTTTTTTTTTTTGTGAGGAAGACCAGCCCGAGCTAACATCCAATGCTAATCCTCCTCTTTTTTTTGCTGAGGAAGACTGGCCCTGGGCTAACATCCATGCCCATCTTCTTCTACTTTATATGGGACGGCGCCACAGCATGGCCTGCCAAGCGGTGTGTCGGGGCGCGCGAACCCCTGGCCGCCGCAGTACAGCGCGCGCACTTAACCACTTGCACCACCGGGCCGGCCCCCCTCACCCTTCATGCATGCACCATTTGTCATAGAAGAAGGTGTTCTCACTCCGAGATCTTTCTGTTTCAGAAGACTAGATCTCTCAAACTAGAAATAGACTCGTTCTAGGCATTGCACCATCTAGACACAAGTCGTTGTATGTGACTTTGAAAGTTTTTTAAAAGACAACGTGAATGCTGCCCATTCTACTGAAATGAAGAGGAGGAGGAACCCTACTTTTTCTGAAGGCCTTGGTGTCTGAAACCAAGAGCATCAATTTGAAGCATTTCAAAATTTAAATAAGAAAACAGAAAAACAGCAGAACTCAGTGGTCGGTGAGATGTAGCCAAAATGAGGGTGCTAACGTAATCATTTGCACCCTTTCTATGCACTGTCTAAAATCTTACCATCAACTTCTACGTAACAAACCACAACTAGTTCAGAGCCTACGGAAAATATCATCATATTTTATCAAGACATAACATTGATATTCTTTACAAAATAATCTATTTCACGACATTCTATAAAATAATTAGTGAGGTACTCTTGTAAAATAGTTCACTTTATTTGTCTACCTATAAAATGTAAACCTATATTTTGTTTCATGATAATTCACATTTCATCTGAAATATTCATTCTAATAATTTTAATTTTTAAAAGATACATCCCTTTTAAGAAAAAATAAGGATTTGATATCAAATGATCTTGAAAATACAATGCCTTTGACTGTTTAAAGAGATTGAAATTTTATTAGTAGGCTTTTAATCATTTAAAACAGTAGAGTATCTTCTATTCATTTTCAATAGGACAAGGCAGTATTAAAACAAGACCATTCTATCAGAGAAGCTTGATTATTTCCTCAGTGTTTTAAATTATGCATATGATTGGTGACACAAATACATGTTTAAGTGGTTGCAAATTTAAAAAATCAATATTCCCAAAGAACTAAAATTATGCCCAATCATAAATAACAAATTAATTCACCGGCATATTTTGATCTGCAACTTAACCTATGAACACGAACATTTTATAAAAGAGAAATATCTTTTCACATCAACTTGTGTTCATTATAGTTCATACAAATATAGTTAAAATCAAACACAAGCCTTTTCAAAGAGAACAAAAATTAGAACCGTTCACTGTTCTTTTCTTTCCCAGATGGTCTGGTGTGAGACGTGGACTGCCATGTTGCACCAAACCCACAGCCACCAGGACCCATTGTTCCCAAGGGAAGCGTAGCCTATGCGGGAATGCAATGGTGTGCTCTGCAAGGGACGTGGAAAATAACATATGTCACTACTGTACAGTACACAACAGACAATTATGATTCAACTGTCCAAATTATAATCAGTTTGACAAATGTCCACAAGCGTCTTCATTCTATTTTATATTTTCCCTAAGACAAGGCAATCACACAACCAGACAATTCCATCAGGGAAGCTTGTTAGCTGCTTAGTCTGTTAAACCCTGGTTGCCATAGCATCTAGAGTTGAAAAAGCTGCAGATTGGCATGAAAAAGCATGTCGACAATTGCCCTGTCACAGCATGCAAGCCAGGTCTGCTCAAAGGCAGCACACTACAAGTTTTCTTTCCCAGTTTGCACTACCCCATGCTGTTTAATAATATCCATTTACTGGTATTGGGATTGATCTAGCGCAGTGTAAAATTCACATCTAGTGAGACTTTGCTTTTCACAGGGAGTGAAATTCTTTAACAAATGGGAGTATGGCAATTAATTTAGAGATGTAATACTGTATGTATGTAAGAAGTATATTTAAATTTAATAGAGAAACTGTCCAAAATTTTAATGCACGGTTCTTTAAAGAGCCAAACAGTTTTACTTGGCAATTTTTCAGTTGACTTCCTAGACATTTCTAAAGCCTAGTCATACTTTGGAGATGACAGACAGCGTTCAAAATTCGATAGTACGTTTTTAAACATGTTTTAATCATGCCATAGTCATTTCTTCCTTATGTGCATACTATAATTTAATTAAGGATATACATTTCTAAAATAACTGTAATTTAATTAAAGATTAATATCGTGAACACTGAAATTATAGTCTGGAGAGCAATGTGCATCAATTTTTTCCAGAGGGATCATATACTTAATGGTGATAAATTACCATGTGTTAATAAGAAAAAGTGGGTTTCTACCAAAGGGTATTCAAACCCCTGCCAACTCTCAGATTCATACAGTGTATGGATTTTAAATAAAGTAACGCATGTTTACAAATAACCATTGCTAACTTTTTGGAACTCTGAAATGTGAAAATAGCTACATAAGTTGTGAGATTTAGAAAATAATTTTGTTGAGAAGTTTATACATGCATAACTCAGTCTTTCTTTCTTCCATTATCTCCTTCTATTCTAAGCTGTCACTTCAATTTATTTTTCTTCCAATGCCGCAAAGAAAGAAATATCTTAAAACACATACTCAGAAGCAAATTAACCTAGCAAACCATAAGTATTTCAAACACAGGTATTTTTCTATATTTTCTAAAATACTTGTTCTTTCCATTGATATCCACTGCTCTGCTCTCCTAATATCACAAAATCATTTTTAAGTAAGTAAAAATGATCTCTTTTTGAACCTTACATGTGAACAAAGTTGATAGTTGACCACAATACAAAAAGAAAAGTTAATATTTACACTAAAAGAGAGATACTGAATAATGATTATTTTTCATATTCCTAAACTAGTGAAGACCTTTTATTTCTAAACAAGATTCTCAAAGATTTTTTAAATAGAATAATCGAAGCATAGTACCTTGAGTTTTATATACACATATAAGTGTATATATATCAGTATGAAAATAGTGTCACTGAGTGAGCCTTTTCAGACTATAAATTTACATCCCTCATTTTCTAGGAATTCTCAAAAATCTCAAAATCTTGGGATGAAACTTGGTTCACATATGGTGTCCATGACTGTGTTTTCTTATACCACATCTTCCAGTTTTTTTTTAAAAAGAGAAAAGCTGTTTACTTGTTAAAGGTCTTTTTATAAGCTTTGATGACTCAAAAACACCTTCATTTTAACACATGGACTTTGGCAAAGAACTTAACCATGTTACCATTTGAAAGACTTTGATATTTTGAAAAAGAGAATTAAAAACAACAGAGCTTGAAACTTAAGTTGGCTTTTGTGTATAGAACATAATTTTCTCAAGTATATTTCTTAGTATAAGGATTTACTACTGAAATTTATCTGCCAGAATACTATAACATACCCAAGCTACAGTCATCCTAAAGGAACAATGGTAAGCAGAGCCACAAACTTTACCCCGTATCAAGTTAAAAAAAAAATTCCTGGTGTCGCATTACTGTAGTCTAAACAGATAAATGTGTATGTCAAATAAAAAGCTTAACAAAAGGTTGAGACAAAATTTCTTCTAATTACACTTTTCCAGAAAGGTTGTATTTAAACTTTTGTTTGTTTGTTTCTGATTTCCTTAATTCACATGCAATACAGCGCAGTGCAATTCTTCGAGTTGGATTAAAGGAGGTACCACCTCTTAACTAGTCTTTAGGATATGTATAGTTTCCTACAGCCCTCAAAGTATTCGATTTGCAGAGCCCAAGGACTGATAGCATGCAAATGAGAGTTTATACTCTAACTCAGAGTACCTTTGCTTTAGTCAGGGTACCTCAAATCTGCCCTCTAACCCAAAGCTGCCTTCGTCTGTGATTTACAAACAAATGTTGGTCTTTACAGCTGTGCTGTGTTAATATAAGCCATTCTCTGCTACATTTTTTTTTAAAGTATGAACTGCATTTCCTTTTCTACCTGATTTATTTCATGTACATTCTTCTACTCTAAAACTGGAAATTAAATGATTCTTTCTGAATTGCTTATAATATGTCATTGGATATCACTATTACTTTTGGACATCCTCTACAAACAATCTACCTTTCTGTCATTTTGATTATTGCCAAATTGAAATTATACAAGCAAATGTTGATAAACCTAAAATTCCATAAAAAGAAAAAAAGTACTTGACTTGTGGTAGCAAATAGGTGGTATCTTGCAATGTCATTAGTTCCTTTCATAATACAAAGGGTAAGTGTTATAATAAGGATACTACATTGCTTTATTTCATAAAATAAGTGCATCCTATTTATTCCCTAAGTGAAATACTACCTCACAGAAAATGTAGATTTCGTATAAGCAGGTACATTCTTGTGTAAGGTAGTTCTTGTTTTTCTGGGTGATTCTGCCTTATTCTGAAATTTTCTTCACCTGACTGGAAGCACATAAACTGCTAGATAGGCATCGCCCTGGTATCTCCATGCTGTAGCATACAGCCGTGAATTTGCTACGATCTGTTTAATCAGCAGTGTATTGATTTTCCGCAGCTTTCCTTCATTTTAGCCCCATAGCAGGCTTCTGTAATTTCCTTTGGACAAAGTGTAACCAAACTGTGCTAAGTGATGTTGATTTGCAGGCAAAAGTAAAGGGGTAAATATAAATTAACAAGCTATAAACATTTTACAAGTGGGGAGTCAATAAAAACAGTGTCTGCAGTTTCTTTTAAAAAAATGATTTGAAGCAGATTGTTAACAAACGTGTCCAAAGAAACTGACATGAGTCTGAGAATAATTTTTGCGCTTTGTGATTAAGAATTGATCAGTCTAAAAGCCTCGGATGCAACTGAATCACCCATAAGCTGCTGGTCTGAAAAGACTCAGCAGGAGCTGGTATTTGTTTGTTAAACTCCCATGATTCCAAGTAGATAATTGGTCTGTGAAGTTCATGGCAGAATCTGAATTTACTTTCTTGCTTCCCAGCTGGCTGAGCACTGGTTTATAGACTCCTGTGTACAAATTTAGCCAGCAGCAAACCTCACATCTTTAATATAAAAGGTGTTTTGTTGTGTTTTTCAGGTGCTGAGTGGAAAGCCCACACTCCAGAAGCTCATTAAAAGGGCCAAGTTACAGTACAGGTTTATTTCTGTCACAGCGTTTCTGAAAACAGTGACAAAGATTAATATGTTTCTTTAGTACTGGAAAAAGCCTGACACAATCCCTTGTGAATTTGATCATCTGTTTCATTGCCTGTATAAGATTCAATCTCCTATTATATGCTGAAGTTACAGCTGTAAACTAATGCTGGTAAGAATTCATAAGCTATTGCAGAAGCCTGGGGCAAAACTAATTGTTTTGTTCAACGGTCGCTTATTTATTTATTATTTATTTCATACCCCTCTCCTATCATCTTTTTCCACTGTTCCTCCTCAAAGTCGAGATTATCTTGGCTCTTTGTCTGAATGTACAGAGCAAATATGGAGACATGAGGAGTTCATGTTTTCAGGAGCTTTCAAAAAAGTTGCTACAAATCAATGTATTGTGGAAATGTTGTCCACTCTGAATTTTTTATAAAACTATTCTTACTTTCCTTTCCTTGAAATGGAAATTCCTCATTAAAAAGCAATATCTGCACAAGCAATATAACCTTTGTGTTCTCTGTAATCATGTGACATTAGGCTTTCTCTGCTAGTGGTTGCTGTATCTCTGGGACATGATTTGACATGTGGTACATGTAAATCCTAGAAAAGTGCAAACTATATCATAAAATGATTCTGTTTTACATCAAATTAGATAGGCAAATAGCTATTTTCTATTTTCAAAAATTAAAAGTTATAACAATTTGCTATATGAATACCACAAAACAAATGATCTTTTAAATTGAGGAATCTCTCTCTCTCAAGTTACTTGTAAAGGAATATTTATTCCTTACCTACCACTTTTTGTTATTATGGCAAATTATATGCTACATTAGAATTTTAGAGATTAAAAAAATATATGTTCAAAATTTCAAACATTATGCAAGTATAAAATAACACACAAATAGAAGGATCCCTAAGAATCCATTTGTGTACACTTTTATAGGTGTTGGTGGAAATTATTGCAAGATTAAACTGAAGACGTATATTCATGAGATGTTTCAAATTAGACATTAAGCCTCCATTATTCTTAACAGAAGTTGTGTGCCTAATTCCCTATGCACCACAGATATTTTAACCCACAATAACTGATTGTAAATACAGTATGAAACTAGCTAGAGCCTTATTTACACCTGCCAATTTGCTGCCCTCCAGCACTAAAAACAAAAACAAAATGGTAGCAAAAGAACTGCCAAGCAAAACACCCTCTGCCCCTCATGTACACTCCTTTCTATTTCCACAAACAGAACATTTTGCTTCCCGTTTTCCTTCAGCAAATTCAACTTCGAGATTTCAAATAAAGGTAAAGAAAAAGATATTTGCATGACATGACAATAAGAAAATAATTGTTCCAATGTCATCTCCCTGAAACATGTGTGCCCTTAAAATAACGTAAGTAGTGTAAGTGCTTCGTGGCACTTTTAATTGAGGAGTAACACATGTGCCATGTAATGCATATGTTGCAATGGCACCATTTCTTTTTACTGAATAGCTGCAAAATTTGTGCTTGATTTTGTTCATACACTAAAAGCCCATGGTATTCATTAAAAAGTATATATCATGGATATGTTAGCTGACAAAGTTGAACTCCCCATTGTTTTTCACATCCTGTGCTTCCCTATCGTATCTCATTTACATAATGGCAGCCCAATTATTTTCGTCTTTGTTTTTTTAGAAGCTTAAAGCATTTGTCAACATTTTAGTGAGGTTTCCCTACTACCTTGATTCAATGAAAATGACTTATGCTAAATGTTAGACAGTGTTTTACCCTACTATTGTGGTTAGCAATGATTTGCATTATTATTGCATATATTACTTAACTTACATATATTACAAAAGTAACATAAGGCATATAATAATGACTTGCATACATAATGATATGAATAATTTGCCAATCAATAGCATCTTTTTCCAACGTGCTCGATATATGTTATTTGATGATAGACTCTGTCCTTAAACATTCAATACCTTGAGTACCAAAGGAACTCAGACATCTTGATTAACTTTTTAATATTATTGAGAACAAATATGATTTTTATCACATAAAAGAATATTGAAGATTACTTCATGGACAAAAAATTGATGGCTAAGTCAAAATTAGAACTCAGTACTCTTTAGACTTTAGATCACGTTTAATATTTCATGTCAAAGGATTATGATTTCCAGGGCTGGTAAACACATATGTGGAGATCTGTTTTACTGGATAGATTGTAGGATTCTGAAGACAGGATAAATGTCTCATTTAACTCTTGACCAACACTAAACATGTATGTGTATTCAGCAAATATTCATTAAATTGAATAAATTGAGGCTTTCAAGACATAAATTGCCAATATATGGTATCTTAGATCATACCAATTCTTGTTACTTATGGCAGTGATGTTGATGAATTTTTCGGGTCAATATATGGCAATTGCAAATTGTGGCACAGACTATATTTATTGTGCCTTCTAATGGGAAATGGGGTGAATAGGAATGAAATATAAAACAGAAAACAATGTGTGGCATGCTATATTTGGATGTTTCATTACTCTAATAAATAAAAGGAGATTAGATATTTTATCTAATTTTAGGAGAGAAAATGGTAAAATTTCAAGAATTGCCTTTTTATTTTTTTTATTTCTGTTTTTTTTGTGTGTGTGTGTGAGGAAGATCAGCCCTGAGCTAATATCCATGCCAATCCTCCTCTTTTTGCTGAGGAAGACCAGCCCTGAGCTAACATCTATTGCCAATCCTCCCCCCTTTTTTTTTCCCCCTTTTTCTCCCCAAAGCCCCATTAGATAGTTGTATGTCATAGTCGTACATCCTTCTAGTTGCTGTTATGTGGGACGCTGCCTCAGCGTGGCCGGAGAAGTGGTGCGATGGTGCACGCCCGGGATCCGACCCAGGGCCGCCAGTAGGGGAGCGCGTGCACTTAACCACTAAGCCACGGGGCCAGCCCTGCCTTTTTATTTTTTTGGTAAGCCTGTAAGGATAGAATCCTATAAAACATTAGTAAATATGAAAATAAATACAAGAAGAATGCTATAAAGGCATGATTGCTACACATTTATGAGAAAGTATTAATCAACCCATATTCACTAGAAATGGCATGTTAAAAAATATAAAGTTTTGATTTTGTGGCAATGTGATTTGAGTAAGTACACAGTATCACCTTATATTTACCATGAAAAATATACCAAGAAAGAGACTAAGACTGACATACTTTGTTAATACAAACTTTGAAACCACCTATATGTGGCTTTAGTCAGTTAAAAATAACCAAGTGTTTCAAATTGCTAAGACTCTCTTAATGGATAAAAGAATAAAACTTTTCACATTCAAACTGGAAGAATGCCCTCAAAATATTCCCATGGCTACTTTGGTCTCTTCTTAGATTTAGAAATATTTTTACCAATTTCTACTCTCAGATATTAAATCCTGGAGTGATTAGGCATTGAATTAAGTTAGGTAGGCATATGATAGAAATCTGAGGCATATTTCTAAGGACAAAATTTATGCCAACAATGTCAATCAGATACTTTAAAAGTACTGTTTATTTAGGGTGATTAATGACTATCTAATGTCTTTGTTGACTTCTCTTTGCAGTTAAGTGGTGGTCTCAAGTTTATTTTGGTAATAAAGCACTGTTCTCGGAAATGAATTCAAATCTTTAGTTCTCATCTATTTAACCTTTAGGTTTTTGTTAAGTGGAAACAAAGTTATGCTTTGTTCCCTCAATTTCCTTTATTCTGCATTATACTATATCTTTTTCATTTAAAAATGTTCAAACCAGTGAATTAGATACATACTCTACTGAAATCTGTAACTGCCCTTAGTTCAAGTAACTTCAGAGAAAGTTACTGTCTGTGACTGTTACTGTCAGTTAATGTTACTGACAATATTGTCAGTTATTGTCTGTGAATGAAGAGTATTTCAGGTCACAGTATATTTCTGTCCACATTGTACACAACGAATGATTTGTGCTTTTTCAGTTTGTTCTCATTCATCTACTAATATATTTTTAGTTCTTTTATTCCTGAATATCAAGCACATGATTCTATCCAGTTATTTTAGTCTACATGCAAAGAATATATATTCCAATTAATATAGGTGTCATCAGTGTAGGTGATGTATCCTAGGGGATTTTATAATTAACCTAACAGGAGAATAATAAATATTTACATAGGGTATACATATACATTTATCTCATTATAACTAATAATAATACCATAGATATGGCACTTAGAATGAAACTACTTCTTTATTCCCAAATTATAGATTGTCATTTTTGTTGAGCCATTTGTTTGGAAATTTAAAATATGGTTATCTGACTAATTGACTCTTCTTACAGGAAGCTATTCCTTTGGGGGGAAATTATAACATCAGGGAGGAGATTGGCCGAAGTGAATTTCCAAGTTTTAGTCAACAATAGTTATCAGGCTCTTACATCATAACAGAACACTATATCAGATTTTACATAGGAATAGTCCAAAAAGGAGAGTAGCATGCAGGATTCCTGCCTGCAGCGCATTTAAGTACATATCGGAAAACTAGGACATACATCAAAAGACTTAGATGGACACTTTTGTTAACCAAAGTTACCTAAGTACCAAGAAAATGCCTAGTGGAGGCATAATCACAATCAGGTGAGATTAATCTTGGAAAACTTTTCAGAGAAAATTAGTTTTAAGCCAGGTTTTGAAGTATTTAAGAACTATTCAATGGGAAGAAGAGGGACTAAATAAGCTCACTAGAAGAGAATTAAATGTCATTCAACAAATACTGAATGCCTTCTATGTGCAAGGACTTGGTTGATATGCACAAGACTCAAACATCGTGCCTGCTCTCATGACCTCTCCATCTAGTGATGGAGACATAGAGGCAAACAATAATGGCATGTGCCAAGGCTCAGGAGCAGAAACATACATAAAATTTTCAGAGAATGGAAAGACTTTTGTTTGCCTGCATTCAAGATTTCATACAGAGGTATAAAAATTAATTCGTTAATAAGAGCAGGAGTGGGTCATCATTTGGTAGATGGTCTTGAAAGCATATGCATCAGCTAGAAACAGTTTCAGTCCTGAGAGCTTATGCATCAGAAACTCCAAAATGTCGTCAATGTCCCAAGTTCCTTCTTTCTTTCTGCTCTATGATTCAGACTGTGAAATACTGGAACTCATAGTCACGATATAACTTCAGCCAACAAGGACTGGGACTGTCTTCCAGGCCAACAGAAAGAGAAAAAGAAAGAGAGAGAGAAAGAGAAAGAGGTGACAGTGACATTTTCCCTCTCCCTTTTGAGGAGCATTCATGAAAGATTAATCCTATGACTTCTAGTTATATCTTTTTGAACCATAGTGTGCCCAGAACTACAGAGGAGGCTGCTTTTATAGTTTTTCACTAGTCACATTACCACTCCCAACAAATCAGAGTTATGTAGTAAAGACGGTGGGATTGAATATGGGATAGGCAGCCAATAGTTTTTAGCAGAGTAGGGTTGAGAAGTTCTTATTTCAAAAGCCCTGAAAGTGAGCAAGAAAGTGCTGAAGAAGCATTATGAAAACAATAATTGACAGAGATATGTTAACAATTGTATCTAAGACAAGTTTTTTCCAGAAAAAAAAGGATTGGACGCAAGATTAATTTTAGAATATTTAATTAAAGAGCTGAGATATCTTCAATTCAAATTGTTGTAGATATGTAGACTCTGGAAATGGTAAACCTATAGACTCTGGAAATGGTAAACCTAAGAAATGACCTGAGGAAATAATCCTCAACATTTGTTAATGAAAAACATAAAAGAGTGGAAGGATTGTGTAAGTGCGTGTGTGTGTGTGCGCGCGCGCGTATGAGAGGGAGAGAGAACCTAGATTTGCATTTAGTTAACTATCATTCAGTTGTTTAAATCACAAAGACTGTGGTGTAATTGTAAAACATGGAGAAATCACAAATCTTTCAAACAGGAAGAAGGCGAAGATGCTTAAGAGGGAAAAGACACATGGATAGTAGCTTCTTTTTTACACATATGTAGTTAGTTTTCTAACAGAGAGTAGAATGGGTATATCTCCTCTAGACTATAGAGATGGATTCAGAAGTGGAAACATTATAATGAGCCTAGACTTCCCTCTAGCATGCACACATGTGCACGCACATGCACACACACACACACACACACACACACTTTCCCCATCTTAGTTAACTAACACCCCAGTCACCCAAACTAAAAAAGTAGGAATCATCTTTTCTTCCTTCCTCACCATTGCATCTAACCAGTAGCAATTTCCATAAGCATTGCATCCACAATATTTTTTTTTTTTTTTTTGGTAAGGAGATCAGCCCTGTGCTAACATCCGCCAATCCTCCTCTTTTTTTTTTGCTGAGGAAGATGACCCTGGGCTAACATCTGTGCCCATCTTCCTCCACTTTATATGGGACGCCGCCACAGCATGGCTTGCCAAGCAGTGCGTCTGTGCGCGCCCGGGATCCGAACCAGCGAACCCCGGGCCGCCGCAGCGGAGCGCGCGCACTTAACCGCTTGCGCCACCGGGCCAGCCCCCACAATATTTTTTAATTCAGCCATTTGTTATCATCTCCACTGCCACCACCATGGTTCAAACCTCAACATCTCTTGCCGGGGTTACTACAATACTATTTTACCTGATCACCCTCAACTTTTATCCCGCACAATGTAGTTTCTCCTGACAACTAGATCTTTTAAAGATCTTTTAATCTTTTAAAGAATATAAATCATATTATGTCACTCACATACTTAAAACTGTTGAAGAGCTTTCTAATGCAATTAGAATTAAAACCCTCAGATTCTCTATCACAGCATGTCTACAAAGTCATACATGATCTGACCCCTCAGCTCTCTTCCACTCATTCTCTCTGCATTGACACACTTCCCATTTCTGTGGCACATTAAGATCACTCCTACTAGAGTGTGTTTACACTTACTCTTTGTCCTTTCTAAAACACTCTTCCCTCTAGATGATTATCTCCGTGTTTCTGGCTCCCAATCTTTCAGATCTCAAAGGCGCTCAGAGTCTAGCCTATCTAAAATGATCTCCGTTCACCCAGACACTATCCCTGTTTTAGTTTCTTCATTACAACTTTCGTTATCTAAAATATATATCTTATTATTTATTGTGTATTGTCTGTCCAATATAACGTAAGCTCAATAAGGCAAGCACAATATCAGTCATGTACATTATTGTTTCCCTGCACTTAGAACAGCTTGTGCTCCAAAATAAGCACTCAATAAATACTTGTGGAATGAATGCATGATTAGAATGGCTTTTGGAAGATATCTGCAGCATAGTCTTTGACGCAAGGCAAGTTTTGGACTAGCTAATAAGAACCAAGGAGAAATATTAATACTCTCTTGCAGTAGCAAAAGTAATCCTGGAGCAGGAAAACAAAAACTGGTTAAAGACTGTTCTGGGACATTCTTCCAAGTACACAGCAGGCAGAGGAACAGGGCTATTCAGGTTTGGAAATGAACTAAAAAAGAATAACAGGATCAGGGACTGTAGATTCTAGTAGAGTGATTATACAACTCAATTTACTTAGAATAGTCCCATTTTATGTCTGTAGTCCCAACTTAATTATTAACTATGCCCCCCTTTCACTCTCAAAAGTGTCCCTTGGATGAAAAATTATATGGTAAACCTAAGTCTAGGATGCTAAAGAACTGTCCATGGAGTTCCTACAAGCCGGAATGAATGGAGATTCTCTGGTAGTGTTGTACTATGTTACTTGCTCCTCTGAAATGCAGAACAACTCAGAATGTTTTCCAAAGGCACAGGTCTCAAAAGGATCAACATGGACTTTTCCACCAGCTGCTTCAGTGACTCTGCAATAAGCAATCATCCAGGGAACTCAGCCTGAGCTCCTGTGAATGTATTTGGCATAAAGGAGTTAACACTGCTACTTCTGATGCAAGAACAGCATGTACTTCACTGAATCATCAAGTCAAACCAAGGATGGAACGAGTCCCAGAACGCCAGCTTGCCTAGGTTCCTGCTGTAGGAAGCTAAATACGAAAACTTGATCTGGTGTCTAAGGGCATTTCTTTAACATACCAGTAAAATGGTCCATATGAAGACTACGTTACATGAACAAACCAAATAATGGTATGGCAGCTCTTCTGCTGGACTGTAGATATGGTTCTAAGAATTTTTCATTCCATTTTCTGTAGATTTCTTCCAGCTCTGAGTTTAGAGAGAAATTTTTAAAAATAGATTTAACAGGTTTTCTTGATAAACTCTGTTACAATTTTTGTCATTAGCAGAATTAGTGTGGTAGTTAACAAGCACAGATACTTGCTTGAAGCTTCAAGTACATTATATCGATGAATCACTACACTCTAGGAAGCAGATTCTGTTATTGTTCTTCTTTTATAGATGAGAAATATGGGGCCTAGTGAGGTTAAACAACTTACCCAAAATTACCTAAAAGTAGAATTGAAGTGAAATTCAAACCTAGGCCTGCCGACTGCAGAGCCTGTACCAAATCACTCTGCTCTACTCTTTAAATAATGCTGTTATTTAGTACACCGTGGTGTGATTGAACAGGATGTGTTAAATAATTAAAATAAAGAAAAGATAAGCCCTATCCCCAAAGGGCTTATAATCTAATTTTTCCTACTAGTTAAAATAAATGAAATTTATCCATCAAAAGATTAAAGAGGGCCAGCCCTAGTGGCCTAGTGCTTAAGTTTGGCATGCTCCACTTCAGTGGCCCAAGTTTGGTTCCCGGGTGTGGACCCACACCACTCATCTGTCAGTGGCCATGCTGTGGCAGTGGCTCACATACAAAAAGGAAGATTGGCAGCAGAAGTTAGCTTGGGGCAAATCTTCCTCAGCAAAAAAAAAAAAAAAAAGATTAAAGAGATATCTCATAATCCTTAATAGTATCACTTTTCAAGATCCGTTTAGCTTGTTTTAGCATATTTTCGCAATTAGCAATCTTTTCTCAAATCATTTGGGCAATAGC
Organism: Diceros bicornis minor; assembly: GCF_020826845.1. Lineage (NCBI taxonomy): Eukaryota > Metazoa > Chordata > Mammalia > Perissodactyla > Rhinocerotidae > Diceros > Diceros bicornis. Next base: position 19,441,613 of record NC_080744.1, read on the forward strand.
ACTAGTAATAATCATAGCAAATATATATATACTTATTAAATGCCAGGCTGTGTTCTAAGTGCTTCACATGGATTGACTCAAACTCATTTAATCCTCTTAAATTATCCCCATTTTTCAGATGAGAAAACTGAGTTACAAATAGTTCAAATAACTTTTCTGAGGTCACACATCTTGTGCGTGGCAGAGGTGGGATTCAACCACAGGCCATCTATCTCCAGAATGTGCTTGTAACCGCTAGATCTGCCCTCTCATTTCTGTATAAATTGATTGATAAATGACTTCTCTCCACTTTCAGAGATTTTTTTTAAGACAAATTGATTAGAGAAAGCTTTTATTTTAATTGAGGTAACATTGGTTTATAAAATTATATAGATTTCAGATGTATATCATTGTAATTCAAATTCTATGTATACCATACCAATTCTATGTTCACCACCAAAAGTCTAGTTCCTATCTCTTACCATACAAATGACCCCTTTGTCCATTTCACCTCCCCTACCCATCTTCCTCTCTGGTAACCATCAATCTGTTCTCTCTATCCATGTATTTGTTTGATTGTTGTGGCAGGTATTTTTTAATGGAGAAAGGAGTGTCTCTTCAATAAATGGTGTTGGGAAAACTAGAAAGCCACATGCAAAAGAATGAAACTAGATCACTATCTTACACCATACACAAAAATTAACTCAAAATGTATTAAAGACTTGAATGTAAGACTTGAAGCCATAAAACTCCTAGAAGAAAACATAGGCAGTGCACTCTCTGACATTGGTCTTAGCAGTATCTTTTTTTTTTTTTTTGCTGAGGAAGATTAGCTCTGAGCTATCATCTGTTGCCAATCCTCCTCTTTTTTGCTGAGGAAGATTGGCCCTGGGCTAACATTCATGCCCATATTCTTCTACTTTATATGTGGGACGCCTGCCACAGCATGGCTGGATAAGCAGTGCGTAGGTCCATGCCAAGGTCTGAACTTGCGGACCCCAGACCGCCAAAGCAAAGCATGCGAACTTAACCACTATGCTACCAGGCCTGCCCCAGCAGTATCTTTTTTAATATATCTCCTCAGGCAAGGGCAACAAAAGCAAAAATAAACAAGTGAGACTACATCAAGCTAAAAAGCTTCTTCCCAGCAAAGGAAGCCATCAACAAAGTGAAAAGACAACCTACGAATTGGGAGAAGATATTTGCAAATTTTACATCTGATGAGGCATTAATATCCAAAATATGTGAAGAACTCATAAGACTCAACAACAACAACAAAAAACAAACACCCCAATTAAACATGAGCAGAGGATCTGAACAGACATTTTTCCAAAGAAGATATACAGATGACCAGCAGGCACATGAAAGATGTTCAATATCACTAATTATTAGAGAAAGCTTTTGATTTTCTTTGTTTTCTAGCACAAAGCATGATGGGTCACAGTGAGATGATCTAAACCTATACAAGGAAATAAAAATCATTAGTCCTTAGACTTAGAAATATGTGATGACATGGCCAAAACTTTTTCCTCTATCTCTAGATGTATAGACTAGAGAACTAATCACATCTATGAAGCATGAATTTTAGTATTTTTCTGTATTTAAACTACAGAGATTAATATTTTAAAAAGCATTTTAATGTGTTCTTCTCTTTTGTGCTTTTCTGCAGATGATCTCTTTCCAGTAGAACCAAAGCAGCCATCCGCAAGGAGGATGGAAGGGGAATGAATAGAAAAAGAGGAATAAGAAATAAGAACTATATTAACGGAAATGCATAGAGAAAGGTGATATCCAAAATAAAATTTTTAATTCCAAAACATGTTTGAAAACTACTTTCAAATTATAAAGTAGGTTTGAAACCATAACTTGAAAAGAAACAGAATATTTTTCTTAATTTTTCTATTTTATCTCTTGAGTTTTCAAGGGAAAGACCTGCCCATTTGGCCACAGAGTTTAATGTAAGAGACAAGGGGGCTATAAGTAAATCTACCCCTTCTGGCAAAAGTGGATTGTGGAATGAAGAAAGACAAAGCAAGATGAAGGAGATAATCAGACATGTGTCTTCTTTTTCTTTGAGCAAGAGTCCAAGTATTAGATGAACTGAGAAAAGTACATTAAAAAAATTTTTTTAAATATTATATCCTCTGAATATGAGGATATAAAATACTGAAATACAGATTCTATGGATGTTATCAGCCATCAAAACTCTCTGGAGTTTTTGACAAGCATCCCATTTGTGAAGAAATGGAATTAAAGGCTGTCCTCATGCCAGTATGAAGATGTCCACAACAAAGGAAAAAACTTAGTAGAACAGGATGGAAATAGAGAAGGGTCCTCAGAGTCGTTCTCAGCTGCTGCATAACATGAAAAGCACTCAGGATTTTCTAAAACTTTTTTTTGTGTGTGAGGAAGTTCGGCCCTGAGCTAACATCTGCCAATCCTCCTCTTTATCCTGAGGAAGACTGGCCCTGGGCTAACATCCATGCCCATCTTCTTCTACTTTATATGGGATGCCACCACAGCATGGCTTGACAAGCTGTGCGTCGGTGCTCACCCAGTATCCAAACCAGCGAACCCCGGGCGGCCACAGTGGAGCGCACGAATTTAACCACTTGAGCCACCGGGCCAGCCCCTCTAAAACTTTTTGATACAGAAAAACAAAACATTTGAATTGATATTTAGATGCCTACAAGTGGACCTATGTGATGAGATTCAAAGTAACCCCACAACATAGGCTATTGTGTGGCCATCATAGATCAGGAACTGAATGGAGGATGTGACACACAATTGGAGAGATCTATAACACTAGCAAAAGCTGAGATGGGACTTGGTTCAGCCAGGAAGATCAAGTCAAGAGACTAGATCATGAGCTATACTAATGGCAGAATTCAGTGACATAGGCTGAAGGAACGCCCAGAAATGGCACCACCTGAACTCAGCAGGCCCAGTCCAGAGAAAAGCTTAGACTAACCATTCCCAACTGATCCAGAGAAGATTCAGAGAATTCCAAGTCACAAGAGGCTCACTATATCAGTTCTAATAATCCTAGGCTCCATCAGAAGGAGGTAATTTTGTCCCTAAGATCTCAGTAAAAAATGAGCACTTCCCTGATGCAACAAATCAGAAATAAAGCATACACTTAAAGAACCTAATTAAATTACTGAAATAGATTAAGCTCATAGATTTGAATAAAATGTAAGGTATTTTTATTCTTTTGTTCAACACTCAGCAAAGATTGGACCACATAGAAAAATTAGATCAGCTCTAGAAATAGAATTTTTTTTAAAAAGACTCTACATTTCTAAGGATATACAAGTATAGTAAAATTAAATTAAAAAATTAGGGGGGCCAGCCTAGTGGTGTAGTGATTAGGGTCACGTGCTCCACTTTGGTGGCCTGGGGTTCACGGGTTCAGACCCCGGGTGCAGATCTATACACTGTTTACCAAGCCATGCTGTGGAGGCATCCCATACACAAAATAGAAGAAGATTGGCACAGATGTTAGCTCAGGGACAACCTTCTTCAAGGAAAAAGAGGGAGATTGGCAACAGATGTTAGCTCAGGGCCAATCTTCCTCACCAAAAAAAAAAAAAAGTCTGAAAAAAAATCTTAAAATTAAAATACAATTTGGCAAAACTTGTGGAATGCAGTCCAAGCAGTGCTTAGAGGAAAATTTATAGCACTCAATGCATGCATTAGAAGAGAAGAAAAAATCTAAAATCAAAATCTAAGTTTCCACCTAAGGAAACTAGAAAAAAGAAGAGCAAATTAAATCCAAATCAAGTAGACAAAAATTAGAACATAGAACAATAGAAATTTCGTAGAAATGAAAACAGGAAATTACATCTGATGAGGCGTTAATATCCAAAATATGGAAATTAATGCAGAAAATCAATGAAACAAAAGCTGGTTCTTTGAAAAATATGAATAAAATGGATAAACTTTTAGCCAGGATAACCAAGAAAAAGGAAAGAAAACACAAATTAATAATATCAGAAATGAAAGGCCATCACTTCTAAACCCATGGACATTGAAAAGAGAATAAAGGAATATTATGAGCAATTCTAAGCCGACAAATTTAATAACTAAGAGGAAATGGACCAATTTCTCAAAAGACAAAATCTACTAAAACATACACAAAGAGAAATAGATAAACTGAATAGGCCTATATCTGTTAAACAAATTGAATCAACAATTAATGATATTCCAAAGTGGGAAGCACCAGGCCCAGATGGTTTCACTGGTGAATTCTACCAAACATTTAAGGAAGGAGTGATACCAAGTCGCTAAAATCTATTCCAGAAAATATAAGCAGAGGGAACTTCTTAACTCATTCTATGAGACCAGCATTACCCTAATACCAAAACCAGACAAAAATATTGCAAGAAGGGAAAATTACAGATTAACATCTCTCATGAACACAGATAAAAAATCCCCAAATATTAGCAAATCAAATCTGACAATGAATAAAAAGAATTGTACACCACAACCAAGTGAGATTTATTCCAGGTATGCAGGGCTAGTTCAACATTCAAAAATCAATTAATGTAATCTGCCACGTCTACATGCTAAAGAAGAAAAATTGTGTGATCATATCAATTCATGCAGACAAAGCTTTTGAAAAAACCCAACATTCATTTATGATAAAAACTCTAAGCAAACTAGGAATAGAGGGTAACTTCCTCAGCCTGATAAAGAATATCTACAAAAAAACCCACAAAACCTACAGTTAACATTATACTTAATAGTAAGAAACTAGCTACTTTCTTCCAAAGATGAAGAGCAAGACAAGGATGTCCCCAGTCACCACTCCTACTCAACATCATACTGGAAGTTTCCTAGCTAATGCAATAAGACAAGAAAAGGAAATAAAATGTATGCATATTGGGAGGGAAGAAATAAAACTGTCTTTGTTCACAGATGACATGATTGTCTTTGTAAAAATTTCCAGTGAATCAACAACAACAAAAAAACCTCCTGGTACTAATAAGAGATTATAGCAAAGTTCCAGGATACAAAGTTAACATACAAAAGTCAATTGCTTTCTCATATATCAGCAATGATCAATTGAAATTTAAAATTAAAAACATAATTTTTATTAACATCAAAAATAAATAAAACACTTAGGTATAAAACTAAAAAAAGATATAAAGTCTATATTAGGAAAACTACAAAATGCTGTTTAAAGAAATAAAAAAGATCTAAATAAATTGAGAGACAGTCCATCTTCATTGATAGGAAGATTCAATATTGTCAAGATATCAATTCTTCCCAACTTGATCTGTAAATTCAACACAATCCCAGTCAAAAATCCAGCAAGTTATTTTATGGATATCAATAATTTTTTCTAAAGTTTTTATGGAAAAGCAAAAGACTTAGAATAATCAATCCAATACTGAAGAACAAAGTCAGATGTTTGACACTATCTGACTTGAAGACTTAATATAAAACTACGGTGATCAATACACCACAGTATTGATGAAAAATAGACAAATAGATCAATGTAACATAATAGAGAGCATAGAAATAGACCCATGCAAATTTTGTCCATTCATATTTGACAAAGGAGCAAAGGCAATTCAATTGAGAAAGGATGTTGTATTCTATAAATGGTGCTGAAACAACTAGATATCTATATTTTTTAAAAAATTAATCTAGACTCGAACCTTTCACAAAAACTAACTCAAAATGGAACATAGATCCAAATGTAAAATGCAAAACTATAAAACTCTTAGAAGAAAATATAGATGACCTTGGATTTGACAATAACTTGTTATATACACCAGAAACATGATCCATGAAAAAAAAAGATAAGCTGGATTTAATTAAGATTAAAAACTTCTGTTCTGCAAAAGACACTGCTAAGAAAATAAAAATCCAAGCCACAGACTGGGAGAAAAATTCTTTGCAAAACACGTATCTGATAAATAACTTGCATCCAAAAGATACAAAGAACACTTAAATCTGATCACTAAGAAAATAAACAACTCAATAAAATAAGCAAAGATCTGGACAGACACCTCACCAGTAAAGACATGGCAGAGAGCAAATAAGCATATGAAAAGATGTTCAATATCATATGTCTTTAGGGAATTGTAAATTAAAACAATGAGACCACTACACACCTAATAGAGTGGCTGAAATTCAAAATACTGACAACATCAAATGCTGATGAGTATGTGGAAGCAATCAGAACTTGTATTTATTGCTGGTGGAAGTGCATAGTGATATGGCTACTTTAGAAGACAGTTCAGTAGTTTCACATAAAATTAAACATAGGCTTACCATATGATCCAGCAATCACACTTCCAAGTGATTTGAAAACTTAAATCCACAAAAAAGTCTGCATATAGATATATATATATATATGACTTATTCATAATTACCAAAATTCAGAAGCAACCAAGAAGTCCTTCAATAGATAAATGAATAAACTATGATCCATCTATGCAGTGGAATATTATTCAACAACTAAAAGAAATTAGCTATCAAGTTATGAAAACACATAGGGGAAACAAATGCACAGAGCTAAGTGAAAGAAACCAATGTGAAAAGCCTACATGACTCCAACTATATGACATTTTGAAAACGATAAAACTATGGAGACAATAAAAAGATCAGTGGTTGCCAGAGGATCAGAGGAAGGTAGGGAGGGATGAATGAGTGAAGCACAGAGCATTTTTTAGGGCAGTGAAGCTATTCTGTATAAAACTATAATGGTGGATATATGACGTTATGCATTTTTAAAATCCATGGAACTATACACCACAAAAAGGAAACCCTAACGCAAACTATGGATTTTAGTCAATAATAATGTATCAATATTGGTTCATCAATTGTAACAAGTGTGCCACACAAATGAAAGATGTTGGGAATAACCTGGGGGTAGGGTTTGGGCAGGGATGCTGGGATATATGGGACTCTCTATACTTTTTGTACAACTTTTCTGTAAGCTTAAAAATGCTCTTTAAAAAAGTAAATATGGGAGTTGGTCCAGTGACATAGTGGTTCAGTTTGCGCACTCCACTTTGGTGGCCCAGGGTTTGCATCTTCAGATCCCGGGTGCGGACCTACACACTGCTCATCAAGCCATGCTTTGGTGGCGTCCCACATAAAAAATATAGAACGATTGGCATGGATGTTGGCTTGGGGCCAATCTTCCACACCCCCCCCCCAAAAAAAAGTAGATATGAACCTGACTATGTATGTTTATAAGGATTTCTATGGTGGCTGAGATAGTGAATGTAAAAGTAATCCTATTCCAGAATTTGTCAGGAATATGATGAAGATCACAGGTGCCTTGAACTTGAAAAATTCACTGTATAGAAATAGAAATAGAGATAGAGACATTGATAGATACAAATATATATGTGTGTGTATATATATATAGAGAGAGAGAGAGAGAGACAGAAGCAGAGACAAAGAGATGGAGCGAGAGGATTACAAAATTCTCAACACAATCAAATCACGGCAAATGAAATGTTAAATGTAAGCCAAGCACAAAAGTGCCTCGGTAATAGCTTTTGTGTATAACCTTGGAATCGTCTTTGACTTCTGCACTGCTCATGTATAATGAGCCACCAAGTCCTGTCAGTGTTTCCTCAGTTTGCCTGTCCTCTTGATTCTCACTGCCGCTTTCCTCAGCAGATCTCACATAGACTAAAGCCTTTGAGCTCAGTGGTTCACAACCTTCACAGCACAATAGAATCACTGATTCAGCGGCGTGCCCACACATCAGTATTTTCTAAAGTTCCCAAGGTAATTCTAACACGCAGCCAAAGTTGAGAAACATTGTTCTCATTGTCCTTTCTGCCTCTGGTCTCTATCTTCTTTAAGCCTCTTTCACAATACCAGTTTATCTTTCTAGTACACAGATTTTCAAATATAATTATTGTGTTTAAAACACTTCCGTTACTTTCCATAGCCAGAAAAATTTCAAACTCTTTAAAGTCCTTAAAGGCTCTGAATCTAAGCAACATTTTCAGTTTAATATGTTCTCTCACCCAGTCTGGGGCTCAGCTAGACTGGAACACTCACCCTTGTTAGAACGAGCCATTCATTTTCATGCCTAGTCTATATTGCTGATTCTCATACTTTGGTACACATAAGTAGTGTATGGGGAAGAGCTTGTTAAAAATGCACATTCCAAGTCCACATACTGCATTATGAGCCAAAATAGTCCAAAGGATCTTTCTGCTACAAAACAACCACATACTTGATAGAACTGCATTTTCTATGCATTGCTGGAGTCACAGGAAATAAGGGAATTACAAAGGGCAACCTCTACAGAGGGAAATATCTGTTTATTGAACCTGGAGTGGCGTTAATAAGCAGCAAGCAAATGAGAACTATGGGGTTTCCCTGAGGGTAAATGTCAATATTAGTACTGCCATCAGGAAAGTCTTAAGCAAGCCTCAAGAAAGGAGAGCTGAACCTCAGGCTCTTGCATTGCATTATCCAGTGGCTCTGGAAAGGAACTTAAGTGGTTTCAGGTTGATAGTCTCCTTGTCCTCAGAATCTAACTCCAAGGAAGGAGCCTTGAAACTTAGACTCTTGTATTAGAAAGGGACTCTAGAAAAAACCTGTAGTGATTTCAGTTTGGTAATCCTCTCCTAAATAATTAAATGCTTATTTAATGAAGGAAAGAAGACAGGGTTGGTACTGTGAAGAAACTTAGGCTTCAACAGCAGAAAAAAGAAATACAATCTGCTCTAATAGGAGAAGCTGAATGCTCACAACATGTTATGGTGGCATAGAGGTATCCAAGATTCTCACAAATTAAGATCAAACATGAGCTCTTAATCAAAGATCCGCAAGCATGCAAGAAAACAAGCCATCATGCGTGAACCAGTAGAAACAACAAACAACAGATTTATTCCCAAGGATTTCAGATATTGACATTCTGAGGATCAAAATATAAAATTTCTACAAATGAGATGTTTAAGAAAATAGAAGATGCAATCACAAAAATACAAAAGAGTAACGAAAACATGGGCAGAGACTTGACAGGGGGCCAAATTGAGATTTTAGAAATGGAAATTATAATTTTGAAGTTAAAAACCAAAGGGGCATGTTTAATAGCAGATTAGATTGAACTGAAGTGAGAATTAGTGAGTGGGAAGATGGATAGGAAGAAATTATCCAGAATGCAATACAGAGAACCAGAACATGAAGAATATGAATGATAGTTTCCAAATATAGAGGATAAAATTAGACTACATCATATAGTTCATTGGAATCTTAGAAAAGGAGAGTGAATAGATCAGGGGCAATTTTGCAGAGAGATTGTCTGAGACTTCTCCAAAATTGATAAAAAATATGAATCCACCAGATGTCTGTCAACAGGAGTATGGATAAATGGTATTAAGTTCATGTAATACAATATTACAGAGCAGTGAAAATAAATGAAAAACTACACAAATCAACATAAATGATTCCTAATCACACAATGTTGAATTAAAAAAAAACAAGGAGCGGAAGATGATGTACATAATTATTTTACTCATATAAAGCTCAGTGCAAGAAAAACCAAACAACAGGAATGCGCACGTACTGATAAAACAACTTGTAAAACAATGAAGAGGGTACATCCAGACAATGGAATATTATTCAGCACTAAAAGAAGTGAGCTATCAAGCCATGAAAAGACATGAAGGAAACGTAAATGTATATTACTAAGTGAAAGAAGCCAATCCGAAAAGGCTACATACTATATGATTCCAACTATATGACATTCTGGAAAAGGCAAAACTACAGAGAGTAAAAAGATCAGTGGTTGCCAGGACTTAGGGGAGAGGGAAGGATGAATAGGTGGAGCACGGAGGATTTTTAGGGCAGTGACAATACTCTGTATGATACTATAATGGTGGGTACATATCATTATGCATTTGTTCAAATCCATAGAATATACAATACCAAGAGTGAACTCTAACATAAATTATGGAATTTGGACAATATTGATGTGTTGATGTAGGTTCATCAATTACCAAAAAAAATGTACCACTCTGATAAGGGATTTTGGGAAGGCTATGCATTTGTAGGGGGAGGAAGTATATGGGATGTCTCTGTACTTTCCACTTGATTTTGCTGTGAACCTAAAGCTGCAATAAAAAAGTAAAGTCTTAAAAAAAAAAAAAAAAAAAGAGAGGGAGTGAGCCCACCAAGCAGAACGCAGAAGCTGCTGCAAAAGTCATGTAATCTGAGCAGTTGGCTGCAGCTTTACAACTTGACAGGTCCGATGGAACTCAACTCATAATGGGCAATTTCAGGTGCATAGTCATTTAATGCCCCATGGTCAAGTGTTCTATTTCCACCAGGACCCAGTAACATGATTGGAGATATTTCTCAAAAGGCACATGACTTTCTATTGTGAATGGCAAGATCTTGCCCCATAATACCAGGGGCTGCAGTGTGGTTTTTCTGCTGGGGCTTTCCATAAACCCCACTCTTTATCTTATCACTAACACCTCCAAAATCATGAGGTCTGTCTGCCAGATCATATGATCCAAGTGGCAGGGTAGCTTGTACCACAGTTTGGACCTACATATAGCCCTTTAATGCTCCAGATTCCACTCAAAGTTGGCAGCCTTCTGTGTCACCCACTATATAGACCAGAAAAGTATACTCATGTGTGGAATCTATTGCCTACAGAACCAAAGAGGCCACTAGGTGATGTGCTTCCTACATTGTGGTAGGGGTGCAAGATTCAGGAATTTGTCTTTCTCTTTGGAGGGGAATTGTGGCATGCACCTGACCCCTGTACACCTAAAATCTTCACTGAAGTGATCCGTGAATCTTCATGGGGTTTATATACCATCCACTGGAAAATAAGTGTCTTACCAAAGCATCCTGTTATTAGTCATCTCTTGTTTATCCAGACCAATCAGCGTTAGGTCACCATGTAATTTAGTAGCATGATGTTCTGTGAGGTGTCCAGGCAGTTCAGATATTTTTGGACTTCATTACCACAGCGGATGGAGAATTAAGGTAACACTGGAACACAATAAATCAATATCATTATCCATAACCTGTGAATGCAAATTATGTATGATTTTCTTTGCAAATTAGAATAGGAAAGAATGCATTTGCTAAACTTTCAGCCACATGCCACGTATTTAAGGCATTATTCATCTGTTCTAACAATGATACCAACTCCAACGTAATATCTACAATTGAGATCTCTAGTCATTCTCCAGCACCCATCCGGTTTCTATAAGGGCCAACCTGGCTAAGTAAATAAATATTGATAGGGACAACCTGACTTGCATCCTTTAGGTCTTTAATTGTAGCATTAATCTCTACCATCTCCCACAGAGTATGATAATTTTTTTAGTTTACTATCCTAGTGGGGAGGGTTGGAGGGCATGGAATGTTTCAGAGGCTTCCACTTGGCCTTCTCCACTATTAAAGCTCTTGCTCCAAGGGCCAAAGAAAAAACATGGGGATTATTCCAATGCCAAGTACATCAATTCTAATTATACATTTAGAGACTTGGGAAATACGTACTGGATGAGTCCACAAACACATTGGAACGACTATGAGTTGGATTTCTAGCCATTTAGTACATGTCCCCTTTAAGTCCCCAACTTAAAAGGGGAATCTTAATGAAACTTTGAGTCTGCAAATATCAATGTCAATTCGTATCCTGTGTCTAATATTCCTCAAAATGTCTGCATATTCCCCTTTCTCCAGTGTACAATCACCGAAGTAAATTTCCAGAGCTCCCTTTTCAGTGGAAGATAACAGAATCCAGTTTCTACAGTGTATCATCCACAATGTAGAGCATGTTATTAGAAAAATTAGTAGATGCAAAAAATAATGACCAAAAATGAATGGAAAATATCCAACAGAAATAGACGACAAGGTAAGTCAAACATTGGAATCAGCAGACAATGGAAGCAGCTATCATTAATAGCTTCGAGAACTTAAAGGAAAACATGGTCATGAGTGAACAGAAGGAGACTCTCAGCAGAGAAACAGAATCTATTAGAAATGGAAATTCTAAAGTTGAACAGTACAGTATCTGAAATTTATAAATGCCCTATATGGGGCAAAAGATTGTAGATGGCAGGAGAGAGGTTCATTGAACTTTAAGACAAAGCAATAGTAATTACTTCAAACTTAATTGGTGCTAGTGTCCTAAAAGATATTTTCCTCCTTCACACAAATTTTGAATCCAATAGAGATGACTTAGTAGAAAAAAACAAGACACAGTTGTTATTTTACACATGCTTACGTAAACACACACACACAAGCACACACACATACACTCAAGGGGTAAAAATGTGTTTTTATTATTACAATAAAAACTTGGATCTATTGCTTTTTTCCATTTCTCTTTATTTGAATAAGAATATTTTATTATGTTAAAAACATTTTTTTCAATATAAATATGCAAGAAATGCAGAAAAATAAGGAGAAGAAAGTAAATATCACCAAGAGACAATGTCAATTAACGTGTCACATTTTGATAGATTTATTTATACTCTTTTGTCTAACCCAATGTAATTATATTGTTTTTACTAAAGTAAGATCATTGTGTTAATAATTTTATCAACTTCTTTTTCATTTAACATTTTTTCATGATCATTTACCTATGTCATTAAGCATTCTTTTAAAATATTATTTTTAATGGCTTATACATCTGTATCCTAAATTATATAACCATCCCTCTATTGTCGAATACATGGGTTAATTTCATTTTTTAATGTTCTAAATAGCACTGTAATAAATTTTGTTTGCAGTTAAATCTCTATCTAAATTTCTTCCTATTTATTTAGAAAACTTAGAATTGGGATTAGTTATAGTATTTTATTAGTTTGCTAGGGGTGCCATAACAAGATACCGCAGACTAGGTGGCTTAACATCAGAGATTTATTGTCTCACGGTTGGGGAGGCTGGAAGTCTGAGATCAAAGTGTCAGCAGGGTTGGTCCCTTCTGAGGGCTGTGGGAGAAGGATCTGTTCTAGACTTCTCTCCTTGGCTCGTAGATAGGTGGCCATCTTCTTCCTGTGTCTTCACATTGTCTTCCCTCTGTATGTATCTGTGTCCAAACTTCTTCTTCTTCTAAGAACACCAGTCATATTGGATTAGAGCCCACCCTAAGGACCACATTTATCTCCAAATACAGTCACATTCTGAGATCTTGGAGGTTAGGACTTTAACATATGTATTTTTAAGGGTACACAATTCAGTCCAAATGGCTATGAACATTTTTAAAGGTGTGCATTTAATCAAATAGCCCTCCATAAATTGTGTTTCAATCCAGACTCAAGACAGTCATTTCCAAAAGTGTGGGAAGGACTCAAATAAAGCAAAGTTACTCCTATGGTATTTTCCTTTAAATGGATACATGGTAAGTAATTCCAAGAAATTTCACTGCTTTGAAAATGGAGAAGAGGTCTATATCAAGCACCTGCTTAATATTTGGAGCATATTTGAGAACAGAATTTATTTAGTATACACATAACTTAGTAAGAACTCCTGCAGAAACACTGCTTTAGTTACTTCTCTATTCTAAGGGACATGGATTCTAATCACATTATCTGAACGTTTAATATTAATTGTCTTAAAATAAAAAATATATATACAATATACTTTACCAGTATGTTACGGCTTTTTACTGATGAGACATTTTAGAGCAACTTCTCAAATGTTTCTTCTGCCATATTTTGAAATGCTACTTGCAATCAGGCAATAAACCGAAGGCAACTAAAGAAGTCCAACACAGCTGCTAGAATAATCTTCCATAAATGTTGTTTGGGTAACATCATTCCCTCTCTGAGAGAGCTACGGTGGCTTTCAACTTCTTTTTTGTTTCAAATATGAACTCCTAAATATTTGCCCCAAGGTTTAGAAAAATTCAAACCCAACTACCAAGACTGTTGTTTTCTTCGCCTGATTATTCGCAATCAGATTTTCTGTTGTATCAAGTAACTGCTAGTGAACTTCCGGGGCTTGTGTGTCTCACACTCACGGTTGACTTTTGGCTTAGCTACGGCTACCAACCAAAACCTCTTTTCCACAAGCTCAAATCCTTTACTTCTACTAAAATTATTTTATAAAATTTGCCTACACTACAATGTCTTTTTAAAACAAAAACAAATTTGTTTCATCAAAACTCTCCAATGAATCCCAGCACTTAGGTACATTTTAAAGCCTGCAGACAGGAACTGCCCAGGTCTCAACTGCCTTTTCAAAAATGTAATCCTTATTAAAGCCAGCTTACCGGCCAGCTTATTTTTGTAAATATTTGAAACGTTTTCCAGTGTTCAAAATATTTTATATTACTGAAATTACTATGGTGTACCCACCATATGTAGTTCAATATTTTTATTTTTTGAAATGATAAAATATTGCATATTATTCTCAAACACTGTGCTAGAGTATAAATTTGTGCAAAATTTTTGAGAGAAATTCTGCTCTCTTTATCAAAAAAATTTTTACAGCACTTAGACTTCAATGCAACAGTGGGTTGCATTGGATGAGTAAATACCCGCATACAACGATATATGTTTAAGAAAGTTAGCAGCAGCATTGTTTAATGCAAAAAGTTATTTGACAGAAAATTGATGGAACGTTATGCAGCTATTTAAAAATTAGAAATGAAGCACCTCTAAGCATAGTGATAAGATAAAGTGTACTAGATATAGTGAAACAAGTAAAGCTCACTGCAGAACTATATATAGAGACTAATACCATTTACTCAAAACAGTGCTGGGGGTGCTTGTTTCTGAGAAGTATGGTACTTTGAATTTTCCTTTTTCAAATATATTTGAGCATCTATTATTTTTATAGTATAAACTATAAAAAACAGATTTTGCCTGCTGCTTCTGGGGAGAGCTAGGCTGAAGAGTGATTGGGGGAAGAGTGGGCAGGCAGAAGGCCAGACAAGAGGTAGGCAGAGGAGAAGAAGGAGGAGGAAAATGTGAAGAAGGAGGAAAAGTGGACGAGGAAGGGGAGAAGGAGAATAACAACAAAGAAGAAGAACAAGAACAACGAGAGCAAGAAAGAAAGAAAGGACAGAAGAGAAGAGAGGAGTCCAAGCCACAAGCCCAGGAAGCTGCTGTTGGCCGAATGAGTCCTGTTCAAATCTAGCCACTTCCGTCAGAATTGTGCCATTTGTTCTATTAAGACTCTCTTGGATAATGTGGAATTGCACAGGAAACTGTGAAAGTTGATTTCTCAGTCTCTAAAAAGCTAAATGGTAAGAAAATTTAGATTAAAAAATGTCACAAGGAAACTTTTGGAGGTGATGGATACATTCATTATTTTAATCGTGGTGATGTTTTCATGGGTGCATACCTATGTTAAAACTTACTAAACCGACCACATTAAACATGTTCAGTTTATTGTGCATCCATTATAACCCAATAAAGCTGTTTTTAAAATCCTAAAAAAAAAAAAAAAAAAAAAACAGACTCTCCTTACCTGCCATGGTAGGTATTGCATGGACTTCTGACACACTGTGGAACAATAAACTGTGTGGATCAAGTCTATACCAATACAGAAATTGCCTTATTATTATAATACACACAACAGATAAAGAAGCAATTGTTTATCGGTTTAAGAACTACTCGGTCAAGACTTCCTACCTCCTGGGTAAAACAGTGAGTTCCTTTCTGCCCCATCAGCACACCCAGTGTGAAGACCACTCTTCCAAAGAGCAAGAACTGCCCCTTGGGGGATCTTCTTATTTCAGATTGCTTTTTTCCCGCAGATCATGGGACTCACAGAGTGGTTTATGTAATCGTTAGAAAGCAGGGCTAGTAAGAAGAAGTAAATTCTTACTGTTCTAGTAGTCTGGTTTCCATCCGTCACTGTACAAATGTTCCCCTTTACCCCTTTTGTTTCCCCCTACCCCACTTCCCCTCTGGTAACTACCAATCTGTTTTTGGATCTATGTGTTTGTTTAGCTTCCACATATGAGTGAAATCATACTGTACTTGTCATTCTCCATCTGACTTATTTTGCTTAGCATAATATTCTCAAGGTTCATCCGTGTTGTCGCAAATGGCAAGATTTCAACTTTTTTATGGCTGAGTAGTATTCCATTGTATATAAAGGATAAATACTTTAATGGGTAAAGTCATTTTGGGGTAGTCAAATAGTTCAGAAAGAAGGCATCACAAAAAACTCGTGGTAGGAGGAGGGAGGATATCTTGGATGGGGCTTTATTCAAGTGGTTACTCACAGCAGTTCTGGATAACATGTGTATGTCAACAAAAGGCGTACTATCTTTTAAAAAGATAAACTCTCTCTCTTCATCTCTAACTTACCTACCCATTATTCTTTGCTTCACAAATTTTAAACTAGTTTTTGCATGCTGCATATAAATATCTGCTTCTGTGTCTCTCCACATCTTCTTTCTCCTTCTCTTGCCCCGTTCTTTGTATTTCCTTATCCTTTTGCCTACATATGCTCCAGGAAAAGTAGTGTCTCTTCACACAAATGAAAACACAAAAATTGGCTTCAACCTGTACTTGGTTAATCAAAAGAACAAACAGTTTATGGCACTGGTCCTAGAATTCTGGAAGAAGAAAACAAAAAACTCATGAGGCAAGAAAAAAGGAAAGAAGAGATATACTTAGAACATATTTTGTCTAAGTTCATCTTTACATATTATCTATGATATCCACTAAGACTCTTTCTTCCTTTGAAAAAAAATTGGAGAGAATAGAAAATTATAAGACCGTATTGCCTCAGAGTGCTAAATAAAAGAACACCAAAAAAACAAATAGAAAAAAGAAAATCTACCTCCGTTGTTTTTTTCACCTCAGCACCTTGCTCTTGTGCTTGTTACAGAGATTTTGGAAAGCTGATGGTTGGAGCATTTTTAAATAAAAATGAGTTGGGCAAGTAAGACATAAATTGCCAGTTTCAATGATCCAAGTAATGATCAGGTAATGATCCAAGGATTACCAGGAAGGTAATGATCCAAGTGGGCAGCAACTGTTCTGAATTGTCCTCAGCTAGTCAAGAACCCATATAACCTTCTTAAGAAAATCTTGAAAATGTTTATTACCGTAAAAAGAGAAACAAAAAATAAAGGGAGAAGTATTGAGATGTCAGAATTGCACAGACTAGGTACCATCAAGGCGTTTTGTGTGAAAGGTGACGTTGCACTGATTTACATGAACATACCATTGAACCAACAGACGCTGGTATCAGTTTCCTCTATTGCAAACAAAAATCGTACAATTTAAAGTTGTTGTCATTTTAGAGAAGTTGTGAGCAAAAGAAGGCAAAGTGGTTAATGTCGTGAACACATACAAAATAATTAAATGTTGTAAGATAAAGAAGTACAGGGGATATAACGTACAACATGATGACTATAGTTAACACTGCTATTATATATGGTTATATTTGAAAGTTGCTGAGAGAGTAAATCCTAAAAGTTTTCATCACGAGGAGAAATTTTTTTTTTAACTATATAAGGTGATGGATGTTAACTAAACATATTGTGGTAATCGTTTGTATGTCAAGTCATTATGCTGTAGACCTTAAACTTATACAGTGTTGTATGTCAATTATATCTCAATAAACCTGGGGAAAAAAACAGTGGTAATAATTTAAAAAAAAAACTAAGTGAATGGTTTAATTTTTACTACATTTCAGGTGGTCACTTGCCTCAGAGAATTGAATTTCTTTTTCTTTTTTTTCCAGAGGCTAGTGTTTATCTCTTTCACCAACCACTTTCAGTTTCAAAACTTCAGCTTCTGCTGAACTGAATGAGATTGCCCTTTTCTTGATCTTCCTCATCCCATACACTTATATTCCAAGTGGCATATATCATCACCCAATGAAAGTTCAGGCACAAATAGTTTCCTCTCATTCCTGAACCTGATACCAATAAGGCTTTTGGCTTTTCGATCCATACAATGATGTTATTTGAATTTCATCAACACTTGCTAAGATTAGCCAAAAAATTTTCCTTCCTCTAACTGAGGTTTCAAACTAGAAATCTGAAGCTTTCAAAGCAACAGCCCTACCAGAATTATTATTAAGTAAATTCCTTAAGCTATGCCATACGTTTTATTCCTCTACATTCCTGATTCTGACACTAAAAACACTCTAAATAATTCATTTCCAATTCATTACTAATTTTATTAAAGTTTATTAATTTCAGTATCCTATTCAAATTCTTGCAATCTTTCAATAAATATGCTTAACAAACAGTAACATATTTAACTATTATTAAAAGTTTTAAAGTCTTTTTTTCACATTTTTTCCAGTTTTATTGAAAAATAATTGACATACATCACTGCAAAAGTTTAAGGTGTACAGCATGATGGTTTGATTTCCATATATTGTGAAATGATTCCACAATAAGTTTAGTTAGCATCCATCATCTCATATAGATACAACAAAAAGAAAAGTAAAAAAATTCTTGTGATGAGAACTCTTAGAATCTACTCTCTTAACAACTTCCCTACATATCATACAGCAATGTTAACGATGGTCATCATGGTGTACATTACATCCCCAGTTCTTATTTATCTTATAACTGAAAGTTTGTACATTGTGACTATCTTCCTCCAATACCCCCTACCCCCAATAGCCACCTCTGGTACATAAATCTGATCGTTTTTTTTGAGTTTGATGTTTTGTTTTTTTGGGGTATTTTTAGATTCCACATATGAGTGCGATCATACAATATTTGTCTTCCTCTGTCTGCCTGATTTCACTCAGCATAAAGCCTTCAAGTTCCATCCATGTTGTCATAAATGGTAGGATTTCCTCTTTTTTATGACTGAACAATATTCCGTTGTATGTATATATACCACAACTTCTTTATCCATTCATCCATCAGTGGACACTTAGGTTGTTTCCTTGTCTTGGCTACTATAAATAATGCTGCTATGAACATGGGGGTGCAGATATCTTTTTGAGTTAGTGTTTTTGCTTTCTTTGAAAAAGTTTTAAAATCTTATTACACATATATGTGCATAATCTTATAAATATGTAAATATAAGAATTCAAAACTTTATATACATATAATATTATATGCGATTATATTGTAACACACCTATTCACTATACTCTATAGTGCAATTATATCTATGAAAATGTATTTAGATTACCAAAGCTCTGCTGATGAAACTAGAATGTTCCAAACACCAGGGTCAGTTATTTCTTCCCTACACTTCCATAAATTTCTTGAAATCATAATATATTGTAGTTTGCTGCATATTTAGAAAATCAGTTCTTGCAGAATATTTTCCTTTCCTGGAGTTTCCTGGAAGCTCTAAGTCATTTTCTTCCTTTATTTTTTGTTGTCAAAAGAAACATATGTCTTTATATTATTCCTAAAAGCATCCAGAGCTTTGTGTTCATATTATTTGGTATAGAGCATTTTTTTTTAAATATCCTTTTCATATCAATCTGACTTCATCCCAGTTTGGACTGATTATTTTATAGGCTTAATGCATAGTTGTCAAACTGTGATTTCTTTTCATTACATTCCTGGAATAGGTCAACTATTTCTTGCATCTTTTATCTTTGCTGTATTCTTTTTTTGTTTTGCTGGATTAAATCCTCAAGTAATCTCCCTGACCCAAAACCTGTATAGTATTGAGCTTTCTAAGTTATCACCTGTTGTAAAATAACTTTAGTTTGACATTTGATTAGTAGTTTGGCTTTATTTCTTTGATATATTCCTCAGCAAAGAGGAAAAACCTGGAAGCTATGGAAATCACTGACTAGGTTACAAGATATGCATTATGTTGGAGGTGAACTTGTAAGCAACTAAACCCATATGACAGGCCAAATAATGGCCCCCAGAAGATGTCAATGCCCTAATTCCTAAAACCTGTGAATATGTTAAATTACAGTCAAAAGTATTTTTCAGATGTAACTAAGGTTACAGATCTTGAAATAGGGAAACTGTCCTAGATTACTTGAGTGGGCCCAATCGAATCACATGAGTCCTTAGAAGAAGAGAACTTTCTCTGGCTGAAGTGAGAAAAGATACAGCAGAAGTCAGAATATAGGAAGGACTAAATGTGCCCTTGTTGGTTTGAAGATGGAGAAGACAATGTAATGAAGAATGTGGGTGGGCTTAAGGAGAGGCTCCCAGCTGACAGCCAGCAAGGAAGCAAAACCTTAGCCTTACAACCAGAAAACTAAATTCTGCCAACAACCCGAATGAGCTTGGAAGAGGATACTTCTTCAGAACCACCAAATAAAAGCCCAGGCCTGCTGACACCTTGGTTTTGGCTTTGTGAGACCTGAAGCAAAGCAAATGGTCCAGCCCAACCAGACTTCTGACCTATAGAACTGTAAGATAATAAATGTATATTGTTTTAACCCACTAATGGTAATGCAGTAATTTGTTATGGCAGCAATCTATAACTGATACACCAAGGCTTCATCAGAAGATTCTTTGGAAACTTCAAGAATCCAGAGGAGCAGCAAAGAACTTGCAACAACAAAAAAAGAAGATACAACATCCAGGAAAATGGAAAACAGTTCACAGGGATATATGCTAACTCTGTCAATTAACACTTTTCTCTCTAAGAGCTTGTTGCAAGTTGCTTATCTGGAAAGAAATGGAGATGAATGTTCAGGAGGTTTACTAAGAGTGCTTTTGGTATCCACACTGCAGAAGGGAAGAGAAGAAAGAAGGAATGGGCAGTGGGAGAACCTGAGCTCTAACACAGTCTAAATGAAGGCCTCAGTCATCCCTACAGGGAGTTCTGAAACTGGATGGCCCTTCAGAATTATTCCAAGACAGGGTGAATGGTTCAGGTCTTTATACCCGAACTTCACATAGTTGCTGGGAGGGGCAGCCCCAGTAAAGGCCGTGGCCTTATTCAAGGATAATCTCTGTGGCTAAAGCAGTCCCTCCATTTGGGTAGCTGACAGTTGAGAGCTTGATGCCAGCAGCACTTAGAGCAGCAGAGGGAGTAAGGTCTTCATTCCAGAGGCGGCTTTTTGTATCACATCACAGTATCCTCTACATGGCTGCTATTACCAAATCACCCACAGTTTATATCGAAACACAACACACTGTGTCTTGTGCCAAGAGGTAAATTAACATAAATAAGATTCATGATCTATTCATACATAAATTAGCTCAATCAACAGATTTTTGTTATTAAGTTCCAAAATGTCCTGGATACTATGCTTACTTACATAGTTGCTTATTTTCATGCTGTGTAAGATTTTGATCCTTTCCAGTTTGTTGAGACTTTTTTTATATCCCAGCATTTGGTCTTTTCTGGTGAACATAGTCTGTGCAGTTGTAAGAATGTGTATTCTACCCCTGTTGGATATCAATTAGGTGAAGGCAGTTGATACTGTTGTTCGTATCTTCTGGATCTTTACCGATTTTTTTTCTAACTGCTCTACCAATTGCTGAGAGAGGGTTGATAAAAATCTCTTAACTATGATTATGGAATTGTCTCTTTCTCTTTTTAATTCTGTCAGCTTTTGCTTGGAGTCTTCCCTGTATATGGATCAGCCAAAGGTTTAGGTAAATTTTACATACAAAATTTGGAGATACCTTCTCTAACTGTCTTCTTCCCAGGTTATTCTCTCTGTATTTTCCAGTGGCTGTGGTTGCCCTGAACTCTGTCATATTGTTATTCAAACATGTAGGCTTGTGAGTTTTCTAAAGAAATGTTTGCTGCTGGTCCTGTGGGGAAAGGCTTGAAGGAAGATTTACAGCGTATACATGCAACAATGGTGCAAAATCCTTCCTCAAGAGCACCTGGCTTCCCTTTCAACCAAGGGCTTCGAGTCTGTGAACTGATTTGTATCTTGAAACTGAGTGAGAGACTATGGTGACTCAAGTCAGGTTTTTTGATACCATACTTAGAGTTTTCCTCATTATATAGATCAAGAAATAATCTGTTAGATTATGTATATTCATTCTTAGAGACTCTGTGATCAATTAGCCACTTGCAAAGATCTCTATGATAAAATGCATTCTTATTTCTGGTAAGCTTTTGCTGACCTTTACTAGTTGACATGATTACCTTGTCTTTGACAATTAAATGTGGCCACTTAGCCTCTGCTATTTTGGGGTCACATAATCCCCACTGAAATTAGGGAACTCATCTCAATGTTGGCATCTCCTACAGTCATATGTGGCCTACAAGGATACCAGCCATGGAGTTTTTCAAGAATGCAAGTACTCTTCTCATTAACAATAATGTCTTAGTGAAGAGAGTGTCCTCTGGAATTTCTCATGGAACATATTGGAAGGTGGGTATATAGATTGCGTACGGTGAATCCAGTTCAACTTTCCTGTGTCCATAAACCTTTAGATTCCCTCTCACACATCATGCCAGAGAGGCATGGAATCTCAATCTCAATAAATATAGGCCACTATTGAGTCCAAGTTTCAGTCAATCCAAGTAAGCTGTTAGAGCCACCTCCAGCTGCATGAGCTAACACATTAAAATCTGAATGTCTTGTAAATAATATCAATAAATTTGGTTTTATGTTCTCCTTCCTTGGTCTAACACCTTAGAATCCACTCTCATACACGTTCCCTAGGCTTTTGCTGATATATGTTAATAAAGTTTTGCAATTCCTTTGGTATGTAAGCTATTTCCTCCTAGCACATAGTGTGTTACTGTTTGCCCTGGAGCAGTGATTCTCAACTGGTAGTGATTTTCCCCCCAGATACATTTGGCAATTGCTGGAGACAGTTTTGACTGTACAGCTTGGGGAGAGAGGATCTCCCGGTATCTAGTAGGTAGAAACCAGGGATGCTGCTAAATATCCTACAATGCACAAGACAGCCCCCCAACAAGAAAGAATTATTCAGTTTAAAATGTCAACAGTGTTGAGGATAAGAAAATTCACCCTGGAGAATGCTGATATTTGACACTAGTTTTGGGTTTAGTGGCAACAGGGGATAGTTGTGGTAATCTTGAAGAGAATAAGCATCCTTTTCAAGGCATCTGTCCAAGTGTGATTATCATGAGGTTTTTCAAGCAGAAAAGTTTAGCCTCTTTGAACACTGAAGAGGAAGCTACTTTCACTGATAAGGGAGGTTCAGAATGTCATGTGGGTTCAAGATTGTCAGTTTCATTTAAGTTCAACCAGTTTGCAAGTTTCAGAATTCCATTCTTTTTCACTTTCACGTGAGAAACTTATCAAGAGTGTAGATTTAATCTTCATTGTAATTCAGCAACTCACAAAATACATTTTGCATTTTATTTTTGCCAATATCAGTCCTGCGGCTACAAGAAATAAGACGTTTTTAGGAATATCATAGAAACTCTCTGGTTATGGAATTTTGAGTTAAGTTTAGAAATAATGGAGTTAAGATTGTTATTTTCTCTCTATAAGCACTCAAGTGCACACAAAAATATTTCATCTCACACTGCAGTGGTTATAAAATTCATTACTTCCATCTGGTCAAGTGTAACAGCCACTTGAGTTCCCAAGAAATATGCTGCAGTTGGCACTTTATCACAATCAACCACAGTTGATAACTTAATTAACTGTGATGCCACACAAGCCATGGGTTACTAGCATCCATTTCCCACTGACAAGGAGCTCAGCACTGAGCTAAAGTTCAAGGGTATGGCCAAACAATCTCAAAATCTCCTCTTAAGTGTCTACCTCCTGAGACTTATCTACTTCTGGTACCAATTCTGAATCAGTCTGGGTCAAATTGGGAGATAGAAACAACACAGTGATTTAAATAGGAGAAATTTAATGTAAAGAAATGCTAAGGCACAATTAAAGTGTAATTATAAGGTGTAAGAGAATTCTATAAGTCTCCCTAGGGCTATGGGGGACTACTTAAATAAGGAAAAACTCAGACTGGGGGCTCCTTCTACAAGAATGTGTTTCAGACTTCATTGGAGAAGGCACAGCTGCAGAGCAGATATTGCAGGGTGAATCTGAAGCTGAGAGGCAATAAATTGCTATCAGGTACATCTCATTCTGCACTGTCTCCTCTTTCCAATTCATTTATTCATTCTTTTATTGGACCTATACTATTAAGCACTTATCATGTCTCAGCTACTCTTTTTAGTTCTGAAGATAATATACTGGGCAAGACAAAGTCTCTGCCCTCATGTCATTCCATTAGAGGAGATAATAAACAAGAAAACAAAACACATAATATATTCTCAGATTATGACATAAAGAAAATAAAGCAAATAAAATATTATGTTTCTCAATAATATTTTTTTAAAAGAAAAGAAAGCAGACTAAGGAGATAAATGTGATTTAAGAGACATGACTATTCGTAATAGGGTGGTCAGCAAAGCCTTTCTGAAGAGGTAACTTTTGAGCAGAAACCTACTATTCACCATAAGCACCTACCAACTGGCACTCTTCCGGTTATCAATCAAAAATCACTGCTGAATCACGTCATCTCCTTCTCAAAAATCTTTCCAAGCTCCCTACTTATATGTAGATTAAGCAGATCAAGACCGTTTTCAGTAATAAAGGTGATCAGGACAAATCTCTAATCCTAGAAGGGTAACAGTGTGCTAAGCAAGATATAAAGACAGAAGCATAATTGAATGGATTGAGTCAGCCCAGATGACGGGGAGGAGAATTGTCTCTTAGTTGGCACTTAGGTGGCTACGGTCTACATCAGGGAGACCAGATACCAGATATAAGGACAACTTCAAATTCTAGACGTTACAATAATGGCTTCTAATCTACTTCCTGTTCAGACTTGTTCAGATTCAGCATTTGATGAGTGGGGCTGAATTTGAAAGTTTCAACTGCTTGAGCCTCTACTTAAGAGGTATTTGAACATGTAAAATGGAAAGGGAAGGGACTTGACACTTAGAAAGTAGCCACTGTAGACTATCCCAAGTCCTTATTTACTCTTCACAATATGTGTAATAGGTAGTTTCCATATTTTACAGATGAGGAAACTTAAGTATTAGAATTAAATGTTTATTCCCCATTTCTAAAAAGATAAAAATTTTGCAAAATTAAAAGAAACTTTTTTTGCTAAGCAAAAGGAAATGTCCAACAGAAGATGGCAGTATAAAGATATCCTTATTCTACTCCTCACTGTGCCACTAATATAAAACAAAAAAAGAATAAAAGCTAGAGAAAAGAAATCATCATCAATAAAGTCTATCAAACTTCCAGAACTCCAAGTCAAAACCTGTAAAATCTGTCAATAAAACTAAAGAGCTCCCTGATAATTCACAGAATTCTTGAAATATTTCTGTTACAATACACAAGAAAGCACTAATAGTAGAAAATTTTATGGAGTGGGTTTGTGGAAAGGTGGGAGGCTTCTATTTTTCACTTTGTGTCTTTCTCTAGTCTTTGAACTTTTTTAGGTAAAGATGCAAAAGATTTTACAGTTTTAAAACAACTTCAGAAAGATAAAAGTGATGGAAGTAAATTTGTGCTGAATATATGGAAAATATTATCAAGGAGACATATATCTTCAGAGTTATAAATCTGAGTACATGAACAAATTAAAAGATTTCCCTGAGAAGAAGGCAAAGAGATAGCCAACATAAAATGCATTCTACTTCTAGATTCTACAACCCTATTAAAAAAAAAATTAAAAGGTTCCATGAAACTTGAATTTTTAATTTGATTGGAAGACTTAGATTCACACCACTCTGTGGAAATACCTGGCAGCTCATCAGAAATAACATGCACTTATTAATAAAAGTCCAATCTTCCCATCAACAATAATCATATGCACATGTACAAAGTTGTAGGACTATGCTGAGCAATAGCTGAGATTCTAATTATATCCTCTTCTTAGCCTCTAGAATTTAGGCTTATAGCCTATGAGTAGCACCTTGACAGATTTCAATGGAAAAAAAATATGAGAGAGTGGGGAGATATTTTTCCCAAATTCCAAGGTTCAGGTACATTTCAGTTGAAGAACATATTTTGTCTTATGCCAAATTTACTACTTTGGAAATGCTATCCTGATTGCAAAGCAATGTTTTAAAGGGAAATTTTCTTTTAATGCCATTTACAGGAAATGACCTGAAGCTTTGCAGAAGTAATTCCACTGGCCTTTCTTTTTTAAGAAATCTACATTCCACCCAAAGCATCTGTAGGCTACAGAATATTATCAGACAACTAATACATCCCAATCAGACTGAATTTATTTATAGACAACGTTCTTTTTGCAATGTTAGATGCCTCATTAACTTGATTCAGCTTGTGCATAGCAAAAATATTCCCTCCCTCTTCAGATTTTTGATAGAGTGAATTATAATTTCTTGTCTCACTCATTATAAACCTTTAGTTTGGAGGACATTTCAGAAATGTGTAGTGGCACTTATGTGAATCCTGGATTTCTTGTCCTGGATTAATTATGTGCTTTATTTATTTTTCTTTGTGACGAATACAAAGTGGTATGGTGACAATTCTTACTTTCTACTTTACATGGAAAATAAGTTAAAATTTAATTTTTCTATAAACCTCCTCCTAGGAAAAATGAAATGTGAATTTGTGTTTGAATAGATTTCATTATACACATTATTGTCAAGTTAGTGGGATATGGGTGGGATTTTGAAACTCCTGGAGCCTTAATAATTCAACTTACTTTGTAGATATGTTCATCTGAGAAGAAAACTAGAGAGATGCTGTGAAAAACCAGCACATATAACTCCCGTATTACGTTACACATGTTCAAATTTTGAAATTTCCTTTTGAATATCACTATGCAACTTTGGATTGTATGCTCTTTTAATTTGGCTTGCACATCTATAAGCATGGGGAAAAAAGGATTTTTCTTTCCAAATTTTCCACTACAATGATTTCAGATTCATCACTTTTAAAACCAGATTTAACAGGTTAAATTGAGCTCAGGAAAAAAGATGAACATTAAAAAACTAATTTCTATTTCTCTTAAATTCCACTTTCCATGCTCTCAACGAATTTTCACACAAATAAGTAAGCATATTTAATGTTTGATGTAAAATGGACACAAATTATACTGGGAAATATTTCTAAATTTTTGTTTTAAATAAAATAATAATTTTGTGAGGAAGAAACAATTTTTCTTAAATTATAGTCTGCAATGTTTTAAATATACTCTATATGATTTTATTAACCTGTTCTATATACTAGAATATAACAAATATAAAATATCCAATATATATTGTGTTCATTGTCTGCCATACTCATTATCTTGTAGCTCTGATACTATCAAAATTATTTTGATCAAAGTTGATCATGTAACCAAAAAAATGTGGTTTCATTGTTGAGTCAACACTTGACAATGCACAGCAGAAACGTGAACACCTTATGCAAGTTTCATAACTTCTGTTTTCAGCCAAGGAAAAATGTAGAAATTCTTTCCACTCTGCAAAGCAGGCTTTTTTTTTGTCCTTTATTATGTGTATTCTAAGCAAGTTTCTGTTCAGAAGAAAGGATTCAAAGGAAATCTCTAAATATGAAATCCCCTATGTGATTGAAAAAAATACAAAAAAATGTTTTAATGGTACTTCTACCCAGTGTTTTGTCATCAAAGACCATGACATTAACTAGAAAGATTTTTCCCCATCTAGACCATAAATAGTCTGGATCCATACTGTTTGATAAAAATTCTGATTCTCAAAAAAGACTGGGAGCTTATGTAGAACAGTATGACCTACGTTCATCCAATGGAATACTTTTCTTTGTGATGGGAATAGAAATGGAGAATTGAAAAGGTTTAAAGTTAAAATGGAGTTCCTGAACTTGTAAAATCAGTCTAGTATTTCAAATGGTATGGAGCATGGTTTAAGCATATATAACTGGCCTGTTGATGAGCTGTCTTTTTCAGAAGACATAAATGAAAAGTTATTTGTAAGCCAATTTTTTGGTCCTAAAGAAATTCTGAGTTTACCTGATGATCAGGCTTTGAGGCTTCAGGGTACATATGGTAAGCCCAAACTAGCGACCATCCTCTATTCTAATCGCAGTTAAAGTCAGCTGTGGGAGGCTGCCGCCCTTGAATGGTTTATAATCAGCTTGAGAGATGAAACTGACTCATTTCTGGAAATGTGGGGGCTGTTCTTTCACTCTTTTCAGTACATGAATGCCACCATAAAATAAGATTAAATGCTCTGGGGTTTCCCCCGCTGCTTCCCTTCCCTGTTTGTTAACTTTTCATGGTATGTGGGCTCATACTGTATTTATGTTTTCTCAGCTTCAAATTATCTCACTCACAAGTTTGCATTGGACAGCCTGCTTTGCTATACTTCCAAAATAGGACATATTTTCCTATTATGCTATATTTTATCACATTATTTTAAAGCTATGAACACCTTAAATATAAATAGATGTAATACTTAAACTCATTAAAATTATAATATCTTTCTTGGTGCCCCACTCCATTCAATGTCATCTCTTGGGAGAAGATTGCTTGTGAGCTTCTTTCACACTGTCTAAAGGTAGCTGTAAACTTGTCCTCTAAAATACTATTATTAGCGAATCACGCTGCAATTATAGACTTTCTTCCTGAAGCTTCTAAACTTCAAGCTATAGTGTTTTATTTCCGGCTTTTAAAAGTATCTTGCTCTCCTAAATTATGGACATATATCTTCCAGAATCTTATAGACATTTATGTTACTTAAGTTACTGTCCCCTTGAATTTTGAAAAATCTTACTCAAGTTTTAAAGGAAGAAAGGGCTTAATATACTTAACCAACCCTCAAATGGGTTCGAAAAATAAATCATGTATATATATATTCACACACACACACATAAGTGTATATATATAGAGAGAGGTAATACGGCAAATGTGATAAAATGTTAAAAAATTTAAAATCAGTAAATCTGGGAAAAGAATATCTAGAAGTTTTCCATACGTACTAATCTTGCAACATTTCTGTAAGTTTGAAGTTATTTCAAAATTTTAAAAGTGTTAAAAATGTTGGTTTAAGTATGTCATTTACAAGTATGCAGCAAATAATGTAAGAATTAATGTAGTCAATAATACTATGATGATGATAATACTATAAAACTAAAAAATATAACATGAAGTAAGACAATAATTGGGATATAGGGTACTCACACTAAATTCCTTCTCATTCATTTCAATGATTTAATAAATTATTGTAGAAAATTTTTTTTTTTTTTTTTTTGTGAGGAGATCAGCCCTGTGCTAACATCCGCCAATCCTCCTCTTTTTTTGCTGAGGAAGACGGCCCTGGGCTAACATCTGTGCCCATCTTCCTCCACTTTATATGGGACGCCGCCACAGCATGGCTTGCCAAGCAGTGCGTTGGTGCGCGCCCGGGATCCGAACCAGCGAACCCCGGGCCGCCGCAGCGGAGCGCGCGCACTTAACCGCTTGCGCCACCGGGCCGGCCCCTGTAGAAAATTTTATATCAAGACATAGAATGATAAAATTCTGGTGAATTTGAGATGATAAAGATCAGGACAAAATATTAAAAAGTGGTAGAAGAGGGTGTTATGGAGAGAGGTAGGAAAGAGACAAATAAATAAAGCATTGGCCATACACACGCACATCCCTACTTAAATGGAGAGGGTTTAACCGTCTGGTGCCTTCAAATCTGCAAGTAGTCACTACCAGAGCTGTAGATGCACATGATGGTAAATGATCGATGACAAGCAAGTAACAAGCAATGAGAAGTTAGAAAGCAGCCCCAGGAGAAGAACAGAAGGGACAGGACAGATACAAAGCACTGAGATTTTTAAAAAGAAAACGTGCAGCAATTAACTGTCAGCTTACATTGCTTTCCCATTCTCCTTCCCCTTGATGAAAGTTGATTTGGACTGAGCCAGACCTGCAGACTAGGAGGTTCACTGGAAACAAAGGCTGGAAAACTCAATCTGGCTTAATAAGATGCAGGAATGGGATCCAGTAGCGTGTTTAGTAAGGGTTTGTCTAAATAAACTTTTTATTTTGGAATAGTTTTAGATTACTGAAAAGTTCCAGAGGTAGAACAGAGAATTCCCATATACCACATACCATGTCTCCTATTATAAACATCTTGATTAACATGATATATTTGCCACAACTAATGAACAAATATTGATACACTATTATTAACTAAAGTCCACATTTCATTCAGATTTCCTTAGTGTTTACAAAATGGTCTTCTCTGTTTCACAATTCCATCCAAGATATATTAACCTAGTTGTCAGTTCTCCTTAGGCTCCTTTTGGCTGTGACAGTTCCGCAGACTTTCCTTGTTTTTGATGACTCTGACAGATTGAAGGAGTACTGGTCAGATATTTTGTTCACCATCCCTCTACTGGGATTTGCCTGATGGTTTTCTCATGATTACACCGGGGTTATGTGTTTTGGAGAGGAAGATCACAGAGGTAAAAAGCCCTTCTCATCACATCAGATCAAGAATACATATTATCAACATGACTTGTCACTGTTGACATTAATCTTGATCACCTGACTGAGGTAGTGTTTCTCAGGTTTCTCCACTGTAAAGTTACTCTTTTTTCTCCCTTTCCATACTGTACCCCTCAGAAGGAAGTCACTATGCATAGCCCACTTAAGAAGTGAGGAGTCATGCTCCATGTCTTTGAGGGTAGAGTATCTACATAAATTATTTGGAATTCTACTGCACAGGAAATGTATCTGTTCTGTGCCATTTCTTTATTTACTCTATCATTTATTTATATCAGTATGGAGTCATGGATACGTATCTCATACGTTGGGTTATAATTCAATACTACTTTATTTTGTTGCTCAAACCATTCCAGCTTTGGTCATTGGGAGCTCTTTCAGTTGGCTTCTGTGTCCCTTTGACATACTCCCATCATTGTTTGTCTGTGCATGTGTGTGTGTGTGTGTTTTGAGCACTTCCTTACTTTCTGACACTACGATTTCTCCAGGCTCATCTTGTGTATTCCCTGCCACAGCCCTGGAATCAGCCATTTCTCCAAGGAGCCCTAGTTCCTTTAATTGTAGAATGGTTCTAGAAAGCAAGATGTGGGTGCTACGTATGCTTGCCGCTACTAGGTGTCTGCTTCTAAGCCTTATCATCTAACAGAATAAGGAAATATACGGGTGTATACTAACCTCTGTATATACAAGTCTATAAATATTTCTATATGTATTCATCTGAATCTATATTAAGCTAAAATTGAGTTTGTGCTGATGTCTCCAACTCTATTCTATCACCAAGTGAATCATCCTAGCCTTTTCTTGTCTGTCTGTATCCTCTAGCTCCAACAGTAAGAAACTTGGCTCTCACCATCTGCCGTCCATCTACTTAACTGTTCAGTTCTAGTGTATATGCATAATGGGTTCAGAATTGTTAACCCATATCCCCGTGGGAAACAGCTATTAACTGGTACACTGCTTATGTGTAATTCCTTTGCCTTTAGTCTCACGGACTCCACTCATTTCCAAACTTACTTAGGCCAGAACCTTTTCTTCCCATGCCTTCAGTGAGGTTGTTTTGTACACGTTATACAGTTAGATTGTCTTCTCACTGTAGCATTCCATTCTGGGATCTCTCAATCTTCTAAATGATTTTTTTTATTTGCATACATTAAAGTTCACTCTTGTGCTATAAAGTTCCGTGGGTTTTGGCAAAGGCAGAGTGTCATGTATCCATCACTCCAGTATCATTCATAAAACTTACCTTTGGGGCAGGCCCGGTGGTGTAGTGGTTAAGTTCACGCACTCCGTTGCAGTGGCCCGGGGTTTGTGGGTTCGGATCCAAGGCCTGGACCTACGCACCGCTCATCAAATAGTGCTGTGGCAGCATCTCCTATACAAAGTAGAGGAAGATGGGCAGAGATGTTAGCTCAGGGCTAATCTTCCTCAGCAAAAAGAGGAAGGTTGGCAACGGATGTTAGCTCAGGGCCGATCTTCCTCACAAAAAAAAAAAACTGATCTCCACAAACCCCTGCCTCTTGACCCAAATCAACTTGACCCCAAACACCATCAATGGCCATACCCTTAAAAAAATTGACTACCTTTAAAAAAAAATCATAAGGGGCACAGTCCTCTCCAACTTTCAATGTTCCACACTCCCCAGCCCAAATCTCCTTGACTTCTTTTTTTCCCTACTTCCTCACCCCCCAGCCCCAGCTGCCTGCATTTCCTTATGGAAGGTTTTTTTCTCTCTCCCTCCCTCACACTGTAGGAGTGCGTGAGCAGGCCAGGTGAGCAGTCTAATTTTCCAAGAAATAACTTCATTAAGATGTCCAGTGATAGGCAAGGATCCGATGATGAGAACCCCAGCACAAGCAGTGGTAATTCAGCCGCAGACCAGAGAGACCCAGCTGCTTCAAAGGGTGAAGAACAAGAAGAAAGAAAACCTTCTGCCACCCAGCAGAAGAAAAACACCGAACTCTCTAGCAAAACCAGAGCTAAATTATCCACTAGTGGGAAAAAAAATTCAGAGGGGGCTGGCTGAAATCGCCCTTAATCCTCCTCCTAACAACTGCAGTGCTGGGCTTAAAGGAGGTAACATTTATAAATGGAGATTGACGATACTTGGTCCATCAGGTTCTGTGTATGAAGGTGGTGTGTTTTTCCTGGATCTCACATTTTCATCTGATTATCCATTTAAGTCACCAAAGGTTACTTTTTGCACCAGGATCTATCACTGCAACATCAACAGTCAAGGACTCATCTCTCTGGACATCCTTAAAGACAACTGGAGTCCCGCTTTGACTATTTCAAAGATTTTGCTGTCGATTGGTTCCCTTTTGACAGATCGCAACCCTGCAGATCCTCTGGTTGGAAGCAGAGCCGCTCAGTATTTGACCAACAGAGCAGAACATGACAAGAGAGAGGCAACACAATTCACATAATTTGTATGCAGTGTGAAGGAGCAGAGGCATCTTCTCGCTGTTCTGCAAATCTTTATAGCCTTTACAATATGGACTTCTGTGTATATGTTATACTGATTGCACTCTCTGTTTTCATCTTTTGGAGACCGGGGGACTCCCCGAAAGGGTAAATGCTATCAAGAGTAGAATGTCGTAGCTGTAGATCAGTTATGTTTAAAATGCCTACCTGAAAGTCTTGCTTCTTTGGGATATTTCAATATCCCAAAGATATATTGTATTTTGTGGTGTACTAAGGATACTGGTCCTGAAATCTACCAAATATTATAGTGCATTTTAGCTTAACTCATTATCTGTATGAAGTTGCGAAAGTAGCCACAGATGGCTAGGAATTAGGTCATTTGTAGTAAACCCATATCTCTGAGTATGTGGTTCACGCTGTCGTGAAAAATGTTTTACCTTTTACTTTTGTCAATTTTGAGAGGATTTCCTTTTACCTTTTGTATCTCAGAGCACCTGATGTATCATCTCAGACACAATGAATATGCTCAAGGCAAAAAAAATATATAAAATCTAAGAGTTTTTACAACAACTTTATAAAATACAGGATTTGAAAAACTATATTGTAATTGCTTCTTTACATATTTAAAACCTCATGAGAGCTTACCTATATGACCATGAATACCCATGCCCAGCACATGTCTACCACATAGCAAGAACCCAGTGACTATTTCTGAACAAAGATATCAATCCCGGTTTTTCTTAATTAAAATAACCCATACATAGTTTTCATTCTGAAATTTTCAAGTTTTTTAATTAGACAACGTGGAAAGGTAACTAAAAGCTTGAGATTCAGTGTGTTTCTATAGACATACTTATAAAGCATTCACTTACTAACTAGCTCTATATGGTCCTAATAACTCAGGGAATTCTATACATACATAATGAATATTTCATCATGTCTTTGCCTATAAGTTGAAAATGTGAACAATTTTTTAATGGCTTAGATTTCCTCTTTTAAAATGCTGCAGGAAATTTTAAATAAGGAAATCATACATTTTTATGTCCAAAACAAAAAAAGTTCATAAATTTTATTTTCTACAATTTGGAATATGTTGTTCCTACAGGCAAACAAGGTCAAGCTTATAATTTCATAAATGTAATTTTGCAAATTTCATAAAAGCTAAAACTCCTTTTACTTAAGTAATGAACAGGTGATGGTGACATGCATAATGCAATTTTCACAAATGAAGGTAAATGTAAGTTCATATTTCTGTATTCAAGAAAAATATGAACAAACTCAATAAAGATGAGCAATATTAACCTTAAGGAGTTAATCATCAGAGTGAATGAGGGAAAATAGTATAATTAGCAATATATGAAGGTAGTCATTAAGGTGAACCAAGGCACATAATATAGTTTGCAATATAATGTAAACAAAAGCCAAAGTTCCCATAGCAACACAAACTTTTCTCCAATGTACGCATGCTGTATTTTGGATTACCAGTTAGAGTTCTGAGTTTATGGTTTCTTTTGCATGTATGTACTAAGGGTATGTCAACCTGGTTCTGAGAACAATAAGATTTATATACTCAGATTCATATGTGTTTAAATTTGCAAGCTTCACACTTAATTTTCTATACAGTTGACATCCCCTAAAATTATTCTGGCATTTCAGGTTGATGCCATAAAATTACACTGATCTCATTTGTGGCAATGTTTATAAGAACTTTTATTGCTTAACCTTGTATGTTTTAGGATAACCATATGATGTGGTGTGTGAAATTCAATTTTTAAAACTTTGATGATTAAACCTAGTGGCATTAAAATAAAAGGTTATGTAAATATTAGGAAATCTAATAGCCAGCCCTAAATTATTTCACATAAGCAACAAAATAGTAAATACCGTAAAATAATATTCTTTGGTCAACATAGACAATTGTTATGAGTTATTCTTTCTGCAGGGAAAATTTTTTCTTCCACAATTATAGCTCAAATAATCCACCCAATTATAGCTATATATTTACTTTGTTTTTCTTCTTTATAAAATAAAACAGGGCTGTTTAAGCATTTACATTTACAAAGTGCTTTACAATCATTTGTATACTAATCCTCATAAAGCTCTGTGAATGCTCCAGATGGGTGATAACTACAATCACTTGAAAATTTTAGACATAAAATGAGGAAAAGGCAAACACCCAAGGTCACACAACAATAACGAGTTGGCAATACAGTAGCTACTTAGCATACCAACTTTAAATCCTACATTATTTTTATACACAGAAAAAAAATAGGAGAAAAATTTGTATTTTATTTCATATTCACGTATGTTATTTATCTAGATATGAATCCTTACTCATTTTTATTAAGAATGAAAATCCAATGTTTAGCATGTTCTAGAGAATTCTAGTGGCTCTTTATTTCAAAGAGAAATTGAACTGTTTGTGGTTTAAATTATTGACAGATTTTGCTCATTGTAAAATGGAAAGAGTTTAAAAGAGGCTTTAGTTTTACTAATCTAGCCGTCCTCAATTCCAATGTTCTCAAATATTTGTCTTTTGAATTATATTATGAGAGGAACAGAAGGATCAATCTTTAAGCGAAGATCAGTGCGAAGTCTCAAAATTAAACCGTTTTGGAATTCAAACTCTCAATGGCATATAACTGAGCATCTGACATGTGGAAGATAATGTTATTTTCTTATAATTTGAATAGACAATATAAAAATCTCACCAAACTTTCCAGAAAGCATAGCTTTGCATTCTTCTATTTGTTAAAATGTATTTATTTGATAAATACATATGTAAGAAGTCAGAGAAGCTGAAAATAAGGATAAGGGTTAAAATTCCTCTTCAATTAAAAATGAAACAAAATAAATAGTAGTAAGAAGGGACACAAATTACGTCAATATTTTAGCATTCTCTAGCACCTAGCGATGTTCTCATAGTGGTACAAATATAAATGGTTTCATTCATGTTGCTATTAAAGTGAAAATACATGTTATAACTTTTAAAACAAAGATGTCCGATTTCAGGGGGAAAAAAAATCATCCTTTTTGAAGATAATGATAAATATTCAAGTTTTCCTCCATCAAGGTAATATTTTTTGTCTAAGTCAACATACTTTACCATTTTTAAACTTTTCTCATCATATTTTTGACAGCAGATTTTCCAATTTTGACAGCTCTTTAAAAGTAATTTTAACAGCCGAGTGATTTCTCTTCTAAGCAAAGTCAGATTATGTGAAATGTCAATGTAAAAACTATACACTCTGACACATAATCATTTTTAGTTGAATTTACTTATTAATTTTGCTTGCTATTACTAATAAAACATAAGTGCTTAGCTAATTGTATTGCTTTTTGAAATGCTTTAAAGGTATTAAAACTGTATCCTTTTCACTACAAAATGTCTCACTTTATCACAATTAGTTACCCTTCCAAAAATGGAGAGGAGGGAAGGGAAGCAGTGCTAGGTAGATAAAAGGCAATAGAGAGACTAGGTAAAGTGGCTACTGTAAAGTGAAAATACGAGCTTGCACTGGTTAAGCCCGGATAGAAGTACGTCTGAATCTCTTGTGAAATATATGCACGTCCCTACTCACCTTACCATACAGCCCTTTTTTCCCAACTCCCATCTCTGAGATTCTGACATCCTCCCAGGGCAGGAGGATGGAGAATATCTTTTCACTTGCCCAACCTCCCACCTGCTTGAAAACCCCTGGAAACAATTTAAATAAAAACTGACAATTTTCTTGACTGAATTAATCCAGTTAATTTCCTCATCCTTTATTTCATAATCAAAGTGTTGCAAGAGGTGAAGTAATTATCTGGTAAATAAAAATAAACGAGTTGTCATTTCAGAAATTATCTTCTCTTTGCAGTATTTGTTCTAGTCTCCTGTTTCCTAATCACTTTACTTTGGTGGTTGAAAGCTTCCTTCTCCATAGAACGACTTTGTCATAATTTTAAAGAAAAAAAGTTTTACAGAAGAGGATTTCACTTTAGTCTATGATACATCACTATGTGTTAACTACCATCTCACTGTTATTCTAAGTGGAATTAAAATGTCATCTAATGTGTATCAAAAGAAATTTCAATAAACCTAGCAAAATTTAGAAAAATCAGATCATTTTTATTGGATAAATTCATTGAGGAATATACATTGTCTACACTATTAAATTGGATTCTAAACTATCCTACATTCTCCATCATTGTAGAAATGTTCCACTTTGTGTTGAATGAGTAGACTTGCCTTAGAGAAATTAGGAACGTGAATCACATTCTGCAGTATAAACAAGCAAACAAAAAAACAGTCAAAATCACAAATAAGATTCAATAAGTCAATTGCATCACTCAATAGAAAGTGGAAAACAGTGGAGAAATAACTTAAAAATTCTGAAGGAAAATTGTTTGCAACCAGACTATCAATCAAGTGTGAGAGTAGAATATAGTCTTTTTAGGTAATATCTAAAATAGTTTACCTTCTAGGTATCCTTTTTCAGGAAGCTATTAAAGGATGTACTCCACAAACTCGAAGAGGTAAATCAATGAAACGGAATCCAGCAATCTATCAAACAGGAAATCAAACTCAGGAAAGAGGCAAAGGTAATCTCCAAGATGATGAAAAATCTTTGCGGAAAATAGCTATGCTGTAGGCCTAAACTGCTGATAGTTCAGTTTAGATCAGAAGGATAGACACATCCAAGAAAATAAGATAAAAGGAAAGGAAATGAATACGCTGCCTGATGTGTTTGAATATGCAGAATCAAGTTTTACAATTTTGGTGGAAAATTGGCTCTGAAATAACAATGGTTGCATAAAAAGTAACAAACAAATGTGAAGTTATTGTAATTATGAACCAAACTCTAGGAAAAAGAAAAAGTTGATAAGAAAGCTAATGAAATTAAAGGAAAAAAACACCTATGCTGTGAATAATATTTACATAGTCAAAAACAAGTAAAAACAGAATGTTGCTTTTTAATAGCTTAATGAGATATAATTCACATACCATAAAACTCATCCTTCCAAAGTGTACATTTCAGTGTTTTTAGTATATTCACAAAATTGTGCAACCATCACTACTATCTAAATTTTTGGTGGAAACCTCATACTCATTAGCAGTCTCTCTCTATTCCCTTCTTCCCCAACCCCCGACAGCTAATAACCTACTTAGCATCTCCATAGATTTACCTATTTTAGACAGTTTTTACAAATGGAATCATACAATAGGTGGTGTTTCGTGACTGGCTTCTTTAACTTAGCGTAATGTTTTCAATATTCATCCATGTTGCAGCATGTATCAGGACTTCATTTATTTTTATTGCCAAATAAAATTATGCTGTTGTATGGGTATAGTACATTTTGTTTATCCAATCCTCTGTAGATGAAAATTTGAGTTGTTTCTAACTTTTGGCTATCATAAATAATGCTACTATGAGTATTTGTATATAAGTTTTTAGGTGAACACGTGTTTTTATTTGAGGGCAGTACATGCCTAGGAGTGGAATTGCTGGGTCATCTGGTAACTCTATGTATAACATTCTGAAGAACTGCCTAACTGTTTTACAAAGTGGCTGCACCGTTTTAATAGACCACCAACAATGTATGAAAGTTCCAATTTCTCTACACCCTTGTCAACAGGATGGATGTGAAGCAATATCTCGTTGTGGTTTTGATTTGCATTCCCCTAACGATTACTGATGTTGGGCATTTTTTCATGTGATCATTGCCCATTTGAATATCTCCTTTAGCGAAACATCTACTCAAATTTTTTGTTCATTTTTTTTTTAACAAAGACTTTATTTTTTAGAGCAGTTTTAGGTTCACAGCAAAACTGAGCAGGAAGTACGGAGTTTATACGTAGTCCTTGTCCCTCCAAATGCATAGCCTTCCCAACTATCACGATCCCCACCAGAGTGCTACATTTGTTATAATCAATGAACCTACATTGATACATCATGCATCAGTTAAGAGTTTGGTTGAGTTGCCTCTGAAATTCAATGAGGAAATAAAGAAAGCAATTGATCTCAGATGACTACTCTTTAAAAATGGAGTTTAAAAATGAATTGTTGAATTTGGAGACAACCAAGATGTCCTTCAGTTGGTGAACGGATAAAGAAACTGTGGTACATTCTGACAATGGAATATTATTCAGTGTTCATTTTTAAATTGGGTTACTTTTTTTGTTGAGTTGTTAGAGTTCTTTATATATTCCAGATACATGTTCTTTATTATATATGAGATTTACAGATATTTTCCCTCAATCTATGGGTCAGAATAATCTTTCAACCTGAAGTTTAATTTTATTTTTTGAATAGTACTTTGGGAAGTGATTGCGTGTGTGTGTGTGTGCGCGCGCGTTTGCGTGTGTGTGTTTGCATGGGTTTGAGGAAAGATGTTGATTCACCTGGCAATTATCTTGCACGTGAGAATAAAACAAGACCAAATCCAATTCCTGCAACTGAGTAATATGCTTGTTTTCATATTACGCAAATAATATGAAGTTGGTGAAAAAGAATTCGAGTGCCCTCAGTTTCTTCAAATTCTCTACTCTATCTCCTCCACTCTCTGCCCCTTAGTCTACATACACAAATAGGGAGCTGAGATAGGCAGAAATTGGACATTTCTTAAAATGCTATTATAATGACAAAATAAAAACTGTCTACCAACACTGAAGAATTAAACAAGCTTGACAAATCAGCCTTTTGTAAATTGGCTTTTGGGAAAAGGATCTTCCTCAAACTGTCCTAGAGGAATGCAACTTTGTCATGAAAGATATTCTCAGGCTTTTAGAAGGAAACAAGAATCTAAAAAACAAATAAAGATCTTTTGTGAAGGAAACTACCAAAAACCTAGGTCAGTGTAACAGGTTTGCTCTATGTTAACGGAATGCATTTATCAGGTGATGATTCTTGAAATCCTCTTGAGACTTAACCATTCTAGAGAGTAGGAAGCAATGATATGTATATATGTGCCTATTTTCATTCTTAATTTCACTCTATAGAATTCCATTCATTTAACACCCATGTGTTAAATACTTATTATGCACAGACACAAAATGCAACAATGAGCAAAGCAGACACAGTCCATTTCATTCCCTCAAGAGTCTTCATTTAACTGATTAAGTCCCATCTCTGGAGGGCAGCAGTGCCTAGCATAGTAGAGCCATATTAAATGGTTGTTCATATCTCAGCCACTGAATTGTATGACACGTATACAAAACAAAATAATACAAAAGCCCTGCCTTTAATAAGTTTAACGTCTGTTATAAGAGACTGAAAAATAAAGACGTTTTCGCCGATGTGTGGTAAGTGTCACGATAGAGGTAAGCATGGCACTTCACCGAGTCTGCAGAGATAGAAGTGGTTAAGAGATGACTTTATCAGAAAGTGACATCTAAGCTGAGACTCCAAGGACAAGGTTGAAAAGTTGAAAAAGGAGTAAAAATATACTGGGTCAAGGGAGAAGCAGTTACACAGGTCCAGCGGGAGAAGAGATTGTCACATATTCCTTCTGATTGTAATTTTAAACATTCCAGGATAGGAAATTTTAAATTACTCTCATTTAGCCATAATGAATCTTATAAATAGCCACTAACTAGCATACTTTTTCAATTGGGAAATCAAGGATCTATAAGAAGATTAAATTATTACATGCCTAATATCAGAACCTTTGAAATTAACTAGTGCATGGCAGAGTTGACAGGACAGACCGGAAGAATCAGAGAACAAAAATACACTATTAATTATTATTTTCTCGATTAGTCAGACACCAGACAATCGGTAACTAATTACAAAAAATTAAAATTTAATAAAATGTTTTCTTTACACAGCCCTCCCCAAATCTTTATTTGTTCATTCATCTATCCATCCATTTATTAAAAAGATACTGATCAACTTATCTTAGGCCATGTTATAAGCACTGGGGATTTATCACAGACAAAGTAAGAAGAAAAAGACAAAACCCCTGATATCATGGAGCTTGCATTCTAGTGGGAAAGACAAACAATTAACAAAATAAATCAGTAAAATGTATACAATGTCATTTAAATGGCAAGGAGAAAAATAAAGCAGGGACGAGTCGTAGGAAGCATGGGGAAGGGTTGGAATGTTTGACAGTGCAATCTGGGAAGGACTCACTGAAATCTGTGTAAAGGAAGTGAGGAGTGAGCCATGTGTATATGTGTGTAGCTGGGGGAGGGAAGTTTTCCCAGTAAAGGAAGTAGGAAATGCAAAGGTTCGGTGACACGAGCAGTTTTGGTATCTGCAAGAAACAGTTAGGAGGCTAGAGTGCCCAGACAGAGTGATGGAGGAAGAGAGTAAATGGATACGAGGTCAGATGGTAAGGAGGAGCACAGGATGCAGGGCCTCGTATACCTTTGTAAGGATTTTGGCTTGTAGCCTGACTAAAATAAGAAAACAGTAGGAGGTTAAACAGAAAAATGAGATTACCTGAGTTAGATTTGAACATTTCCTTGCTACTGGTTTAATAAAAACTAAAGAGAGACAAGGGCAGAAGCAGAGGCTGTTGTGGTAACCCAGGTGAGGTATGAGGAGTGGCTTGGACCTGAGTTGTGGCAGTGACGGTGACAAGGAATGGATGGATTTTGGATACATTTTGAAAATAGTACCAACATAAATTACTGACAAATTAGATGTTGCGTGTGAAAGAAAGGAAACAACCAAAGACAATTCTAAGGAATTTTGGGTTGTGTGATTGGAAGAATGGAGTAGCCTTTTCCTGAAAAGGAAAAGACTGGATGAAGAGCAGGCTGTGGGAGAAACCAGAAGGTTACTTTTGGACATGCTGAACTGAAGATGTATATTTGCTATCCAAGTGGAGATATCTTGTGTGTAGTTGTAAATAATGAAATTCACAAAAGAAATCTGAACTGATCAATTAGACTTAAATATTTATACATAATAAGTTTATAGGTTTATATATATTTATATAAATATATTTGTATATTATTATTACATAAAATATATACTTATAGATTATACTAGCACATCAATGGCAATTAAAGCCTTGAGAGTGGATGAATTCATGAAAGTAGCTATTAAGAATAGAAAAGAGGGGCCGGCCCCGTGGCTTAGTGGTTAAGTGCGCGCGCTCCGCTACTGGCGCCCCGGGTTGAGATCCTGGGCGCGCACCGACGCACTGCTTCTCCGGCCATGCTGAGGCTGGGTCCCACATACAGCAACTAGAAGGATGTGCAACTATGACATACAACTATCTACTGGGGCTTTGGGGAAAAAAAAGGAGGAGGATTGGCAATAGATGTTACCT
The DNA here is from genome assembly GCF_020826845.1 of Diceros bicornis minor. Lineage (NCBI taxonomy): Eukaryota > Metazoa > Chordata > Mammalia > Perissodactyla > Rhinocerotidae > Diceros > Diceros bicornis. The sequence goes on from NC_080744.1 coordinate 19,483,565, forward strand.
CAGAGCCGGTCTTCCTCAGCAAAAAGAGGAGGATTAGCATGGATGTTAGCTCAGGGCTGTTCTTCCTCACAAAAAAAAAAAAAAAAAGAATAGAAAACAAAACAAACGTAAAATACAACAACAGTGTACGTTTGTTGTCCTGGAAGCCCAATAAAGTGTTTTAAGAAGGAAATAGTGATCAATCTTGTCAAATGTTAGTGAGAGTTCGAGTAAGATGAGGCGTGAGAACTGACCATCGGATTTAGCAACGTGGAGTTCACGGACAACCTTGATAAAAGCAGTTTCAATGGAGCTCTGGTGCTAAAAATCTGCTCGGAGTGGATTAAAGAAAGAACTGGAGGAAGAAACTGGAAGCTGCATATAGAAACTCCTTTTTCAAGGAGTTTTGCTTTAAAAGGAATGAGAGAAGAGGAAAGGTTGGAAAGGGAATGAGCCAGAAAGGGAAGTGGAGTCAAAGGTGAGCATTTCAGAAGTGCAAGAATTAGCACGTGTATGTGCTGAAGTGGACCATCCAGTATGGAGGGAACACAGGTGGTGCAGGAAAGAGAAGAGGGAATTGCTAGACCCACATCGTAGAGTAGGTGGCAGAGGGATAGAATCTAGGACACAAGTAAAGGGCTAGCTTTTTCTAGGAGTGTGGTAATGAAAGTTCAAGTAAATTTGCACAAACGTATAGTTAGGTCAATAGATGTAGAGGTAGGAACTCATGGAAAGTCCCTTCTGTTGGCTTCAGTTTTCTTAGTGGAGTAGAAGTCATGATCAACAGCTTAGGATGAGGATGAGGAAGGAAGTGTTGGAGATTTGAGGACAGAAGATGTAAAATAATCATCAAAGTCTTACGAAAGAACTAGGAAAATGTCGTACGATTGCTAGACAGTATTAAGGAGCCCCTTGAGAAAAGTGATCCTAAATTTAAGGTGAATCATTCAGCATTGTTTTGTATTTTTTTTCTCCAGCCACATCCAACTGCAAGTGGGCAAATGTTGGGTAGGTTAAGGGTTTGATTTAACAAAAGTGGTGCTTTACCCAACTGAACATAATGAAGCAGGCGTTTAGCCAAGGAAGGGACGGTGTTTGAAGGTGAATGATTATCACTGATATAAGGTCTTTAGAAAGTTATACCAGTTGAAAGCCAAGACATATTTTAAACTTCTTTGGATTTTATCAGTTGCTAAGTTTTATGGTTTTCCTTGTCAGCACAGAAAAGAACACAAGTTTTATGTGAAGCTTTTCATTTTGTGATTCTAGACAATTTGCTTTTATTCTCTGTTAGCCTTTAAACTCTATCATTTGAAAACCAGAGTCCTCCGTTATCAATATAAGTATTAGGATGTGGGCTGCTCTAGAACAGCAAAAAGCTAAAAAAAAAAACAAAACCTCAAAATCAAACAACCAGTAATGTTAAATTATCCCCAAGCGCACCCTATTTAGTTTTTCGTTAATTTAATTGTTTTCTGGTAAAAAGTGAAATGTGCAATATGCAAATTAAATAATGTTACATGTCAGAGTTTGAAAGAAATATTCATTTAACATTGGAAGAGATTCTTTTTTTCCCAGGAAATCCTGTTCATTTTTTTTGTGAGAATTTTTGTTTGTCGCTATTTGTTCAAAACATAATACAATTGTGAAACCCAGTGCCTGCTGGCAAAGTTGGAATAGCTGTCAGCAGGAAATGGCAAACTAATAATAAGTGCTGGTAAAATATTTATATTATAGTTTACTGGGAAGCTGAATGTAGTTTTGTATTTCATTAGTGTTTGAGGCAGTACATAGTAACATAGTTATGCTCCAAAATAAGTAGATAAAATCCTAAAGACAATGGTAACTTATCTTTCGACTGTCTGCTGGAGGAAAAAAGAATGAATAATAATAAAGCCTTTTACAAGTTGAAATTTAAGAAATTTTAAACGAGGTCCATAGGGCAGTAATTAGTAGCATCTCACATTCAGTGCTATTGGACACTAGGCTGCTGGATCAACCACTTCTGTGTGAGGCCTAGTAATTTAGCTCTGGTTCATAATTTTCAATAACAGAGCTATTCAAGAGGGAGGGGTGGCCCTAAACCACCAGAGGACTCAGAAGTATGGTAATGTACAACAGTGTGTTTATGTACTCCCCAAAGTGTATCAAAGCTCAGATCCAGAGAAATAAAAGAAAAGTCAAACAAAACAAGCATTAGACTGCGTAAAATAAGGTATGGACAAGGCAAACAGGTGAGGCATTGTTTAGGTGGCTAAGGTAGATCAATATCTATTCTTGCAAGCCAGGAATCCTGCCTGTTTTCCTCTGGCGCTCTGCAGATCATCTTACGGCTTGCAGACAGACTGTCGCCTAAACCCAACTGACAGACAACCTATTTCACCCTTGTAAAAATCATACCCATCTTCTTCCTTTGTGGTTCACTGAGGGGAGAAAAGAATATAACTGCCAAAATAAAATAATACTAGGTTTTACCACACTTTAACATCCCTTTTCATTAACATAATTGCAAAAGACTGGTTCCTAATTTCTCTCTTTCAGGTATAATTTTAACCTACGCAATAAAATGTAAGTATATTGTGAGCATAACAACCTGTGTATGTGTGTGTGTATGGAGAGGTGACCAAATTTATCCAAATAGTAAACATATGTAAAGTGTCTTGCACTTAATAATCACTCAATAAATATTAGCTAATATCAACATTCCTATCATAATAACTTTTAAAACCTAACAGAGGGATATACAGAGAATCAATTAGAAACTGAGGAAATATATGTTTATATTTACCTTGTAATTCATGGAATAGAGAGGCAATATTTCAGTAATTTTGAAAACAAATTTAACAAGCTCATGGTAGCTGAAATTTGAGTAAACAATCAAAAATCAGATGTTTATGTTTTGTGACATAGTACCATCAATTTGCCTTGTCCTGATAAACTACAAGTTCATGCATAACTGTTAGTAATCTTGTATTTTTCCCATATAATATTTTAATTCCAATGGAAAAATCAAAACCAGAAATGTTTTCTCAAAAACAAGCATTCTACTTTAGTTATATCAAAAATAACCAAAATACAGGGGCCGGCCCGGTGGCGCAGGCGGTTAAGTGCGCGCGCTCCGCTGCGGCGGCCCGGGGTTTGCTGGTTCGGATCCCGGGCGCACATCGACGCACTGCTTGGTAAGCCATGCTGTGGCGGCGTCCCATATAAAGTGGAGGAAGATGGGCACAGATGTTAGCCCAGGGCCGTCTTCCTCAGCAAAAAAAAAAGAGGAGGATTGGCGGATGTTAGCACAGGGCTGATCTCCTCACAAAAAAAAAAAAAAAAAAAAAAAAAAAAACCAAAATATAAAGCCTGTCTTCTACTTCCATAGAACTTTAGAAAATTATCCAAACTTCCTTGCAAATTGAGCATTATATAAAATTTTGACTTCATATATGTAATTTTTATTGAGTTTTTTTTCACTTTAGAAGTTTAAAAAAAAAAACGTTAGGAGGATGCCTTTTACTGCAGCAAAAACCGTGGTAATTGCTATAACAACAAAAGCTCTGTGTAAAGGAGAAATTACAACCAAGGCTACTTAACAAAATATAAACTATAACAGGGTACGCAATCATCCTAATTCTGTTTTGGCAAATGGGAGACGTTTCGTATACCTTATTCTCGAGATAGCATTTACTGAGACATAGTTTTTATGTGTGTACTTATCAGTTTCATTTTATCCAGATTTTCATATCAAAACCCATCCTACTATTTTTTTCTACCCTCTGAGTTGACCACTAAAAGAAATGACAATTTTAATATAATATTTAAAATACTAAAAGTCAAGACAAATCCCTATTTTAGTGGTTGTAGAGATTTTGTCTTAATCTTGAAAGTGGAAAAGGTCATATTTGGTAGCCTGATGCATATCGTATCTCCGAGTACTTAATATGACTACGTCTTATCATCATGTCTACAGTTTTCTGCTTACTTTTTTATGGTGGTAAAAATGTAATTTACTCGTCAGATTGAAATGTTTGATATAAATCTTTATCCTATCTTTTGAACTAGCATTTCTGAAACACTACATTGTAAACAAATGGCATGTTTAATTAAACAACTACTTTACTACTAGCTGAACAAGAAAGTATGATTATATTAATTTAATAGCAAGCCATGTGACTAGAATTTAAATAACACATTTTCAATTCAGCTAGAAAGTATGATTATACTAATTTAAAGTCAAGACGTGATCAGAATGTAAATAAAATATTTTAAGTTCCTGTCTTCAGCATATCAAAATAGTTTTAAGTGGTTTGTTTTGTTTTGTTTTTTGTGAGGAAGATCAGCCCTGAGCTAACATCCATGCCAATCCTCCTCTTTTTGCTGAGGAAGACTGGCCCTGAGCTAACATCCTGCCCATCTTCCTCCACTTCATGTGGGACGCCGCCACAGCATGGCCTGACAAGCAGTGCGTCAGTGCGCGCCTGGGATCCGAACCCCGGCTGCCAGCAGTGGAGCGCGCACACATAACAGCTACGCCACGGGGCCGGCCCCAGTTTTAAGTGTTAAAACTAATACAATTTAGAAAATATTAGTTTACGTTCAAATTTCTTCTTTAACTTACTAATCTACATACAAAGCCAAATTTAATAGTCAACAGTTTGCTGTGATGCGAACTAAAACCTTATTTTAAATGTAAAAAATTCTGCTTTTCCAAGGAATTCATTTCACGTTTACATGTGACTGATTTTTCACAGCTACAGGTTAGCAGTTCTGAAATACGTTAACTCTATTCTAATAAGAATGAAAATATGGTGAGGTAAATTTAGCTGAATAACTAGGCATGCTGTAACGTACATAATTATACTTGTGCACATGTGTGTGTTTCTGTGTACATGTATATAAATATATATATATATAAGTATATAATATATACAATTGTTTGAAAGCCAAGGATTAATTTTACCTTCTAATTTCAAAATATGAAATATTAGATATGCTGTAATCACTCAAAGGCTCTTGATGTTGAAGGTCAATCCATTTCTACTCATTTGTGGGAACAAAGAAAAATTAAAAATCCTTGGGTTCTGACCTAATCAAAGCCATAAGTTGTTTTTTAAAACATGCATTGTTAGGATTCTAATTATCTCATGTGTGTTTGTTTAGTTAGATACACAGAGGAAACATTTCTGATCCAGATGTAACAATCTCAGCACTGTCATTTACCTTTCAAGGATCACAGAATTTTTGCTTTTAGCACATTCCCTCGAGTACCTACATGTTTTCATTATAAACCAGTAGTTGAGAAAACATGTCAGATGCTAAATTCAAAATCCACCATGCAGGCAACATGGGGAAATGTAACAACTGTTTTGGAAGAAAATGTCTTGAAGTCAACTTACATAAAATCTTAACTGGTTTGCCAATGAATCTTAATTAGCATTTATGTTACAACTACAAATGCTAAACAATTTTTGCTTAACTACTATAGGACTGAAATTATTTTTGTCAAATATGTGTAAAATCTTAAGCTAAAATGTCTACGTTCTACAACATAAAAGTTTAGTGATACAAATGTAGAACTTGTAATGCCAATTTAAGTTATGGAACAAAATACTTTCAAGTCTGGAGCACTTAAACCCTTTTAATACTTAATACATTACATGAAATCTGATAAAGAATATGCAGCACTCAAGGTAATAATTTCTTATATGAATATTCAATAACTTGTATGTCCAAGTAGACTGAAAACTTCGAAATTTTTCTAGAGGTTCACATTCAGTAGAGTAAAGGAAATGAATGTTTTAGAATACTTGTGTAAAGGTTAAAATAACTCAAATTATTTTCTCAGTAAACTCTTCCTCATCTTCATCGATCATTATTCTAGAATATAAAGAAAATTATTTATATAACACAAACAGTACAATCAATGAAAGGCTGTATGCAAAGATAGATAACACAAGACAACTGAGCTTATAATGCATAACACCTAAAATATTTAATCATAGTTCTTATATGGCTACACAATTTATTTCTACTTAATAAAATAGTAAAAATGCCATTTTCTACTTTTTAAGTGTATATTTGCAAACATTTTCTCTCGCAGAATTCTTCAACTAAATAATATGCACTTTCAATTAAAGAACTAATGTATTTATGGATGTTCATTTTTCTACATTTATTTATTTAATAAAGGCCAAATTTGGTTAGGCTAGCTTGGAAACAAAAATTATGATGTTATTTTGAACTCGACAACCTCTTTTAATTTGCAAACAGGTAATTATATGAAAATAGTAGAATAGACTAAAAAGCAGTTGGAAAACAATAAATATTTCATGTAAGAATTATTAATTAGTGTTATAACCACTAAAAACAGAAGTATGCACATGAATGTATAATCATCTAAAGAATGTCAGTCTTCACTTCATTACTAAAATGGTCATTTAAGAATGTATCTTAATGAGTATCACAAATATATCTTTTGATTAAACATGAAAAATAAAGGATAGTTTGATTTCTAATAAAAATATCAAAATATAAGACCAATTTCATTTTGCATATTAATTATGAGAAAACAATTAAAATATTTACACGTTCCAAAATCATATCAATATAATTAAAAATATTCTTAGTGGAAATGAAACCATTAACATACACAGACAATCTCTAACAGATTACTGGTATTACTAAAATGTGAGTGCTGAGGGCTAGTTGCTATCATTTGTATTTTGTTGGGTAAAGTGTAAAGTAAGCAGGAAGTTTGAATCTACTTCCTTAACCATGATGAATAAATACCATCACGAAAACATTAAAAGTCTGACTTTTGGAGAGTGCTTGGGAATCCACGAGCTACATAGGTTTTAATATAAGGAACTCTCTCATCAGTAAAGTGGAACTTTAGAAAAAGTTATATTTTGGAATATCATAGCAAAGCTTGCACTGTAGGCAAAGTTTACCATCACAGCAATTCTTCATGGAAAAAATTCTTAAATCTAAGGTTGTCAATCTGCCATTTTTTGAGTATTGTAGTCACTTAGAAATAGCAGTTAACAATGAAAAAAACCTCTTAAAAGCATTGACTTTTATACTTCATTCTAACAAAACAATTCGCTATTTACTTATGTTACAGTTAATCTCCATGCTAAATCTGAAAGTATGCACTCAATAACAACTATAATAAAAGAATGTTGAGATAATGACACAAGATGATAAAAGCAAGGAAAATGCTCATTTGAGGATATAATCTCTTTCACATACATAAGCTTTAAGTAGAAATGAAGTAGGACAAACGCTCCACAAAAAGTTACCCAGAGAATTCCTATAGAACAAAAACTTATCAAAAAGTGGTGGAAAGCCTTCCTAGAACTCCAATCCCTGGGGACAAACGCTTTCTAATATGAGATACAAAGCTCTATAAAATTATGTGCAAATAAATTTTGTAGGCAAGAGATCCTCACCATCTTTAACTAATTGATGAAAATTTAGAGACGAATCATAAGACTTAGTTTTGTTGGTGGAGGTGTTTGGTTGGTTGGTAAGGCAGAAATAATGCTGTGTTCAGCAAACCCATTTATTTATCCTCCTAAACACACAACCAAATTATATTCCCAAACCTCACCTGCAATTAGGTTTGGCCATATGACTGACTTTGGGACAATGGAATAAGGTATTATCTTTCAAAATCCTCAACAAGCATTCTTTCCTTTCTACCCAATGCAGAGTATTCAAGTGCAGGACTTCAGGGATCTAGAAGATGGCAGAGCCACTGCTGGGTCTCTGAATGCCTGAATGGAACTGAATGGGACAAAGACCCATCCTCATTCTCAACTTGATCCACGCTGGAATGTAACATAAAGGAATAATAAATCTTGATAGTATTAAGTCACTGAGACTTGGAAAAAGCTAAAAGATTATTCATTCATTAATTTATCTACCCCTCAAGTATTATGAATAATAAAGAATTATAGAGGATAAAAATAAATTTTGGTACTTCAGAGGAAGGCAAAGGTGGTAATTGGACTGGATCTAAATACTGGAGTAGGAATAGTTTTTAGAAACTATATGATCTCAAGTATTCTGCAATTGGTCCCTGTGAAAGTCTTGCTTCCCCAATCATATGCTGAGTTTATGTCATCTTATTATGATAATATTATTGTTACTCTTAGTGATAAATGCTTAAAGCATTAGCTAACCATTAATTTCTTACCATACTCTGGGCATAGCGCTAGGCACTTTATGTGAATTTTCTCGTTTAACTTCAAAGTGACTCTATGAGAGAGTTTTGACAATATACTCATTTTACAGAGCAAATTGATGTCTATAAAAGTTAAGATGACCTCACAGCTACTAAGTGGTGAATCCGGAACTCAAAACGTCTTTTTGACTCCGTGGCCATCCTATTAATATACAATATTGCATTGAAGGCAATATTTGGTCCCAACCAATTATCGTTTGAGCAGTGGTAATTTACTTCAATTACTCTCCTACCCACAAACACAATCATATAGTTGTATGTTCATTTTGTATGTCACAGGAAAGGCTGACAGGAAGGGTTGAGCTTAGCAAATATATTATAATTCTGGATCTGCCTCTCATAGCGGAAACCTTACACCCTGATTTTATCAACATGCCAAAAACTGATCCATCTACCAAAGGTGGATGCATAGTAAACACTAATGTTTCAACCCAGAAATCAAATTATTCATTTATGATGAATAATTTAAATGAAAAAAACTTCACTGAAGTCCTGGAATATAATTACTCACCTAAAGGTAACTACCATTATAAATGATGTATTTGAAATTCATATGATTAGTATACAGTCATGCACCACATAACAACGTTTTGGTCAATGATGGACCACATATAAGATGGTAGTCCCATAAGATTAGTACTATAGAGCCTAGACATGTAGTAGTCTATACCATCTAGGTTTGTGTAAGTACACCCTATGATGTTCTCACAAGGATGAAATTGCATAACAATGCATCTCTCAGAATGTATCTCTGTTGTCAAGCAATGCAAGATTGTATATTCTAGGAACAGAGATACTTTGGAAGCCAAATAATAATCTAAATATTGCTTGAAAAACATGGATTCAGAATGAAGATGTTTGTATATCATCAATGATATAGCATCAAATTTAAATAGCTTGATATTCATTCGCAGTAGAAACGGCCTTGTCATTGGGACTGAAATCCAATGGAACTAAGTCCACTAGCTCATCGTGAACCATATTTAGATAGGCTTTGTCAACACTGCTTTTGACTTTCCTTTATCTGCTTTCGCAGCTAAATTCTTTCTGTGGATATGTCAAAGCTTCAATTAATTTATGTCAAACCTTACTGCACAAGAATTTATCTGTTCTTTTAAGATAACTTTGCATATCCTCGTGCTCATCTACTTTGTGTTGATCTTGAAATTTAACAATCCAAAGGCAATCTCATCTTGCACCCTGTATTTCAAATTTCTGGCCAATATCTCTCATTACAATCTATAAGAACAAAAAAACAATGACAAGAATTGAAAGAATTAATTCAAAGATAAGATAATGCTCAATGAAATATCCCGCCTGTTTATGAGAAATGAGGGAAAAATCATAGCAGCTATTCTCTTTTTCTTTCGCTCAGGGCAGAAGCAGTATATCCACAGGATTCAGTTAATCATCTTAACCCACATCTCGATTGCTGGGGTAAAAATCTCCAAACTCCTCCTACAAGAGGCACCATGTTTCTCTTTATGATGGTACTAAATCCCCTTCTAAGTTAGAACTGTTGCTCTGGAAGGAGGGGTGGCCCAGAATAAATCAAAGCAGGGATACAATATCAGGGAAAGGTAGTGCTATGCTAGTTGCACCCCATCAATGAAAGACTAAGCTTGTCCAAGTTTTATGCTGCCATACTGCCATGCATTTCAAGAGCAAAGTCTAGTGCCACAGTCCTGGTGTTCCTTTTTCCAACGAGGTAAATGCTAAGAGGAGCACTTTCCCACAAACAAGTGTGTGGGAGACACTAAATGTGATCATAAGGCTAATTAACCCACCAGGGTGCTTCAAGACTGGAATGATTCAGTCAGACAGAAACAAATGATTTTTATTCCTTTATTTTTATTTCTTCTTTATCTGTGGGGTCAGAGGGTGGGAAGAGGATCAAGAATTCAGATATGGGTCAGATCTGGATGAACTCAGGAACCTAATTAGTAGTTTAGAGTCTGGAGGATAGTATAGAGAGAAGTATTCCAAAAACAAAAAAGAATGCTGAAGCAACTTTCTCTGGAGATGCATCATGCGCAGTCAGAGAGTTCCCAGACACCTTTCCACCTGGATCTAGCTACTTTTCTCCGAGTTGGGGAACTCATATTTGGAAACCTCTGATTGCTAACAGCACACCGATGAGTAGATATCCTTTGATGCAAAGTAGACGATTATGCCATCAACCTTCATTGTACAGACCAATGAGAGATCTCTGAAAATAACAACATGAAAAGGACAAGAAAATAGATGATCAGTACAGAAAAGGCAAAACTTAATAATAAGAAAGAAATAGACAAAGATAAAATTATAAAAGCAAAAAAAATTTAAACTATATTAATATTGTGTTTGTAATTTTAAAAATTGTTGTGGTGTTACAGTGTGTTACCTAATTTTATTTTTATTAGAACTAACTTAATCAATAAGAAAATGAGGGAAATTCCACTAAAGTAAGAATTGTCTATGGTGTCACTGTAAAACTTTGGTAAGCTCTGGCTACTCAAGCTATTTCAATAAAGCAAAAAAGAACACATGTGACAACTTGTTGTGTATAATTGACCATATGCAAAGTGACCCTCCTCAAAAATGATGAGTAAAGAAATTAATTTAAAAGAAAAAAATCCCAAAAGACTGATTTTTGAAAAAAAAATTGTTACAGATCCTAAAATTCTAATTATCTTACTCTATTGAATTCTCAGCAACTGTAAAAGATAAGACATAGCACACCAAATTCACCAACTAGCATGGTTTCACCTGATTCTGCTTAATAACAGTTTCCTATAGTCAATAACAAGCTGAACCATATTAATGGAGAGAAATTAGAAGCGACATAAAATTCCAAGAGGAAAAATATATATTCAAAAAAAAACTAAAGAAATATCTAATAAAACACCCAAAATAGGAGATAATTACTATCTGGCAGAACTAATAAATGGAAAAAAAAAAGTCAAAGCTGAATGAAAGCTTTATTATATCTCCACTACTGCTGAATAATAGCTTAAGGTACTTGTCCAAAAACTGGTTTTATGGACAATGACTTTCGGTTTGTGGTTTTTTTCAAACACTATAGTTAGTTTAATAGTATGTGCGTAATAAATAAATAACGGACCATTAAATTTTTCCTAAGATTCTTAAAGATTGCTTTCAATAAAGAATCTCAAACTCGATTATAATGGTGAAGGAAACTTCCATTTTTGAGAATAACCTATTAGCCCTATGTGTAGTTATATTCTGAATGGCAGGATTTGACTTTCATGTCCTAAAAAGTTATTATCGTGAGGCTCTACTTTAGTCACATAATTGCAAATTTGAACCAGATTTTTTTCCTAAAACTGGGAAATCACAAGTAATAAAGTACTAGCCATACTTACAATATTTTCTTTAAGTTTATGGGAAACATGGTGCCTACAGTTCATTATTTGAGTTGGGCACTGGGTTTGTCTTGTCTATAACAATTAAATGGGGGGTAATACACAACAATGAAGGCCCATTCGAGCTTTTAAATTTTTCAATCAGAAAAAGAAAATGCTCAGATCCTGTGAATTACCTGTCCTGTTTCATAGGTAGCACCTGTATTGCTGCCACACATCTGTGGAAGCACAATATCAGCCAACTGTTAATCAAGGATCACTTCCCTTCAAAGTGACTGATGATCCACTGTTAAAACAGCTTACAAAAATAACTTCTCCTTCGAAAGGTGCTTCAGGGTTTTCAGACACATCGCACCATTCCTGCTAGCTTAATGCATGTTTGAAAGCTAATTTCTCATGTTTGAAAGTTAATATTTAAAGAAGAAATGGCTTCGGAACAAATTTTAAATGATCCATTACATTTTAGAAATAAAATATTATTGGCGTTATTTTCATCTCGATTACAAGGAATAATAATGTCCAAGATTGGCTTTTAAAACTGTTAACGAGCCCTGGCAATGCGAAAAAGATATGGATTAGGCAGATGTAATGAGATATGATTAAAGGGTGCAGGCACTGAAGGGTGTTGGAGAAATTCTTTTCAGAAAGAGTATAATTAGTGTCTCATAAAAGTACTTAGTAGATAAGATTTTTGAAGAAGAAAGGTTAAGATAAACACACACTTTATGACAAACCTGCTTAATTTTTCCCCTTTGGTTTTCTTACAGGCTCAATATTATGTTGAAGTTTCATACATAAATAATGTTTGTCGAATACTTGATGCAATTCTACCAGACAATTAGAGTGTTTTAATTGCCAGAGACGGAGAGCAGAAAACGTGTTGAAACATCTTATTCCATTTTCAGTGTACATTTCTTTGTTGATTTATGTAATGTAGCTAATAATATGCAACCTACCCCAGTTTTAAACAAACAAATGAACTTCTAAAAAGCAAGCTTTCCATAAGTTGCTAAGCAACTCCAAAGGCACATTTTATTAATTTAATAAATAACATTTAGATGACAAATCCTTAAGGAAGATTTCTAACGCTGTTTTATAAAAAGGAGAAAATCCAAGCGGCTACCCTTCCGGTTTTCCTGTTTCTAAGGTCTCAGGGTTAGGCAGAGACACTGCCATTTTCAGAGGTACATTTGACTCAGTAAATGAATAAAACATTTCTTCAGTTGAAATGGTTACTATAATAGAAGTTAAGTTGTGGGACTCACTGTGTAGTTCTCCAGAGTTAGAGCTCGTGCTTCATTTCTATAACTGAAGGTTTCTCAATCATGGCAATGTGGACATGTTGGACCAGATAATTTGTCATTATGGGGGGCTCTCCTGCCCATTGTAAGATGTTTAGCAATGTCTATCCCTGACCTCTACTTGCTAGACGCCAGTAGTAAGGGGCCAGTAGTGGCCCCAAAGTTGTTGCAACTACAAATGTCTCTAGACATTACCAAAGGTGCCCCTGGAAGGGGAAAGGGGGGCCAAAATAACACCCAGTTGAGAACCACTGGAACTGAATAATAGGTAAATATGCGAAATTAGAAAGATATCTTGAGCTTAACTGGTGACGAAGATATCTTGAGGTTAGTCACCATCAGTCAAGACCAAACATCTCCTAGCACCACCAACAATGAATAATAAAGGGGTAGTACTGATTCCAGTGGTACTGTGGTTCTTGTCTCATTCAAGGCTCATTACTGATTTTATTATTTCAATGTAATTTCCACTGTATAAAAATTGGGGAGAAAGGGCCTATGATGGCTCTGTCTACAGCTAGTCTCTAGTAATATCCCATTCCAGAACCACACCAAAATCTTTTCTCCTACTCTTTCTCCCTCAATTTTCAGTATACTCAGTTGCTGACTAGGATCACTTTAAATATGAATCTCAATTTTAACCATGCCATCCTCTGCTTATAGGGCCACCATAGGTCCCTATCCCCTCTACTATCAAATATAAACTCCTCTGCATGGTCTTTAAGGTTTCCTACAAACTACCACCAAACTCCATCTCATCAAACATCTTTCTCATTCTCCATTTATGCCACCTTTCCCCCCTCAAACACAAACAGCTTGTATATTCCAATCTCCCTATGTGACAGATAGAAAACAAATTCATTTCCTCCATGAAAGTTTTTCTAACTAATCCTTTATTTCTTATCAGTATCATATTTCTGTTAAAATAATGACATTACTGAAAATTAATATGTGAAGCGATTGTTTACTGAACGGTTTCAATATGCTAGACACTGAATAGACACTTAGTAGCTATTCCTATCAACTTACATTTACATTACTTATGCCCAACTAGATTGTAAGTTCCCAGAGGATAAGAACAGGTCTTATTTGTGTCCCTCTGATGCTTCTTAATAATGATGCTAATAAATATACTTTAAATTTGATTAGCAATTATGGCCTTTCAAATTACTTTCATAGTTATTAGCTTATTGGCTATATATTTTCACTATTTCACAGTCAATGAAAGTGGGACATTAAATGCTCTAGGGACTAGTCAACGTGTTACACAATTGGTGCTTGGTGGAATATGAATTTAATGTATGTTGACTGAATCCAGTCTCACAACTACAAAATTTCTGCCCTGGTTACAAAAAGTTCTTATGGCACTTAAAAACAAATGTTATTGTAAGGAAGAACAACACTTGGATGATGCAGAAGACATAGATATAAGTGAATTAAGATGAGCAAGGGTTAAACTATAAAATAGCAGGAAAGCAAAAGAGAAAAATCTAAGTTTCTGCCTCAAATTGGCTACAAGAGATTAACCTCATAAGGCCTTGACCTCTTCACAGAAAGTAAAACTTTAAAAAGAAATCAAAACGGAAAGGAAAAGTCACAGAAGGGCTGATAAACCCCCAAATTCTAAAAATCACAGCATCTTACTGCACACATATAAAGAAGGTTAAGAAAATATTTTCCACAACTCTAAGAGATTTCCTGTTTTTGGGAGTCCCTAAAAAACATCAAAATGTCTGTAAAACCTATTTATTTATCAATCTCTCAACTGACTTCAACAAAACACCAGTACTCAGAGGTCAGCTGATTTCTGGAGATACCCACTAACCCTAAGCACCATGTGCTCAGAGAAGTAACATCATTTATTCAGTAATTCTTTCAACATTTATTGCATGACTACTAAGCGCAGACACTGTCCTAGGCCCTGGGAAAAAAACAAAGAGGTCTAAATTTCAGTGGCTGCTGTGAATCGGGGCAGAGAATTCAGAAAGAGGCAGGTAATCTGAAAAGACAAAAAAAAAAAAAAAATTATCTTCAATGGGCTTTTTCTCTCAACCTCTGACCCTCCTCCACTCCACTCCCCGTATCCCCCAACCCTCCACCCTGCGACGAAATTCAAAATAAAGAGACATGAAGGGGACAGGTAAAGATCCCACCTGCCACTGACTCCAGCTCTCAAGGGTATCCCTCAGCCACGTGTCTGGGCGGAAGTGCAGGAGCTCACGGGCGGAAGTGCTAGCGGTAGGGGAGGGTCAGAGGCCCCGCCCCCCCCGTGGACCGGAAGTGCAGGACCTGGAGTGCGCGGGAGAAGTGGCCCTGGGCAGGGCTTGACTCTGGAGTCGAGGCCTCAGGAGGCCTCGCAGGGGCCTGTCTGACCGCAAGGCCCCGTCGCACCATAGCAGGCTTTCTGCAAAATAGGGATGTTTGAGCTTTTCCAAAGAGGTTCCTAAACGTGGCGGTACCCTTGCCGGGAGGGCTGCAGGGAGGGGTCGGCGCTCCTCTCCCTGCCTTGTCCCAGGCGGATCTGCCCCCTCACCCCCGTGCCGGGAGGGGACCGGACACGTCGGCCGAGGCACGCGCGGGGCGGGGGACGGGGGCGGTGCTGACCCCCGGCGTTGGCCGAGCGGCGCCCCCTTCCCGAGGGAGGGAGACTGCGGTGGGAGGCGGGCCGGGGCCCGGCGGACGGGACGTTAGAAGGCGGGCCTCGGGGGCGCCGACCGTGTATCTGAGGAAGGGGCTTGGTTCTCGCCGCGCTCCTTCCCGGGGCCCGGCCGGGGCGGCGGCGGCGGGGACGCTGCAGAGGACCGGCTGCGGCCTCTGCGCCGCGCGGGGCTCGGCCGGCGCTGTGGGAGCGGCTGACGGAGGCCACCACGGCGCTCTTTTCAAAGTAAATGGTTAAGAATAAGGTTGGC
Organism: Diceros bicornis minor; assembly: GCF_020826845.1. Taxonomy (NCBI): domain Eukaryota; kingdom Metazoa; phylum Chordata; class Mammalia; order Perissodactyla; family Rhinocerotidae; genus Diceros; species Diceros bicornis. The sequence continues at coordinate 19,499,358 of NC_080744.1, forward strand.
TCCGGGATTTGTATCGGGCTATAGAAAAGAAGATAGAAAGTCGAGTCCGTCTCGGGTTGTCTTCTCCCGCCCCCAAATGAACTCTGAGGCCCTCAGCCTGGCCTGCCAGTGCGGAGCCGGAGGACAGCGAGCACCTCTCTTTTCCTCTCTCCCTCTCTCTCCCCTTCCTCCCTCGCCCCCGCCCCTGCCTTCATCCCACACACTTCATTGGCCCATCTCAGGAAGCCCTTACATATTCCGCAAAACACAAAACGACCCTAGCGCTCCACTTCACTAGTTCTCAGCATTACGTGACTGACTTGCGTCAGAATAGGAGAGCTCGAGAGTTCCTTGCCGGTCTTAATATAATTAAAATGCACCGGCCCTGTTTGTTCCCAACAGCAGGAGAGGAAAAGTGTTTGGACTCCGCGCTGCTGGTCAGTAGACCTTCATAACATGGTTTATAAGATCACTTTTAAGCTCTGTTCAACCTAGTCGTCACTGAGAATTCGGTTGTCAAAGGAAATCGCTTTCGAGATGATTTTTCATCACATTAAACATGTAACTCTTCTCACTCTGTCTTTGATCGTCCGAAGATGGGATGTAAACTCTACGTTAATTTCCAAAGGTCTAGTGACCCAGAGGAGCCCTAACTCCCCTCCCTGCACTGCATGTCCCCTACCATCCTGGGAATGGGGAGAAACCCTGCGATCAGTGGCGGGAGAACTGAGGACCCCAATAACTTCTGATGGTTGAAAGGCGGAGGAGGGATGGAGGAGAGAAATGGAAAGGGGAAAAAAAAAATTTTGTGTTCATTTACACATTTCCTGTGCAGAACAAAAAAGTCCCACCATCAGCAAAAGAAGTCTCTTCCTCCAAAATAGCAGCCAAAGAGGGAAAATTAGAATATGCATAAATTCCTTCATTTTCATTTGCACAGAACACGATTTCCGGCAGATTTGTATTTAAACTGCTCGATTAATCCCAATTTCTGAACAGCATTTTACTTAGCATCTTTCCAAAACTCACCTAAAGAGTATTGCTCTCCTCCCACAACCCTGTTTTGAAGGCTCCCTCTTCTCTATTCTCCAACTGCCACTGAGAATTTCATTGATAAGACTGTAACTTTATTTTTCCTGTCCATTGTTTTCTTTTCAAAACTGGACTGATGCTTTAGACCACACTTTAATACAAGCTGGCTGCTGTCTGTGAAGCCATAACTGCAAATGAGAGTCTAGTGGAAAGGATACGTTTTTGAAATGTGCACCTAAAAGAGAATAAACATGATAGGAGCAATAGACTTTTGCAGCTCCTCTCATGGCATGGAATCCTTTCCTGTTCTACACAGGTCATATCCTGTCACCATTAGCAATAGTTAGGATGCTTGGACATGTCCACCCCCCAAATCTCCCCCCTTCTCCTCCCCATTTTTAAGGAGCATGATAGACGATCACTCTTCAAAAGTGTATTACTCTTCATAAATATTCGAAAAGTGTCAGTCCATTAAATTCCCCCACAGCCCATTTTTAAAATATTTGCTTTGCCACTTGTGCAACAGATCTGTCTGTATCTGCCTTGAAAAATTCTTTGTTGGAAAAAATGTTAGTGAGCATCATTTGAAACCATTCCTTTTCTGAAATATCATCTCACGACTTGGGCTTTTCTCTCCTGTCTCTGAAACTATATATATTTCTCTTATTTAATAGTAGGATGTGAATGTTTAAAGAATGAAATTACTACATCTTGGTTTACTGAAAATGTGTATAGATCTTCATTCCACTCTCTCCTAAATTCCTCACTCTTGCACACCCCAAGACAGAAAGAAACCTATATTTGCTTCACAATACAATCTGAGCAGAATGTATGGGTTCTGGCTTTCCTTCAGTGTTTACAGATGACACATGAACCCTAATTATTGGTGGTTAAAAGTTAGAAATGCTAATATTTATCTAGTTCTTAGTTTCTATAAAAAATAAACATACATATTTGAACTACATGCATCATGGTGTATATAATATATATGCATAAGCATTTAAATATCTGGTTTATGTTGGCTAAAGATTTTTTAAGAGATCGGGATATAAAAGAATATTAATTTTGTTAAATGGGTGCATAGACCCTGAGTGCACGGGAATGTCTGCATGGCTTTGCTACTTGGTGAAACAACTACTTTTATTGTTTCTTACTTTCTGTCAGATATTCCCATTACAAAAGTATTAAGTTGGTTTCTTTCAGTTAGACATCTCTCCAATAACTCAGAGGTTCTCAGTTATATACAATTAAAACGAAAGTGTGTGAAAATAAATTCTTAAAAGCCATACTTTGGGGGTGTATATAAAAGTATTGAGGGCCACTTTTACTGGCAATGTTGATTTGTTTTAATGTTCTTATTGAAACAAATGATAGTTGTCTCTTAAAGGAACAAGTCAAACGAATAAGAAACAATCACAATAACTGAGAATATTTTCCTTAAAAGATTTTCTTAATTAGGATTGGATTTTATATGGAAAGCTTCAGTTTGATTTCAAGTTGCAGAGCTGTACTTCCATACAAGTTGAAGTGAACTTAGTAGTTATTAGTTATTATTAGTGCACGGAGAAAGATATGTACACAGCGATATACAGTTGCAGCCAAAGCTGCCTTTCTCCCGCTGCACGCTGAGCATCACCTCAGTGAATTGATCCCTAGAAACGAAAGCTCCTTGTTCTTTGCTGATCTTTAGTGAAATAATATTCTCATGAACTGGAACATTTTTATACTTTTTTAAATGAAAAGACTAGACAGAAATGAAAATGGATGGTTCAGCCTCCCTGCTGTGAAAGGTGAAGAGAAGGATCCACGGTACTACAAGCAGGGAAGTTGCGTCCTTCTTTCCCCCTCCCCTCTTTCTTCCTTCAACTACTGTTTGGTTTAGTTACAGACTGTGTGTATATGTGAGTTTGAAGACAATATCTAAAGAAAAAAGTTTTCTAGTGGACAAAACTGGATATTAATATGTATGCCTTTCTCTTTGTAATTTGTTGCTTTTTTAACAAGGCATGCATATCTCGCTGTGTCATTAGTTTTCAGGGCTAAATTAATTTGCAGGAAAACAGAACAAAGCAAAAACACTTAATGGTTACCCTTCCTCGCTCCCAAACTGTCCTTCTTCTATAGCTAAGGTCCTTCCGCATTTGGCCCTAGCTGCTGGGCTGCCAACGAATTTCCATCTCAGTCTCTGTTCTCCTCTCCCATAACCACTCTTTCTCTCCTAACCAGCTTTCCTTCCCCTCCACAAATGAAGGCAATTATCAAACAACCTGCTTTAACCCCAACATCTGCCTGACAAACATTGAGTCTAATTCCCTCCCCACCAGATTTTTACTTTCCTTCATTTCCTTTTGCTTGACGTGGGATGCTGGGGGAGTGGGTGTTATACAGAGGGCTCAGGAGATGGATAGAACGTTGGGCTGAGAGAAGAGAGAGATTCCCGTAGGTACAGACTCACTGGCAGATTCTTTTCAACGCAGTCTCAGGAACTCATGACTGTTCTCGCACCTAGAACAATAAACCTTGGAAGGTGTACAATGGACAAAAGCACCTCTCCCTCCTCCTGAGGAGATGGGTTTAGCTTTACTAGCTAGACCACCACTGGTTACTAACATCTTTAACCTGGTCTCCTCCCTGCACTTCTACTCCCTTAACTTTATTGTGCCCTGTCCATCTCTCCATCCCTAAAGAAATCAAGAGTTCATTCAGGGGGACCTAATTCCTAATTCTTCTGTCTTGCTCTGTGAGCTGAGTTCCTCAGTGCCAGAACTCTCTTTGGACTACTCACAGGAACCTCAGTTATTTTGCCCTTTTCAAACTCCTCAGCTCTGTGAACATGATTCCCAAATACGACAGCTTGCCCATTCACCAGCAGAGCTCCATCCAGAAGGCACCGGGTCCTTCTACCCAAGAATCCCTTCACGTCTGCCTCTGCTCCCAGTCTTCCTCCCTAGTTGATTTACTTGGGAGTGGTGTCCAAGGGGGACATGCCCATTGCAGTGAAGAGGAGAGAGTACGAAAGTAGTCAGTGCCATTAACAAGACCTACCATATAAGACCAAAGGAGTCTCTATTAGAACACTTGAGTTGGGCTGGAACGGATCATCCATCTAACCAGTGAAACAAGAAATCAGGGGAATGCCCGACTGCAGCCATGAAAGACAAATCTCAGATTGAAATGGATTCCGTCTTCATCCTGTTGACCAGAGAAATTATTTTAAAAATTGTTTCTGCTATTATTGTTTGCATTATTATTATTAACATTTATTTTTGTCATTATTGCTGCAGTTTTTGTTATTTTTGTTGTTGTTGCAGCTATTACACTATTCAACAGAAGTTTAGGAAGATTAGTCAGATTAATTAGCTTATTGGTAATTTAAAGCTGAAAACTAGTAATTAAGCCAAAAACTAAAAATGATCAGGGAATGATTCATACCAATGTAGGATTTGGGAGGAAAAGAATCTAAATTTTGAATAAAAATTTGGCAACTGTGAAATAAACAGGACTTAGGGATCAGAAATATGATAATTGCAATATTCTTAGTCACTCAACCTTTTCCCCCCTCCTCCAAATTCAGCTAAGATCATTCTGTGATTTGCTTGATATAGGGAAAAAATTATATTTGTTTTTTGTTTACAGAGAACAAAGCCCCCATCCTTGTTCTTCATGTCATTTGTGTTTGCACGTGGATTCCCTCCGCTTAGGACCATCCAAAGATCTAAGATCACTCCCCTTCAAGTTTGCCTCCTTCATCTCTTTGCTCTTGTTATGCACCTTACTGAAGAGGGTGCAGCATATAAGACAGGTATACAATTTCAGCCTTCTCCACAGACAGATTCTGTGGAATATAAATTCAACAATGCAATTCTCCCCACAACAAGCTCTCTGCTCTCTTTCAAATATAATTAATGTTTTGATAGTGTAGTTCTTTAACTACATATATATACACACAAACAGACGCAGCCTCTAGCTTTGCTGTTTGTGCATCTAAAACAGAAATGGATGTGACTCTTTCAGTGACTCCCAAAATTCCTCAACTCAGTCAGCCCACAGAGAAGAAATCTGTTTAGGTAATAACTGCACAGTCTGTTGTGTGCCCAAAAACATTTAAAACAATAAAAAATGCAAGCCGTTACTTTTTGATAGTCATTTTTTGTCAAATTTTCTAGAAAATAAAGGATATTCTGAATTGATATTCTGATGCAGACATTCGCTAGATAACAGTCAGAATCAACAAAAGCACTATCCTAAACTACTGGTTGTCTTTTCCAAGTTTTGATGATGGAAACTGAATTTCAATACCTTCCATTTTCTCCAATTGGGGCTGAACTGATATAGATGTATAAAAACTAGCAACTATAATAACAAAACTACAACCACTCCCATAAGAAATTGCCTACTCTGTCACACAACTCAGTTTTATGTTTTAGGTAGACTAATTCATTTAATTACAATCAGTTGTGAAATAGGTGGTCAGAAAGGCAGACAGATATGTAGATGACAATATGGCCAGTAGGAGTTAAGTGAGCAAATACTGATGACCTTCCATATTCAAGTGTACATATCCCTAACATTTCATTTCTGCAAGCTGATTACAATTATAAGAGGATAAATAACCTCTCAGACTATAGGACATGATAGGTAGTCAATCTTTAATAAAGAAAATACATAATCTATAATCTGATGAAAATATAAACCTTAATCTCCCTATATTGTTATTGAGTTGAAGAAGCTAGTTATTAGGAACTTACATACTGATTTCCAAGCATTTGGCCATTTTGTTTGATTTGTGAATGTATATGAGGTGCTGGCAGGGGAAATATTTTATACATTTCTCCTGGCCACAAAATTTTTAGAGGGAATATGCAAAAGAAATTTAAAAAAAAAAATCTTTTGACGTTTTACTTTCTTACTCTTCATGTGGTATTTGATTTTAGGAATTGTGAAAGATGATAAAAGAATGAAAAGGTAAAGAAGCACATGTGGTTGATTCCAAGTAGCTCTTTTCACTGGGTGGGAAAGAAACAAAAATATTTTCCCAATGCAGTTGTGCAAAAAAAAGAAGAGACAGTGTGATTCGTGAAGAGCTCAAAACTTGTGCTTTTTGTTATTGTTTTAGATGGTGGCCCATCAGGGTTCCTTTGCCATTACTTTCCTCCAAACTGTTTTCCTTGAAAGCCTCAATGTGGGAACTACTTATCCGTTCATTCTCTCACAAGCTAACATATAAACAGCAAATATTTTAAATTTTCAATAGAAGAAGTCCCTACATGTTCAGAGATTCAATCTTAGTACAGAACCAAATTACCAACCCCAGTTGTCTAGACACAGTTAACTTGATATTGCCTCTGGTGAGCTATAAAAAATGTATACACAAAGGTAAGATTTTTACAATATTGATCAGCAATGATGTGTGAGCTATCGAAAACAAATCCTCCCTCAGACTTTTTATATTTGTGCTGATTTCTTCCTCATTTTCCCTTTCTTTAGATTTGCTTTTGAGGCAGTGACGCGACTACGTCTCTGCTTTTCAAATGAGGTTTTGTTCGGCTCAGATTAATATTAAAGAAGATCACATACACGGTTGGAAAATATTGTTATTTTTCTTTAATGGGGAAAATTGGACTCCCGCGTGTCAGATCTGTGGTTTTCGAAGGGCAGTGGAAATGGTACTGACATCACTTTGCACTTAAACAATCGGATTTGGTCAGGGTACAAGTTGTTTGTTTAACCCGACAGCTCCGTGCACCCCGTCGCACGCTTTGCACACTCATTAAAACGATTATTCACGACCTGTCGAGTGTTTTCGGGTTCATTCACAGGAAAGGCTTGGAGCAAGCGAGAGCAATTCAAGTCAACACTGTCCACTACCCCGGTGCACGTGAGGACGAGCTGGTGCGTGTGTAAAAAGACGGCGGGGGGGGGGGGGTGAGCACGACTTAGCTATAAGTCCTGTTCATCCATGCTCTGGAATCTCAATCTCCAAAGAATGCCAAGAGTGCTTAGTCCTAAAGGGCTACGTCTCTGTGTTAACTTCAAGGGCTTGGCACAGGACAGAAAAATAAAATAAACCAAATAAACAAACTCAAAGCGCTCCCTCTGCTCCTCCTTTCGACCTTCTGCAAAGCTTGAGGTCCGGGGCTCGCCCACCTTCTGACTGCAGCCGCCGGACTTCGAGGCTCCACCTCTCACAGCGCGGATGCTGAGGATAAGTACTTTCAGGAAAACCCGCCAGGGTGAAGAGATAATTCCTATTGCATCTCCCAAGGCCCGTTCGTTCTTGGGAAACGGTTAATTCGATTAACCGAAATTCGGTTAATATTCAGTTAATTTTCCTTTTATATTCCTCACAAATACTGGAGGGGATGGGGGGCGCAAGAGAGGAAGAATGGGACTGTTAACCGTATTTGGTAGACGTAGTCCAAATTATTAGCAAGGATAGATTCACCCTCCAAACTGCAAGAAAAGTCCCATAAAAGGAGGAGTAAATAACCCTTGATAAATTAGGCCACTTTTTTTCCCCCATTTCCGAGTCATCTTTCAACATTTTGTAATGACAATAAGAGAAGCACGAGCACAATGCGTCTCAATCTCCCAGTATCGCCCTGTACATATAAGACACACCCTGTGATCTTCAGCTGTCATATTTGTTCCAATGAGGCCTGATACATAACATTCATATGTGAGCTATTTGTTCAAGTGAAACGCCTATCTTCATAAGGTACAATTGTACCTATACACTAAATAATAGAATAGATGAGTGTATATATGCATTTAATTCCTACTGAAGAACTCTGGAATATCCTGTTCAGCATAAGTACCCCTGGCATAATTTAGGAGTTAATAGACGTTTTAAAACAACACCATTTCTATGTTCAAATCCCGCTGCTCCTTGATTTTTCATCTACAGCGTTAGTAAACCCAGTGGCCGCCTTATCGTTATGAGAGTAACCTAGTCAAGCCAACGGAAAAAGACAACAAGGCGTATTCATCCGTTTCATTCTATTATATCTGATATCATAAAATCATCTGTTTTTCTATTTTATTGAAACACATCAATACAACATATGAAAAGCAGAATGATGTTTTCAAGTAGCATGAGGTTTTAATCAGAAACAAGTTCCTAATTGCTAAAACGCAAGTGCGAATAAGTAATTTCACAAACTCTTTGGGTTGCCATCATTCGCTATCAGGTTTACTTAAAATTGATCTGTCAAGTGTGTTTCCTGTATAAGCTCTTTCATTAAAACCAACCTGTGATAATAATCAAGAGGCAGACGCTGAAATATGTAAGAAAATAACTGAAAGCCTCTGCATAAATAAACACAAATCAATGCAGTAATAGACAACACTATCAATGTAGGAATGATCGATTTTAGCCTTCCAACCTGCAATCAGAGCTCGCAATGTATAATTAAAAGTATATTTTTCAACCCCACTGATAGGACTACTACTAGAAAAATAAATAAATGAATAAACAAGCCCTGCTGTCACTTCTACCAATTCTCCTTTATTCCATCGAGACTAGTTTTGACGGGGTGGGAGGAGTACTCTACTTTTTCTAAGAAAGCTTTCCCAAACTTTAAAACTACATCACTAATTATAAAAATTATAAAAGTATCAAATAATAAAATCACCACCTTATTCCTGCTCTGAATTTTTCAACCTTCCTCATAGCCTCTAATTATTCATTCAGCACATTTTAGTAGGAAAAACACACAATAGTGCTCATTATGTTTAAAGATTTTTTTCAATGACTGTAATACCTTTAAGTTTAATGATTCCTTGGGCCTTTCCTTTAAAACAAATGAGGAAAATGTCATTTCCTCAACATACCCTGGAAGCTCTCAGGCCTATGCCTGCATACGCAAGCAATCTGAAACAAGGAAGGGGGGGAGGAAGCATCTGCGTTATTCCAAAATTGTTTCATATAATGATTGCAAAACAAACAAGTGTCTGACTCAAAGAAATAAATATACTTTGGATTTCTAGAAATTCACAGCTAAAACAATGTTTCAGATTTTGCTTAAAGTTAAATTTCCTTTTGGAGAATATTTATCCCTGGAGGGCAGAATTAATTTAGATTAGCACCACTGTATGATGAGTTTGAGTATTTAGGTTCTGTAGAGTAATGAAAATACGGTCGGTGTTCATATTTTTTCTTAATCAACAAAGATGTTTATTTACATTCGTCTCTGAATTAGTGTGGTCCTTCTGAAGCACAGGCCTTTAAAAGAATTTCTTATTTATGAAATTCAGCTTCTTAGAAAGTGATTTCTCTTACATAATATCACCAGCTCAAAATATCGATTTTGATTATCTTTATATTATTATGTGACCTAGCATTCTCTTTGACTCCTCTCCTTCCCATCCAGGGAAAAAAATTCAGGGGCAACCGGACCCAAACGGAAAATATCATCAGTTATTGTTTAGGGCTAATTTAACAGATAATTTAACTTCAAACAACAATGATCAGGTCATTAAATTTCAGAGCAGTGAGAAAATGAAAGAACTGAGAGACAACTCTCCCTAACCCCACTACAGTTTTCAGTCTTCCTGCTCAATCAACGGAATCAACAACGCCTTGCCCTACAGACGTGGAGGAAGATATGTTTGCACCTTAAACGCCTTCTGATTTAAAAAATGAGACAATAAATGGGGAAGAAAAGGGAGAATAAAAGTGAAGACGACGACCCCAAATTGAGGAGTGCTAGCCCTGTAGGAAAATTCAACCTAAGGCGAAAATGGATATCCAAAAATGTCTGGCAGCGAAACACTTTTTGATTCGGACACGAATCTCCAAATCTCGAAACGTGCAATGTGCTTTCCTCGCCCCGCGCAGCTTTTCCGCAAGGCCGAAGACCAGGGGAGAGGATTAGGCACCAGACCACGAAAGGGACATGGGGCATTTTTTTCTCCTCTCTTACCCCCACAAACATAACTTTGAGAGTTATTAATTATTGTGTCTTTTCTGATCAGAACAATTTCGAAATTTCTGCCTACCTCAAGTTTTGATAGACGGCCAGGTGAGGATGGTGTTGAAGCATAGAAATTGGGTCTTACAGGGGGTGGGGGAGTGCAGTCCGAAGCGGACGAGCTCTCTTCTGCATCCCCCTTTCCTTCCCATCGTCTTTCCAAGGCTGAAGATCACAGCCTGAGAATCTTCCGCACACGCGGGATCCTCTGCCCACCCAAGCCCCTGACTCCCTCTCCCCAGTCCAGGGCCACCCTTAGTGCTAAGGGAATTCCTACCCCAAGGCTACCTCTTTTCCCTGAGAACCCTTCACCTTGGACCACAGGCTTGAGTAGAGAAGGAAAATGGGGCAGAAAGCGAAATGGAAGGGGAGTAGGGAGTGGAAAGAAGAAAAGATGTCTATTGCAGAGAAAACAGTTTTATCAAACCAGCAGATAAGTGCTGAGATCTGAAACCGTACCAGGTAAACAAAAAGAAACAACTTTCCCAGGGAAAGGGGGGCGCGGGGGACACAAGAATAAGAAGAAAGGAAAAAGGTGGGGAAGCGCGCCAGCCAAGGTTCTGGAGTCAATTTTCCTGGCATCAGCCAGCGTGAGCTACCAAACTCAGAGCTCTGCTTGTCCTGGGCAAGAGCGCCCTCACCTTGCTGCTCCCTGCGCAGCGCCCGGCTTCCCTGCGCCGGAATGGGCCGCCGCGGCCCGAGAGCGCCCCTGCCCCCGGCCACCGCGCCGCCAGCGCCGCCCCAACTCGACAGCCTCAATCACTTTGCTACAGGATTCCCAAACCGGAGAAAACAACGCCGCCGGGTCCCTGCCGCAATGACTTCAAGTCCCGTCATCGCGCCCCTCTCCAACTTCACCCAGGAGTCCCTGAGGCGCCGGGCAGGCTCATACGAGACCGCGGCGAGGGCCCCAAATTCGCTTCGGCCGGAGCCAGCCCCCGTCTGGCGCGCTCGCAGCCACTCTCGGGACAGCCAGGCTCTCGAGCTTACACCGCCGGCTCCTAAGTGTGCATTAAGAATCAATTATTTGCCTGAGATTCCCAAAGCCGGGAACTGGGATATTCCCAGCAGGGACAAAGTCAAGCCCAGAACGGTGCTCATTTCCCTAGTCCTTCGAACAGGCGGAAGAGATGCCTCCCACCCGTTCCGCGCCGCGCTCTACCTGGAGCAGGTCCCCAAACCCCGCGGGGCCCTCGCTGGACCCAGGCCCAGGAGCTGGGGGCGGAGGGCCAGCTCTGGGGGAAGATGGGGATGTTAGTGTGAAAATAGGGGGAGGAGGAGCGTTCTACCAAGGGTGAAAAAATAGAAGAAGAAAAGATAAAAGAACTTAAGAATGAGGCAAGTCCTTGGCTCTCGAGCAAAAACCTTTGTCTCAAATAGAGCAAATACCTACGGGTTTGCACGTTAAGAAAGGCCCGTTAGCGTATTCTTGAAGCTGCGGTAAGACTCAGAAATCATATTTCCAAGAAATGAATTACTTTGCACTTTGGGACCTATTTCAGTCTCCCAGTACCCCTTCTTCATATAAATTCGTCTCATTTTCTCTTCATCCCCCTTTGCCATATCTACATCCTCTTTACTTAGGGATCAGCTGTGACTTTCTGCCGACGTAGAAAAATCATTCATTCTTTCAGCTACTTCTGTTGATATAGCGCGCCTGCTAAGGAAATTTCTCCAAAAAACAGAGAAGCACTTCGGTCCGGACCTCAAAGTCGCGGTTCAAGCCTCAGTCAAAAGCAGTCAGGCGTAGCCCGCCTCCCCTCCGAAAAGCACTTTCACTTACCGATCTTGGGGTAAGAGGGCTCCCAGTCCTTAAGTCTTTTTCTCGACATCCTTCGGACCACCGCAGGCAGAGTCTTGGGTGGAGGGAAAAAACAGATAGAAATCGGAAGGGAGAAAAGAGACTTAAAACATAAGACTACATCATAGATTCCCCAGAGCCACCTTGGCCTACGTCCTCAGGACAAGGTCCCGGCGAACTGACCGCTGCAGTGGAGTAAAGGTCGGTTTGGGGGCCGAAAACTAAGAGGTGGATTATTTTAACTGCTGGCGGTTGGGGGGAGGGGAGGCCCTGAAAGGAGGGTAGGGAAGGGGGAATGATGGGGATGAGAAAAGAAAGCCTTAAAAAAAAAAAAAGGCACGCAAAAGAAAATCGAGAATGAAGTACAGTGAAACCGCCTTTGAACTCTTACAGGTAGGTAGATCTTAGGAAGAACGCAGGCGTGTGTATGCGCGAAAGGAGAATCTAGATGACCCCTATTCTTTCCCTATCTCTAGGATCTGGCCTCAAGTAGAAAAAAAAAGAGGGAAGAATTTTAATTCAAGTTTCACCTACCCTGCTTGTTGGAATGGCTGCGCAGATTTTCATGTTGGCGAGTTCCATCTGTCTAGCAGAAGCCGGAGTGGTGTTGGGGCCAGGTTATCTGGTGAAGTAGGAATGTACAGGAACCCCGCCCTCTAGGCACAGTTACACAACCCCAGCACCCGTCTCAGCCAGCTCTAAAACCTCTAATGATCTTCACCTTCATCCTTTGTTAGCCTATTTCTCCAACAGGCACCTAGTCCCCAACACAACCAGCCGCTGTAGCTATTCATAAAATTAATTTCTCAAAAACAAAATTATTTCAATGCATGCAAATTCCTCAACCATGTTGTAGAAAACACACTTTCTAAAAACCACATTTATATATTTAGAGTACCAAATATATTCGATTTATCCGCCTATTTGGGTGAAATATCCACCAACCTAAATATACATAATTAAATCAATACACTACAAGACTCATTTTTTGCCTCTCAATCCTTGATTTTATGCAAGTCATAGAAACCACATGAAATCTTCCATGACCATAAAGGTATTTGGATTAAATCTTGTTAGTTCTGGACTTCATGTTTGCTGGATTTCCAATTTTGTAACAAGTTGAAGAAACATATTTGGAAGAATTCTTTCTCTGCTCTTGTTTAAATTATTTTCTCAACGTTTTATCTATTAATAATTTGTATTAACTTTATACCAGACAGATTCAAGTAAAATACTTCAAACTTGGAAATAAACTGTAATTTGGGATTTCCAGTTTTAAGTCGTGATCACTTTCAGTTCCAAAATCTCAAAAAGAGCAACCTTCATCTCATTGAAAACAGTTATAAGTATGAAAGAAGGAAAGCTTCAAAAAGTTTTTAAGTGTTTTTCTGGCATGAGGTAATTTTAACCTGCACAGGTTGGTGACAGCACATATCAACACATTACAACCAATTTGTTGCAAAAAAAAAAAAAATGTATTAAATCCCCTGCTAGACTGTCATGTGTTTTTGAAGAAGGTAACTTGGATGATAGGGACAGATTGAGATAAACGAAATGTTCATATTAGGCTTCAGGTGGCCTTCACAAAGTTCTCTCTCTCTGTATATCCCCACCTAATATCTACTGTGCATATTAAACAAGCTAGTCTTACTTCTAATAACATCCATTATATACGTAACATGGACATGTTTCCAAGTAGGACTTGCACTCCACTTCCGGGCGTTAGTTTCCAGGAATTTAAAGAAGTCCATTTTACTCTTGACCTCCAAGTATGAAGTCTGCCATTGAAATTCTATTTCTCCATCATGCAAGTGAACACATCACAAATAAGTACAGTTATTTAATATAGCCAGAAAAAAAAATACTCATGGGAAATCTTTCTTCTATATCTATATCCCTTTATCTCAATTTAAGAATTCAACTTTCTTTTTAACTTTTGATAGGCAAAAGACTATATTTCTTGTTCTGCACCAGTACATTCTCATTCCACAAATAAAATCCATGATAAAAGCAAACAATACATCATCACCTTTTCCAGTCTAAACACATGCCTTTCTTTGAGCTGTTTTGGTTCACAAATGTTTAATGGGGATTTCCTTTGCCTAACTTCATTCATTTGGACTCTATTACTATTTTTAATATTAGCCATCAATTTGGCTTCTAAAACAATTTCTTTGTGGAATTTTCTTTCATGCTTCATTCTGAAGAACTGTTAAATTTCAAGAAACTTGGACCTCTAGTGAAACTGCTCACATACTAAGAAAATAAAATCATGTCCAGTCTGCCTAAAGGAGATAATTAAACTAGCTGTCTTGGTCTATTTTGGTCCATTCCCCATTTGTGTATATTTGGTTCCAGCTCTTTTAATTTTCCTGGCCCTTATCTTTCTGTCTTTCTTAGATCTCTCTCTCTCTCCCTCTCTCTTTCATTCATTCATTCTTTCTTTTGGCAGTGAGGGATTGTTTTTTTTTCCATTTAAAGATCCTCTTTCTCTTTCCTCTCTGTTTCTCTTTCTCTCTCTCTCCATTCCACAACCCATCCACCTCCATGTTCCAATATTAACTCTTCTGTATTTCTATTTCACATCTATTTCAGTCAGCTTGCTTCTCTCCTTGGCTTTTTTTTTTTTTTTTTCCCTGAGAAACTCTCTAAGTGTTTGCCGATAACATCTTGGGGACAGATTATTTTTCATTGGGCCCATTGTAAGAAGTAGCTAGCTTATTGCATTACTGCAGAACACATTTCAGACTATACAATTGTAACAAATGAACAACTTGTCCTCTGCGGACTCACCACAGGATCCAATTAGTTACTAAACCTTTTACTTAGATTTTCTAATTATTTTCTGGAGTCATAGCAATTGGGCTGCTGAGACAATTCAAAAAATGTTTTCATTTTGTTTCAAATTTATATATATATGCATATATACGCATGCATATGTCTCTTGCAAATTAAAACAAAATTACGACTATAAGCAAAAGGAACAAATCTCTAAATTATACAGAAATAGTTAAAAGGGACTCAAATAAATACCTCTATGTTGTAAAAATGAAAGAAAAGAAGAAAGAGGCATTTTACTTCTTCTGAACATCTAGAATTTTAAATTGTTATAATTTAAAAATAAAATATAAACATTGATCTGCAAGTCATTACAACAGGTGATCACTTCAGCAAAATCTATATTGCAACTTCAGCACATCTTTATTAGAACTTTTTCATTGTGGGTAAACAGCCACAAAAATAAATGCTGACTTAGAAAGTATAAATACAAATATTTAAACAAAAATATTTGCAGCATTCATAGCGCAAATTGTACCTGAACTGAAGGGCTCTGTGTGTCTATATATATTACATATGTGTGCATTATATTCACTTCTATCTAACCATATACATATATTTATTTATAATTTGCCAAGTGCTATAAACAAGATACCTGAAACAAAATATATAAAAAGTAAGCATTCTATTAACTGATTTGAAAATAAACACAAGGTAAATAGCTATGCACATAAAATTAAATTATCTCTTTTTGCTGTATATCTACAGATATCAGCTGAAAAGCCTACGTTTTGCTTAAAGCTAGTGTTTTTTAAATAGCCTGCTCCTTGTAAAACTTGATTCCACAATGGAAAATAATACTATTTTCATTTTTAAAGTCTCAGTTCAAATGAAAGGAGCAGTTTAAATTTTAGTTGGCTGAAAAAGCCTTTGAATTCCCTAGAACTTGAATGGTCTTTTAAAAATTAGCTCCACTTAATAAAAGAGACAAAAGTATCAAGATATATATGAATTTAGCCTATTTTTTATTTCTGTGTGTTCATAGTAAACATTTTTGTAAGTGACAAACACGGGCATATGACCACAGTATCACAATCAAGAAATTTTAAGACAACATTAACAATCACTCAAATTTATGCGGCATTTGCGCAACACAGGTTACATATTTGCAAGGTTTACCTATAAGTACAATAGGTATTAACATTTCACTACATTTAGAAAAAATAAAAGTGACCTGTTAGTGACCACATACATCAAAATATACACAACACAAACTGAAGGCAATCATTAATTTTGTCCCCTTCCAATTCATTTGAATGGGCAGTGCTGCCAACTGAAACAACTTTCCTTTTTTTGTTTTTTTTTTTTTAATACTTAATATACCAAGTGCATTTTCTAGAACCCAATCTTTGGTCTAAAAGTAAACAAAAGAAAAAAAAACAGTTTTTTAAAGAAAAGGACAAAACAATAAATGGCCAAAATAATTTCTTGGGCACCTTTACTACGAATGCTTCTTAAATACAAATTACAGCTTAACATTTTAAAACTCTCCCCATAATTTAGGTTGTTCTCAAGGTCTGCGTCCACCATATAGATCCATGATAACTTATAATACTGCACACATGGAAATCTGGCGGCTCTTAGAGACAGACTTGTCAGGTTTGAATGAAATGGCAAAGCAGTCACTATTTAGATACACATTCTACTATAATTTTGACTTCCAAACCTTATATTCTACAATGTATTCTCCCCACATTGCACCTCGCTGACACTCCACACCTTGTTAGAATAATAAACAACCCTAAAGACTGAACAAACGTACAGAAATGGGGGGGGGGAGGGGGGCTTAATAAAAAATACCTGGACTTATTTTTTAATTATCATTTACAATGCAAATGTGTGTAAAACGTTCACTTACAGTCTGGTCCCAGGGATGTTAATGTATTAAAGGGTTGGAAGAAGACCCCTGATTTTGATGCGTGAAATAATCAGACAGTCCCCCGGACAGTCCCGTCGTGAAGCTTGGCAAAGAGGGTCTTAAAGACTCACAGGGCAGGGTGGAGGGCGCCTGCGGAGACGTGGAGGAGGACGCGGCCCGGGCGCTCATGGACGTGCTGCTCTGCGAAGTCATTGACGGGTGCGGGACGTGGGGGAAAAAGTAACTGGTCTGGCCCGCGAGCAGGTTGACCGAGCATGGGTTGAGGGAGTAGGTCCCGGAGCAGGGCACCGACAGGCCGCAGGGCACGGAGGCGGCGAGCGCGGCGGCCGTGAGGTGGTGCGTGGCGTACGGGATCTCCCCGTTGACCAGGCGGTCCACGCTCAGGCCGTTGGCCGTGGAGAAGGAGTGGTTGTTGCCCAGCGAGTTCTGAGTCAACACGGAGCTGTAGGGCATGGGGTGGCTGGGGTAGGCCGACGTGGTGCCGTTGTAACTCAAAGTGCTGCTGGCGCGGGGGTGGTGCAGGGACAGGAAGGGCGACATGGGCCAGTAGAGGGAGCCGGCGCGGTCCATGAAGGTGAGGCCGGTGGAGGTGAGGCGCGCCCCGCGCTTGAAGGCCAGCTTGGCCCGCGACGTGGTGGAGCGGCGCCGCAGCTTGCCCGTCGTGCCGCCGATGAACACGTCGTCGCTCGACGGGTCCAGCATCCAGTAGTTGCCCTTGCCCGGGTCGTCGTAGTGGCGCGGCACCTTCACGAAGCACTTGTTGAGGGACAGGTTGTGGCGGATGGAGTTCTGCCAGCCCTGCTTGTTCTCGCGGTAGTACGGGAAGTTCTTCATGATGAACTCGTAGATGCCGTTGAGCGTGAGCCGCTTCTCCGGGCTCTGCCGGATGGCCATCATGATGAGCGCGTTGTAGCTGAACGGCGGCTTCTCGTACTTGCCGTTCTTCTTCTCGCCCTCCTTGCCCCCCTCCCCGTCCTTGCCGCCCTCGCCCGCCCCCTTCTTCTCCTCCCCCCCGGCGCCGGCGCCCTTCTCCTTCTCGTCCGGCCCGACGGGCGCCAGCTCCCCGGGCCCGCCGCCCGGCTCGCCCTTGCCGCCCAGCCCGTCTGCCTTGGCCCCGTCCAGGGCGGCGGCCGGCGGCGGCGGCGGCGGCGGCGGCGGCGGCGGCGGGAGCAGCAGCTGCTGGGGGCCCTTGTCGTCGTCGGCGGCCGGGACGCCCCGCGCCTGCGAGGGCTGCGGGGCCGGGGGCGGCGGCGGCGGCTGCTGCGGCGGCGGCGGCGGCGGCTGCGGGGCGGGCGGCGGCGGGTGGTGGTGGTGGTGGTGGTGGTGGTGGTGGTGCTGGGGGTGGTGGCTGTTGTGGTGGCCGTGGCTGGCGTGGTGGTTGTCGCTCTGGACCGCCTCTGGCACCAGGCTGTTGATGCTGAACGAGGACTTGGGGATCATTTTCACCTCTTTCCTATCTCCCATGTCCAGCATCACCCAGTCGTCGGGGGGCAACGGCGGCGGCGGCGGCGGCGGCGGCGCGGGAGCGGGGCAGCGGCGCGGCGGGCGGCGGCGGCCGGCGGGTGCCGAGCGGGGCGCGGGCGGCGCGGGCGGCGGCGGCGGCACTGAGCGCTCCGGCAGCAGCGCAGTTGGACCGCAGGCTCCGGCGCTGGCAAGTCATGTAGCAAAAGCAGCAACCACCCCTCAGGAATTAGAAGAAAAAAAAAAAAAAAGGGAAAAGAAAAAAAGAAAGAAAGAGAAAAAAGAAACAACCACCGCCCCGGGGGTGAAGCTCCCTCGCTCCCAACTCTACTTCTTGGTCTCCCCCCCACCCCCCGCTCCCCCCCCCCCGCTGCTTCCTCCTCCTCCTCCTCCTCTCGCAGCAGCAGTCACAGCAGCAGCAGCAGCAGCCCAAAGGGGGGGAGAGCCGGGCGGCGGGCGGGCGCGTCCCGGAGCGGCCGCGGCGAGGCTGGGGAGACAGCGATCGAGGCGGCTATAGCCACAATTAATTTTCCGAGCTACAGGCGCACACTAGGGCTGTAAAAAAATTTTTGGTTTAACCTTTCCTACCGTTGGGCCAATCAGAGCCGGCGGCGTGCGGGAGCGTCTCTCCCGCCGTCGACCAATCGGCGGGCGCGGGCCCACCCACCCCCGCCCCGCCCGCCGGCTCCCGCCCCCTCGGGCGCTCGCCTCCCCCTCTCGCGGGCCTTGGCCTCGCGGCCGCGCGGAGCCGCGTAGGGATACGCCGGGAGCACGCTGCGCCGCGGACCTGCTCCGCGCGCCGCCACCGCGGGGCTGCGCCACCGCGACCCCCTTCTTAGGGCAGATCTCTCCCACTTCCGGCTCCCCTCTCACCATGTTGGGTTATTTTCGTTAGAGCGTCAATATTTGTCCTTTTTGATTAAAGTTTGTATCCAATTTTGTTTTCCCAAGCGGGGGCGGCGGCGGCGGCGGCGGTGGAGAGCAGAGTGGGATGCAGGGAGAGGATGCGAGGAGAGGGCAGGAAATGGAGGAGGAAGAGGCGAGGCACTACTTTCCCGAGCCGGCCCTGCAGGCCCGGGCCCGGCGTCGCCGAGCCTGTAGGAAAACTGTGCCCCGTGTAGGTAACACTGCAGCGAGGCTCCGGCTGGTCGGGGAGGCAGGCCCACCCCTGGCGTGGGGAGGGGGGGCGCCCTGCACCTGGGGGGAGGAGGGTCTGGGAGAGGTTTGGAAACCGAGGGATGAGGAGCAGGAAGTGGGCTGGCGGGGGTCACTTACTCGGTTCCTGCGGCCCGGGCGGCGGCGAGCTCGGAGCGCCGGCGCCACCGGGAAGCCGGGCCTGGGGCTCCCTGCGCGGCGGCGGCGGCGGCGGGCGGGGGCGGCTCAGTGGTGGGCGCCTGTGCTGGTCTTCTGCAGCGAGGGGTGCTCAGAGAGAAAAGCGTACCAAACAATCTCGAAATAAACCAGGTAACACATGCTGTGTGTGTGTGTCTCTTCCTTCCCTTCTCTCCCGCTCCAGACCGTCGCTCACGCGCAGGGTGACTCGGTGTCGCTTTCTCCTCGCCGCTCCAGCGTCTCCTCGGCTTCTACTCCAAATTGGGGGCGAGTAGCCGTGAGCGATCACCCTGGAAATGTTTTCATTTTGCTTGTTGACACTGGAGGAAAAATGAGGGTGGGCGTCTATTTCTTTCCGGGTTTTTTTTAAGCCTTCCTATTTTTCACTCCTTTTCTTTTTTCTTTTTGTTTCTCAAATGCTGTTCATTTGTGCGGGCCTTAATCCTGAAATAACCGCAGGCTGGAGCCAGCTCTTTCCCCACCCTGAATGCTGCTGGAAGGAACCTGGGAACCTTGGGAACGTGGGTCCCACAATCCCAGCTTCTTGGGCTTTAGGACTGGGAAGGTTCGGTTGAGGGCTGAAGTGAGTGGGGAGATTGTGATTCGGGGGCTTTAAAAGGATCCCGTGGCCAGGGGCAGGGCTAAGGCCCAGCATTTCCCAGGGATTGGAATTTGGTGCGGAGCACACTGATCAAAGGCTGTTTCATCCCACATGGGCACGAAACATACCACATTTTACGGAGGATGTAGCCCGAGAGAAGAGGGAGGTGGAGAAGCATAAATGAAAAGCACCTCTCCCTCTATAAGGTAAATCATCACAAAATGTAAACATTTCTTCACTTTGATAAGCTCTCACTTGAGTGATCTGGCAGATTTGGTATTTAAGAAAACGAAGGCACAAAAAGCAGTGCCTATGTGTGATGTTCAAGTTCAATTCTAATATAAAGAGTGCAATTGATGAATACTCGGGTCAATACGGAGTTATTCCACTCTCCCCACCCCACCCTTCACCTTGAAATTCTGAGAGGGAGAGCGAGAGGGAGAATAAACTCTGAAGAGAATAATAGACAATTACAAATAGGTAGTGATTTTTAAGTATGAAGCTATTAGGAAAGCCATAAAGGAGCTTTGAACATTGGACTAACCTCAATTATCCTTTCACTGTATGTGTGTATTTACCTCCTATTTCTACATATTTCCTTACTTTAAAACAAGCTATATTTACATGTGGGAAAATAAAGGGTTCCATCTATCAACGTTGATAGTGACATGGCCCCAAACATTGACTTCTAAACTCCGGGTTTTTTACAGAGCCGGGTAAGCTAATGGGCTTTTCCTACCGGCTGGAGAGATCTGTGGGCCTTCCTCTTCCTGCTCGCTTTTCCTCCTCCCACTCTTCTCCCTCCCTAGGGCCTGTTATTCCTACTTTTCCTCAGCTCGCTTTCCTCCCTCCTCCCCTCTTCCTGCCTCCTCCCCCCTCACTCCCTCCACCCCTTCTCCTCCCTCTATTCCTCTCCCTCACTCCGTTCCTCCACCTACTCCTCCCCATTTCTCCCCCCACAGCCCCCCTTCTCATCACCACTTATAATGGCACACAAGGGCTCCCTCTGAGGTGGACGGCCCGGTACGTTTTCGTAGTCGGTCTAGCGTGAAATGATTCGGTGTAACCGGATTCTTGGGAAAGGACAGGTTACGTAAACATTTACTGATGTGGAGTAACTATACTATTTGTACTCTGATATGCAGGAAGGAAAGTGTTGATTAACACAGAAGAAAAAAAAGCGAAATTAGCTGATTGCATGCTCATAAGTGCAAGCTGTCATTGAACTGCTTTTAAAATAGACACAGCTGGGTGTTTGTGTTGAAAAATTTCTTGTGTTTTTGCTAATACTGAAATAAGCATGATTTTGTATACCAAACATTTTCAGATCATTAAAATTTGTAATCTGTGCTGGTTTTAAACACAAAGAAAAGAAACAGAATCATTTCGATGTAAAATTTGCTGATATTATATTAACTCAATCAGGTCTGTACAAATTGTGCATTGTGCCTCCTAAAATCTGTTTGATCAATTTAATACACAAAGTGCCAAACGTGGGTATTGTTTGTTAACATTGGACATTTTATTCAAATCCGAGCTCAGCAGTAAACTGGAGTAGCGTTCCTTGAATACAACACCAGCATTGACTGATGAATTTTTAATGTTTTAAGGTGTTTCTTAGGTCAAAGCTGAGTATGCATTGTTTTGTAATGCTGCATAAAATTTTAGCAGGTGAAAATAAGTTTTTCTTCTGTTTACTTTCAAATAGCAAAAAATGGGGTTTGCTAATGAGAGCTATAATAATCTGATTTTATATGCCAGGAGCTTATATTGACTGGGAAAATATTTCACATGCAAATTAAGAATGTGTGATATTATTTTAAGGATTGTATGGATGCAAGTCTCTCAAAATAGGATATTTATACAGGAATAAATAGATTATAGTTTAATATAATCATATTAAAGATCTTTTTCCCCTAATGACAAAAGTCATTTGCAATTTTGGGGAAAGTGAGTTTGAATTCCTTTTAATCATTTTAATTGGACTTTATGATGAGATAGAGTGCCATACATATATAGGTGTGGGGGCAGGCTGTTCAACAAAACATGCACTGTTTACTCAGCAGCCCACATTTGTCTCAGCAATGGCTTCTTTTTAGAACTGCTACTAGATGAAATGGAGGGGGAGGGGGTTTTTGGACAGAGTATTGTGCAAGTTGAAAGTCCCTAGATGGAGCTTTGTATATCCTACCGGCCAATTTGGGTGCAAATTGGATTTGAAGGACTGCCCACGTCCACCTCAGGGCCTCTTTCCTAAACACATGAAACCCTAACCCTATATTTTCACCTCACTCAGCCTCTGTGATTACCTTCAGAAGACAGAGGGCATCCAGCGGCCTCAGATCTGAAACAAATTCTATATCATGCGTATATTTTTTCATCATCAGCTTAATCTTGATACCTCACACACATACATCTATAAATATACACTGTTAACGAATCAAAGCATAAGTCAGGGCAAATGTAATTTTCTGGTATATATAGTGGTAAACTTCTCCTCTGTCTGCTGTACCCTCCGCCCCACAAAAGAGAGGACAGGCTTTGCAAAGAATGAGCAGTTCCAACTGACGAATTGCTTGGGAAATGAATTAGATTAGTCCATTTCTAGTTTAAATTAATAACCAATGTTCCACAGCCTACTGCATCCGAGTAGGGAGAGGCACATTTAGTTTTTCCATTTGGCAGTGTTATATTAAGTCTTCCTTTAGGGCCTATTTTTCCGCTTTCGGTCGGTGCTTCCCTTCCTTTTGCCTTGTTACCTGCTGGTTAAAGGAGGGCAGGCCATTTTTACCTAAAATCCACCCTGTTCTCGGCTCCCTGGACAGAGCGTCGTTGGAGCGGCGCCCAGCGCCCAGCTCTGGCTACAGCTCTCTTCCTGCAGATGCGTAGGGAGTCCCTGACCCCGTGACGTTTGGGAGGAGCGGAACCCGTGCAGAGGCATCCAGGTATTTCCAAAGATCCTGTGACGAGAGAGGTCTGCCCTGGCTCGAGCCAACTAGTGTGTAATCCCTTTCAAACAGCAGGTAGTGGCGCTAACATTTCGTGATTTTCAGTTACTCTTTAGTGTGTTGTATCCTTGTTCCGTGGGTTTTGGTTACAGGTTATACGATTAGGTTTGCGAGAACAGTAGTGAACTAAACTTCTCAGTAAGAGGTCTTCACACCAGGGAAGTGTTACTTTTCTGCAGCAGCCCTGCCTCGTCACTCATTAGGGAGCTGCAGGTTGTCAAGCGGCTGCTTTCTGAGCGCGCGCGCACCCTCAATATCCCCGGGGGCGCGCACATGCGTGTATGCGCGCGCACACACACACATATACACATACACACACACCGCACTAAAACTAAATTAAGAAGCCGATGATTAAGACAAGCGTCTACTAGGCCTGTCATTTCAGCATCCTTCCATCATAACATTGTGGCACTGGCAATTTTGCTTGAGAACCTCGAGGAAAAAAAACTCTATGGGAGAGCCTCCTATTTGAGAGTCGAAATGTTTAACTTGTATAAGCCAGGGAACCACTTCAGAAGCGAGGAAGTCCAAGGTAAAAACAAACAAACAAAAAAGGACAGAAATAAAGAACAAGAAGGCCTGGATAGAGACCCCTGGGACTCCCCAGGCAGGTTTTCTGTGACGCTGCCAGAGGTTCCAAGCTCTCTGAAGGCAAGTACATACTCATCCAGAGGAACCGTCCTGAGACCGGCAACAAAATACAGTCGAGAGAAGATTCTCCCCAATATTACCCCTCAAAGAGCCAAGTGCGGAGAGATCCACGACAAAATATTACCACTCCAGGGCCAAAGGACCTTTAAAAAGTCTCTCTGCACAACTTCTCAATCGAATAACCTGCATATCTCTTGTAGATATAAAATGCTCACTACCCTTTTTCTTGTTTCCCGTTAGTTGCCAGCGCGATCCGGACCTTCGAGAGTGCACAATTTGCGGAAGAGTTGAGTTCCCTGATAGTGTGAGGGCAGGCCTGTTCCATTTCTTGATCCGATCCAGTTGGGAGAAATGGTCCCACACCTTTCGGACAAGCGCTCCCTGAGAGGCCAATTCCTTTTTTCCCTCTAGTTGCCCAAGAAATGGCACAGCCCATCCTTCAAAGGGGTCAGGAAATGCTAAAGAGAAAGACAAAGAGTTGGAGGGGTGATGGTAAACGAGAGTGACGGAGGCTGAAGCTCAGGTCCTTAGCCTTAACCCTCCAGTCTGTCTGAAAAGGGAGGAAGTGAGACTTGGCAAAAGTCAGCACAAGACAATGCTACCTTGGATTTTCCATCAGTAGGACACCGAAAGGAGGGGACAAAAATGACTTCATAAATATATATCAGGCTGAAAGAAAAGCTCACAGGTCTCAAAATGCTGAGCTGCTAAGAGCCGAGCTCCTAACTGTCCCATCACCGTTCTTAGTAAGTTGGAACATCAGTTTGACTTCCCCTAGGAGCCTGAATAATCTACTTTGGGAAGTGTTCTAGCACTCTTCGGAGGACGTGGGGCATCGAGTCGCCTCTATGTTGAAGCACACTTCCAAAAGGTTCTCCAAACTCCAGTCATTGTGAGGCGAGATGGAACGGTGGGACTCAGTAGCAATTATTAGGCGGTCAGCTCTGAACCGGTCACCCTCTCAATAGTTAAAAGTACACAAAGAGCACTGAACAGCCCAGGCTCCGTAAAGAAGATTGACAAGTGTGTTATAGAAAATGCTTGCACCCACTGATGGTCTGTGAAGGAATGAGGGAAGAGAAAACTGCATGCATTGGGGTGAGCAGGCCAGAAGGCACGCAGCGAATCCTCCATCCCAAAGTCCCCCTTCGCGTGGGGAGAGTCATATGAGAGAAAGTAAACTATTAACTAATCAAATACATCTGCTTCCTTTCTAAAAACCCAAGTGGACAAACCGATGAGCCAGTTATTCCTTGGTGCCTATCTCATACCCACCTGCCTCCTTACTCTCGAACTGCGGTTCCTGTAGGTCTTCCCCTCCCCCTCCAACTCGAAGCAGTGGAAAATCTGTTGGAGCAGCGTTTCCCAAAAGGTCCTGCTCTTATCCTCCCCCGCTCATCCCTCGAGGATGTAACTGCCCTGGTTCCCGGCGAGGAGCATCGCGGAGTCGTGGCTCCCGGGCCTGCGCGCCGCTCCTCCCGTGCACACCCGCGCTCCTGCCCCGCGCTCCTTTGTCGCCCGCGCCTGCCGAGCGCAATCAAGCTCGAGGACTCGCTTTTAGGTTTCACTTCCGGATTTTTCCCCTTTAAAGTTACCTTTTCAGCCTAGCTGTCTCGTGTTTGCACATCACACCGGAAGCACGCACACAGATCAATATTTTTGGGCTAAGAGGTCATCCGCCACGGTGAACGTAGAAAAAGAAAAAGAGACCAGTTAAAGGCTTTAAGCTTATTCTTTGTATTAAACACAGCTCAGAGTGAAAAGACTGGGGTACGTGCAGGTGAAGTTAATTCGAATATTCAGTTGCATTTTAGGGGTGTTGGACCCAGTGAGGGAGAGCAGTTATATCCCTACTTCACTCCTGCCCTTTGGAAGGAGCCGCAGGCAGAGAGAGGAGCGGCCAGAGTAGGCTAGATGCAGAGTGACGACAAGAACAAGTTACTGTTAGGATGTGAACACAAAACAACCCGACTCCTCCGTTTCAGCATCTGCAACAAAAGTAGTGGTGGGGAGGAGGGAGGGGGGTCACCGTGATTTTAAAAACAATCCTAGATAGATTCCTGTTTACCAATTTTAGTATCTTCCTTCTGGGTTTGTCCTAAGGCAAGCAGGAGAGAAAGTGACTTTCGAGAAGAAAGCACGGTCGGCAAGTTTGGCTCCGGAGCGTGTGAACTATGAATCACCACGGTGAAGAGGTTTTCTTTTTTTCTCACCCTTTTCTTTTCTCCTGGAGCGTGAACTTGTTAGATAAGATAAATGAGGCCACGAGGAAATGGAAACGCTGAAAAAGCCCGGCTCCTTTGGAGAGCAGCCTGCGAGGCTGGTGGAGAGCAGCCAGCGGCGGCTGCGCGCCGTCTGGGAGCTGAGGGGCTCCGGGCTCGCTCCGGAGCTGTCCCAGCTCACGCCTCCGCCGGCCGCCGCGCTCCGATCGCTGCCCGCTGCCAGGACAGCCTACTCTTTGGCCTCAGAGTAAACACCCCAGAAGTCGGAGAACGGCCCCTAATTGGGCTGAGTATCTGCTCTTGGGCTCGGAACACTAAACCGGGCCCGCAGGTTTTCCTGGAGGAAGTTCGAAGTCCCCAGCACAAAACAATCGGAGGGTGGGAGACACTAGATTTTTAAGAAGTCTGAAATCAGACATGAAACATTATTTTCCTCATTAATTAGAAGTAATTCCCTTTCCCTGCTTATGTGTATGTATACGCTATTGATTACACACCACGATTTACTGGAAAAAGTGCTGAGAGTATCTTTAACACACACTCCTCATTCTTTGTCCCCTCGAACATTTTCAGATGATAGTGTGGCTGGTTGGGATCAATTAGCACCGGATTTTGCCCCAGGTTCGCTCCCCAGGGCGGACAAAAGGAGCCAACTCGTCTCCAGCGACTTTTTTCGCCCACGTGCGTATCCACGCCAGGGCTTTAGAAGCAGTTCAAAACCCCCAGCCTTGGTTTCACTTGATTTTGTTGTTGTTGTTATTGATAAATATTGGGTCATATATAAGCCACTTGTCAGAGCCTTTGGCTCCATCTCGAAGCTGCAGCTCCTAGCGGGGCGTTTGAGCCGTGTCCTAGGAGCTGGAGAGGTTTGCTGGAAAAAGAATTGCACATTCTCCGCTCCTTCGGCTGCGGAGATGGTCCCTTAAAATCCCACGTCCTGTCTGCTGTCACGTTCATTCCCTCAGATATGTGAACACCGGGTAGTTGTGTGTATCTTTTTTAAAAAATTGTCTTAAAAAAAGGGAGAAACCATTAATCCCAGTTCTCTACGTATATCTGAAACCAAAAAACCCCATAGACAAGCAGACAGATAATTGGTGTAATGGGGGAGGGGGGCAGGACGGTTGGGCAGGTAGGACATTCGGGGATTGTGTAATTGAAGTAATATATACAGTTCATCTTTCGGCTGCGCTGTGCATATTCTTTCCCTTGATACATATTGGACATGAACTGAACCCATGGTCGGCTTGTCTTGGCATGTTTGAAGCCCCAGACACCCAACAGTATCATTACAGGAAAGAGACAAAACCCCAAAGACTCGCTGCCTTTGGGGTGAATGGGGAGTTTGTCTTGGCGGTGGACTTTTCGGGTAAGCGGACCCACTGGCTCAGACTGCCTGGCAGCGCAGAGTTCAGGTCTTCCCGGCGCTGAAATGCAGGGAGGGGGGTGGGGATAAGGGTGGGGAAACAGCTGATTTTCGACATTTCAAAGGGACTCTTTCTATTTATCAGTGTTACCGAAGTGTACGTTACTGGAGAAACAACAAAACAAGCATAGAGCTGCAATTTTCAAGAAAATAGGATCCCCAAATATAAAAATAAAAAAGTAGCAGATAAGATGTATAATTCAATCAAATTACACAAAATTGCTTGAAAATCCAGAACAGTAGCGATCCATTATGCTTCTGTTTTATTAGTGACAAGTACAATTACTCTAAAATAAAGAACACTGGTGAATATATAATTGGCTGTAATCATGTTAGTGTTTGAATAAAAATGACGGGAACATTTAACACTTTGACAACAAAATGTTCAGAAATAACTTATTTATTCAAACAGTTTTTATTTTCCACCAAGTGAAGGAGAAACACAGTTTGCTTAGGAAAATCAATGACTTTTCCCTGCAATAAATAAATATCCAAAAGAGGGATAAAACAGCCCCACACCTCTATATTATTACTATTATTATTTTTAACCGGCAAGAAGCTTAATCCTGTGTTTGGAGTCAGCACCCGCCAAACGTTTGTTGGGTACCGACGTCCGCCACCTAGAGGAAGAGTTCTGAAGCTCACCCAATGCCAACCCGTTTTCCGGCGGTGACCTCGGGAATCAAAGTCAATATTCCTCAGCAAATTGCTCTCCAAACTAACTCCCCCCTCCCCCACCCCCTCACGTCCCCTTCCGCCCTACAACATCGTCAAAATATTTTCTTAGTAATTGCTCTGTGCAATTGACAGAAGCACCGAGTCTCCGGCAGCGCGGTGCTCTCCCAGCAAAGCGCCAGAGCGCGCTGGGGAAGCAGATCAGGGAATATTTGGGTCTGGAGAGATAATCCACTTTCATCCAAAACTGGACTAGAGCAGTCTGAATTCGAGTCTCATAAAGCAACCGCTGATGCCAGAAACACCACATTCAAGGGCTTTCTTAGAGAAAACACAGCCCGGATCCCTCTGCCGGCCAGTTGCTTGCCGTGGGGCTTTTCCCGACTTCTCCCCAGTCCACACTCCCCGCCTCCCCTCCAACACGAAAATCTGAGATTCCGGCTCTCTTCTACTCTAATCAATTCTTGAAGCCTGATGGGTCTTTTGATTTTCCTAAATGGGTTGCTTGAAGCACTGAGGTAAAGGCATTAAGGAGGAGGCCACGACCGGATGGGTCACCCCTGTGGCCCGGGAGACCAACTCAGGAGAAATCCTTGCCTTTACACTGAGTCCCAGAGTTTCGAGAGAGAGAGCGTGCAGGGGAATTTGAGGCTGGGCCCAAAGGGACTAGGGACCTTTTCGCATTTTAGTCTTAGTGGATTACATCGGCTCCTCGCGCAAAAAAAGATCATTCCCGGATCTTGCCTGGCTGCTCTCAAGCAAATCTTGGGGAAAGGAGACGCTAAGCGAGGAGGAAGCAGCTATGTAAAGACAAGGAACCAGGATGCTGGGTGCTCTCAATGACTGGTTGATGCAGAGCAGCATACTGGCGACATCCGCGCGCCGGCCCTTCAGGCACGTCTCCCCGCCCCACCCGTCCAAAGTTTTATTTTGTTTTGCTTTAATGTACCTAGAACACTGTTCAAGTTGAAAGTTTGCTAGAAAGGGAAGGAAGGAACAAGCAAGTTGAATTCGTTTTGGAAAAACACCTGATAAATAATTGGACTTCAATTGGGTTTCATTCCTTCAGTTTTCCCTTCTCTCTCTTCCTCCCTCCCTTCCTTTCCCTTCCAGATTTCTTACTTTCCCTCTCCCTCTTCTCTTTTCTCTCTCTTCCTCCCTCTCCCCCATCCCTATCCCCATGCCTGTCTTGATCCCTATCCCTATATCTCTCTCTCTCTGTGTAAGAGGAAAGCAGCAGCGTGAGGGAGGCGGAGGTGACCATTTTTATGCCGAGTTTCAGAACCTCGTTATTTGTCAGTGCTCAGTCCCAACGCTGGACTTTAAAGGAGACATCCCGGAGATGACTCTTCCTCTCGTCCCTCCCAGAGGCGACCTGAGAACCATGGACTAAGCAGCTCTTTGCACACTGTAGAAATTATTTTTTAAGATGGTCGAAATAAATGTATACATAAAAAAATAAGCCTCTAAAACTGATGTCCCAGGACATGCCTCCCGTATGGAGTGAGGCACGCCCCACACTCGCTCCACCTGGCCCTCTAAGAACTTAAGTCTTCAGAAATGTTTCGTTTAATGTAAAACCAGCGCTTCCACTCTCAAGTCCCAGGTCTGTCTTTCCTCTCCCGCATTATGTTAACAGGCGATGTTAGCCATCCCCTACGTGTTTAGGCTGCTAATACGGGCCACTTAACGCAACAAAAATGCTCATCTGTGGAGATTTTCCCAAGGCTGGTCGCGATGCTGGCTCCTTTTTCTTTTCTTTTCAGGGCACGTCCATTCCTCCCTCCCCCTTCTTTTCTTGAGGTGAAGGCTGAAAAAGGGGTCCAACAACTTTGAGCAAGCGTGTGAGAGCCCCCTCCTCTATCTCCTGCCTGCCAATCCACTCCAAGCCTAGAGAAGTTTTGGTTTTCCCTTGGGAGCAGGAATATCTGGAAGCTGCAGCCGGCGGCGCTTGGTTGCCTCTCTTAGTTAACTTGCCTTCATCTTTCCTTCAGCCATCCTTTTCCTTTCTCCTCACTTCAGTTTGTGGAAGCAGATCAAGATTGCTCTCACAGCTGCCTCTGCACTCTTCTTAGCTCTAGCCTTCTGAAGAAAACTACACTGGCTTTCTTTTCTATCGGCAAGAAAGCTGAGTTGGAGATGCTCTCTGTATCCTATTGTTTGTGTGCGGCGTATGTTTGTCTACTTTTAATAACTTTACAGAGGAGACTCTCCTGGGCTTGCAGGCAACCCCTTTGTCCCCCTCTGGAGGAAGGAATCACCTGAACTTAGATGATGGCCTTTTCTCAGGTTCTCTTACTCTACAAAGTCAGGTCTGGCACAGTCATGTATCCTCATGATTCATACGTATCCAGTTTCCAAGGAGAAGGCCATCAGGGAGAGAGAAAAATAAAACTAACTTAATATGTAATAAGTATTATTCAATGAGTTTTGGTTTAATGAGGTAACCGCCTTCACTGTTCCCATCTGGAACACTTTTGCGCATTAAAAGTCTGTAAAGTGTAGACATAGAACAGAGTTTTCCAACTCTGGATCTACCACTCTCTTCCTGTGGATCCTTAGGTAAGTTACTTCACCCTTCTAGTTCTCTTATTTTATCTGAAAAATAAGTTATCTGCGTTTATTAGTATATAAAATATCATCCACTCACCAAAATCCCAACAGCAATAAAAAAGCAACTCCCCAAACCATAAAATTCCTTTTTTTGGAAGCAGGAAGAAAATCTCATTCAAACAGCAGCAGCGACATCTAGTGACCATAGTGCTCAATAGTAGCGATGAAGGTGTGGGATAGTTTACTGAGGAATGGGTTTTCAGAGGATATAGAGATCTCAGTTTTTCTAATAATGTCTTGATTGTTTGTCTGGCAAACAGCACTCTTTTGATATCAAAAGGCATTTTACTGAGTTTAGATTATGGTAATAAGATAGAGGAAGGAAAATATGTTTAACTATCCCAAGTCTGCGCACAAGGCGATTACGATTTGTAAAAACATTCTTCTGTTTTCAATTCCATGTCAAGAGACTAGTTCTAAAAACTAACTTTGTGGGTTCTACTTTATGTAACTAATTTTTCAAATTATAACCAAATATGTTAATGTATCAATACTTAACAAAATTGGAAAAGGTAGAAATTTCTGAGATTTTCTTTTGTCTGGACCAACCGTTTACTTGATTTGAGATTGCTGTCTAGTCAATATCAGGCAACATACTGAAGATATCCCCCTCCTTTAGGTTACCACATATATGCTCTGTCTATCTCACCTTTGCTCAAAATATTTTGAAATTCAAATAAATGGGATTCCCACTCCTGATGGAGTCCATCTCTTCTTTTTTTTTTTTGAGTGATTTTTTTAAAATTTTATTTATTTATTGCCCCCCCCAAAGCCCCAGTAGATAGTTGTATGTCATAGCTGCACATCCTTCTAGTTGCTGTATGTGGGACACGGCCTCAGCATGGCCGGAGAAGCAGTGCGTCGGTGCGCGCCCAGGATCCGAACCCGGGCCGCCAGCAGCGTCCATCTCGTCTTTTTACAGCAAAGATTAAATGGAGTATCTGGGCACAGGTGAAGTCTTAGCAGTGGCAGAGACTTAGTAATTGCCCAAGACTTTTCAGAATAACAATTTTAGCATTTACTTGGCATTTAACACTTTAGACAGAGGTAGTAGAAGAATTCATCTCATTCCCTGTGACTTGATAAGCTGGCCACGTGTGTGGGTGTAGTTTGTGCGTGCACTCGCTGAAGGATGTGTGTTTCATTTCTTATTAGCAGAGCAGCTGATGACTACTGAAATATATGGATCCGTGCTTTGTAATTTTAAAAGAAGTCAATTTTGTTTATTCCATTTTATTTTTGACTAATGCTTTCTGTACTTTTACTATGGAATTTTGCCATTGTTTAGCATGCTAGCTATTTTAGACAGGTAGTATTCTAGAGTGATGAGATAACTGGGCTCACTGCTAGCACCCAGGATACTTTGAGCTGGTCACACACTTCTCTCCACCTTAGTTTCCTTATATACAAAATGAGGAGATTGAACTCTCCACTCTCTCTTATAGCTCAGAAGATCTATAAATCAATAAATCATCAACTCTTATTTGGGAAGATCCTCTTCTGATGCCTCTGTTGTCATCTGTGACTCTTCAATGTCAATTCTGAATTCTCCAGTTAGGCATCTCATCAGAAATAAGAATTGAAAGAACTGATGAACCCTTCTTCTCCATGTCCTGCCCATCTCCCCCTCTGTCTGATTTAAAAAATGACAAAAATCTTAGACTTTCCAGTCAACATTTACTAACTCATTGGCATGCACTCAGCTCTTGCTGTCCATCCAGAAAAATCACAGTGTGGGTATGGGACTAAACCAAACACAAAGCTGAGGCAGCTGTATTTGAGTTTCTCTAACTTGTTCCCATATCCTCATGGTAATGATTATTTATTATTTTTATTATTGGGAGCCAGGGCCAAAGTATTCTTGCTGCAAACAGCCCATATTTCCTCCCTGCTTCTGCAGCCCCATGAATAAATTCCTTCAGGAGGTGGCAGTAAAATGTCTCCCAATTCTAGCTGGCTGGGAACATCATTACACACATTTAGCAAGGAGAACATTTGTTCACAGGAGGCAAATATTACTCCATGATGCAAATATGCTCAGCATTTAATATAGGTCCCAATAATGCTGAAGACATATACGAGAAGAATCAGAACTATGCTGAGCCGGGTTGGTAGAAAGAATAGGGTTCAATACAAAGAAAATCCTGAATCTGTCAAAGTTTTGTTTTTTGGGTACTTTCCTGTTGTTCCCTAGATATCATCCTGCTCTTCCTACTACACAGGCTGGTAAGAAAAATACCCCATATTTGTATAAAATTAACAAGGCCTACTTTCTTTTGTGAATTCCTCTCAGACCCAATAGAGATAGGTATTACTTTATTTTGCAACTGCGGAAACTGACCTAGAGAGGCTAAATGACTCAGCTAAGCTCATTCTACTAGGAAGACACAGAAAAGGAGTGTGGATCCTGGTCTTGGACAGGCTGTATCTCACTCTTGGTTGTTTTCAGGGTTGAGGCCCTCACACTGGGAACCAGGGTTACTGAGTGACCCTGTTGCTGCTCGTTAGGCCTCGCCAAGATTCCTCTGCACGTCTTTGAGAAGTCTCAACTTCAGAGGATTCAAGGGACCCCCTGTGACACGGAGAATCTGTGCTTGCTACTGTTCATTCACGTACGATTTCTCCTCTTAATGCTAACATTTTAATATATTATTTATATTTTCTACAGGAGGGATAGTCTTTGCAAAAAGATTGCAAAAAATAATATACAAAAGTATTTGTATTTTCTACAGGAGGGATAATCTTTGCGAAGACATCATACTCAAAAACATGTTTGTTATTGATCTTGGGACCCAAGATTTTGGAGTTGGAGTGAATGTAAGACATCACCTGATACAGCAGCTCTGGAAGGAAGATCGCTATCTCAATCAACCGCTTCTGGGAGCTGTGCTGAGTAGGAGTCTGGATTATTCTGTGTATCCTGGCACTGTTGCCTGCCCATCTCCCTTGCTTCTTGGCTTCATATATTAATGTACTTGGGGACTCCATTCTTGCTGGCTACCCTGTGGACTGGTTTTCCAAAAGGGCTGCCTCTTTTGTAGCACACTGTGGATTTGGCTAAGGACCCTTCTCTCAGCTGGGAGCTGTTGTCTTCCTCTTCAACGTCTTTTCTCTCAAGCAGCTCTCTGCTGCCCTCCACTGGCATTCGGCTGTTAGAGCTAGCTAGCCTTCTGCCTCTGCAACAACTCACTGCATCCCTGGTTCCAAAAGAGATAAGGGAGCATTATTAACCACACTATGTACGGTTTTTATGGCACCGAAAAATAGAACGCAGGCCCCTTTGTGTCTACTTCTCCCCCATGTTCTCGCTTCTTACGAGTTTGCTAACGGGCCGTGGAACGTATCTGATGTTTTCTATTTTCAAGTGTTTGTGCTAGAGGATTTAGAAGGACTTTCTTGAAAATATAAACCTTCTCTTTAATTATCAAGTTGAAATACACTTCAGCTGGCATGATACTAGGCTACAAATTTCCCAACTTGCTGTCCTTAGTCTTCAGGAATATTAAACATTTTATTTTTAATGTTATAAAGATATAGTGAATTACATGAAGTTCCTAAATAATATGTGCACTTTCTCATTTATTCAACAAATATGTATCAGGCACATGCTATATGCCAGACACTATTCTTGGTACTGAGAATACAGCGTTGGATACAGAAGACAAAAAACCAAACTAAAACAAAACAAAAAACCCTGTACCTTATTGAGCTTGCTTCCTGGTTGGGGAAGATAATCATAAAACAAATTAATAAGCAAAATGCCCTTTAAGGGAATATGGCATTACCATATCTATTTCCTACCATAAATACACTGTAGTGATTTCATGTTTCTAAGAATGTTGGTATCAAGGTTAAGAGAGGCATAACCAGAGTTTAGATAGGGACTATGGGTGCTGCAAATATTCACTGCGTTCTTCATTCATTCATTCATTCATTCATTCATAAATTTGTTGTGAATATAGCATGGGCCTATAAAAGCAATCAATGCAGATGAGTATATGAATCCCTCAGCTGCAAAGATGTCTCATCTTCTTATTTCTATCACGACCTTCTCTCCTGTTGGAATGCCTGGTGATTGCCACCTTGTCACACCCATAATAACTGTCACAGAAGCCCCTGCCATTGCTGTTCTTGATGGTGGGCTCTATTACTGTCTTTCTTTTTCTCTGTTTTTATTATGTTCTCTTTCTATGTCTTTTGCTTTTCCCACAGATGAGCTCGAATAGATATCACTGGCCAAATGGAATATAGTTTTCCTTTCCTATGTGGCAGAGCTACCAATCATAACTAAGCAGATCTTCTCTTCTCTACCAGGTATGTTTGAAACGAGTGTTTGTCCCAGGTGAAATACAATTGGTTTGGAAAAAACAAAATCAAAACAAAATAACAAAGTCTTATTGGCATTAATTACTGATACAATTTTTAAAAAAATGCTATATTGGTTGAAGAGTTCTTCCAAGTGCGAAATCAGGGACCCAGCTCCACAACAAACTTCCAAGAGTGACCTGGAAGCCAAGGGAAGGAGTGTTAGTTATTAATTGTGTCAAATGTTGCTGATGGGCCAATAGGATGAAGACAGAAGCTTGATTGGATTTAGCAATACTGAAGTCGCTGGTGACCCTGAGTAGAACAGTTTCATTAGAATGGTGGAAATGAAAGTCTCTTGGGTGATGATTAAAAATGAAAGGGAAGAGAAGACTTTGAGATAGAGGGTATAGACAATTTATTAAGCAGTTTTGCTAAAAGGGAAGTGATAGAAGAGGCATTAGCTGGGGGGGGGGTGGAGCCAAGAGAGATTTTTATTTTATTTATTTATTTATTTAGTGGGAGAAAACATATGTTTAATTGCTGATGGAAGTGATCCAGTAGAGAGGGAGAATTTGATGATGTAGGAAAGAAAGGAAAGAATTGCTAAAGGCACGTCCTTGAGTGGGGAAGTGAGATGGGATCAAGAGCACAAGTCAGGAGGAGCAGGACTGAAGTGGGAGTGCCAATAGCCGTCTTTCACTACAGGAGGGACAGGAAAGTACAGGGGTACAGAAATATACTCTCTTCTGATTGCTTCAGTTTTCTCGATGGACTGGGAAGCAAGGTCAGCTAAGACTGAGGATGATGAGGGAAGCTTGAAATGTGAGGAGGAAGGATAAGGTATGAAATACTCGTCAAGGAAAGCTGGAGAGTAAACAGACTAGACAAATGTA
This sequence comes from Diceros bicornis minor, assembly GCF_020826845.1. Classification (NCBI taxonomy): domain Eukaryota; kingdom Metazoa; phylum Chordata; class Mammalia; order Perissodactyla; family Rhinocerotidae; genus Diceros; species Diceros bicornis. The sequence continues at coordinate 19,535,049 of NC_080744.1, forward strand.
ACATGATTGTCAGGCAGCATTATGGACCTGCCTGAGATTCATGTTCATGAATTTAAATAAGGCAGTTTACATGTAGTATGTTTTCTCCAGCCGTGTTAGTTGCAGGGGTTCCAGAACTAGTAAGGTGGGAAAGTATATATAAGCAGAGTTGTGATTCAGCCAGAATTAATATGAAGTGGAAGAGGAAAGGGAATTGGGGATGTAAAAAGGAATGATTATAGTGATTTGTCATAGACTCTAAGCTGGGGAGAAGGGAAATGTGTACATTAGGGAGGAGAGAAAAGTTAGAAGCATATATTGGGGACCTGCCATGCATTGTGGTATATTCTTAGAATAAATTAGTACAAACCTTTCTTTAAAACTGACATTCTGATGATCCCAAGGCTACACAGTATAAAGTGTTGGGGGAAGGTCAAGTTATCCTAATCTCTAGCTCTTCATGAGCTGAAGGTGACTCTTATCACAATGATTCATTTTGACAAACTCAAAGCACTTTCATAGTTCCCATTCTCTGGTACACCTATGAAGGAAGAAAGGGCAGGAATGACTATCTATCTTTTAGATCTAGATATACAGAGGTAGGCGTAGAGGGAGGATCCCTGGAGAAAGTTGTAAACCCAAGTAGAAATTTACTGTTCACCAGTCAACATTTCTTTGTGTGACGTTTAGTTTCCTCAGTTCACGTGGTCAGCACTGTGGGCTGCCTCATGTTTGTTCCATGTTTCCCACTGCAGCCTCTCTCCCCAGTTCATAGGCAGCATCCGTGTTCTGTAATTTTCTTTTCTGTCAGGCTTCTTTCACTAAAAACTGCATGTGAGGTGTTCAGTCCTACCGAGTAACCCATTAACTACTTTGGCAAACTAATCCTAACTTGGGTTAAGTTCTTAACGTTATTATCTCTCTTAGAGTGATGGTTTTCAGAATGCTCTTCTGTCAACCCATAGTAAGAAACACAGTTTATATCATGAACCAGATCACAAATACGTATATCTACATTCACACACATATGTGCAACTGAAACAGAAGATTTACAAAATTATACACTTATTACTTGTGATGCACTCTGATATTTTCTATTCTATTTAAAAACTTACTGATTGGCACCCACTAAATAATGTACCAACTACTAATGGGTTGATGGACTGCAGTTCCCCAAGAAGAGGGGCTTTTGATGCTTATTATGCAGGTAGGTTGTTATAATCATAGAGGAGACTTAAGGGAGGTTCTAGCAGGGGACACTTTTGAAAAGAAAGGCCTATTTGTTCTCCTTAAATTATACCATATTTATAGTAATGTTATAAAACAATCTTAGGTAATATATTAGTGAAATAGCCTGGTATGCTTAGGAGAAACAGATTGTGGTCCTAATTCCACTAAAACAATGGAAAAGATGCTAAAGAATAAATGTCACACCATGTCTAATCTTTAAAAATAAATTTATGAAGCATGCTAAATAAGAATAACAATTAAAAACATATTAATTTTGATCACCAATTTCTCTTCTCGAAGGCACTGATACCCTTTACTTATTTGTTAATTAAAGACAATAGGTGCCAGTCACTGTTCTAAGCGTTTTAAGAGCAATTCACTCTATCCTCATAATAATTCCATGTTGTTGTTGTTTTATAGTTCTTACTCTACAGATGAGGAAATTGAGGCACAGAGGTTAAGTAGTTTGCCCTCGGTTCCCTGGTAAGTAAGAGTGTGAGGCAGTTTGGTTCCCAAGTCCATGCTCTTCACCACCACCATATGGCTACTATAACTACTTAAGGGCTAAGTCAGTGTTTTGTCCTTTTCCTACGTCTCCTGTGTCATATGTCTTAGCTTTCTTATTAAGCTACAAAAGACTCAATGATTTCCTGCTATATTAATAATGTTGATAGCTGCCTTTTATTGAGTACACTGTGCTAAGTATTTTTATTATCTCTTTTTAAAACCTATGGCACCCATAAAATAAATGCTTTTTTAATTATTTCTTTTATCATTTTTCATCCCAGAGAACAAGTGAGAAAACTGAGGCTACGTAAGTAACCAAATAACCTGAGCAAGATCACGCAGCTCGTGAATGGTGGAGACAGGTGTCAAACCCAGGTCTCTGCACTCTAGGACTGGAGTAGTGCTTGATTACTACCAAATCTTAGCGTTCACTTTATCCTCCACCTTTTCTCTGGAACACGTATTTGCAATGTAGTTTCTGCATTCTCTGTGTGTTGAGAAACACTGGGCTAACTTTCTGTCACCTTTGCTCTCCTGCTCTGCTCTCTGTTCTAAACCTTAAGCAATCCACCCTGACTTTCCATTGCTGCTGCTATTTTACCACTGAACTCACACCTCTGTGTGCCTAGCGTCTGTATGGAGGAAGTCATATTATCGGATGCTTTTTTTTTTTTTTTTGGTGAGGAAGATTGGCAACTAGCTCAGGGGAAGATTGTCCCTGAGCTAACATCTGTGCCAATCTTCCTCTATTTTGTATGTGGGACACTGTCACAGCATGGCTTGATGAGTGGTGTGTAGGTCCGCGCCTGGGATCCCAACCAGCGAACCCCAGGCTGCCAAAGCAGAGTGTGCAAACTTTACTCCTATGCCATCTGGCTGGCCCTGTTGGCTTTTTAATGACTATATAGCTTGTTCTTTTGAAAGTATCTTCCGACATGATTGAAGGGGCTATTTATTTCCACTAGGAAACTTCACTGTTTTGGATGAGAAGTCTTGGTTTTCTATCAAAGTGCTGCCAGCAAGAAGTTTATCTTAGGAAACAAGAACACACTTTTTCTCTAATGGTTCCATTTTTTCTGTAATAAATCATTCCCCAGATGCAGAAAAGCGTCTGTTTCTACTGCTTACCATGCGAGGATAGCGTTTATGTTTTTAGAGTGCCTCAATGGATCTGATGTATTAATATTGAAGCCCACAGTGGAAAAAAAAAAAAAAGGCACAGTCCAATTGTCTGCCTGCTTGGTGGCAAGAGTTACGTGGATCTTAGGGTACCTGAACTTCTTGGATCAAAGATACAGAATAGTTTACAACTCAGTAAGGAATAGTGATTTTGTTTGGCTTTGTTTTATTTTTATATTCCTAGTATGTCGTTGCAGAAAAAATGTTCTAGGGTAAAAGTAAGATATACTCTTGTGAAGAGGTATAACTCTAATTTAGTCAAATAAATACAACCAAAAGACATATATAAGCTTGTTAAATTTTAAAATAAAACACAGAGTTACATTTGTGTTTCCTCAAATTGTTCAAAAAGATCGTTTTAAACATAAGGATATTGTAGGCAGCATTCTAAATGTAGCTTATAAAAAATATACGTTTCTTAAACTTCTTTCATAACCTATTAGAACTCACTATCACTCCTAACTACTTTATTGGGCAAGTGTAGAATATCGCTGTAGGTTTCATATGAGGCTTCTATCCTTTCTACCATATGTTCTACCTGTGGTGAGCCATTTCTTGGGATGGGAGTTGGGAGAGGCTTTAAAAATTATTTAGTTTGGAAATGGCTTGTCACAGTTTTCAGTATTTTACAAAATGACTCCTAATTGAGACCTGATAGGATGCATGTGTTTTAGTAGCTGAAATGGACTGGAAATGAGCGTTTAGTGGAAAGACCATTGAATATCAGAAGACTCAAATCCTAGACTCCATTCTATTACCACATAGTTGTGTGATGTAGGGCTTATTCTAAACTCTCTCATGTTCTTTCTATCTAAAATGGAGTTCAAAACACCTGCCAAGCTGAACTCAAATTTATTCTCAAGAGCAAGCGAGATGTTAAGTGATGGAATTTATAAATAGCAAATGTAATATTCTGATTTTCTGTCTGGATTTGGTTTACGTTGAGGCCTTGAAAGTCACACAAACCCTCTCAAAGATAAGAATATTAGTTGTCACCAACTACTTACCTTTGATTGATGTAAAGTCCTCATATGTTCTACAAGTATGTTGAATTGTTTAAATATTATACTGTTCCTTAAGTATTCAAAATAAATATCATCAGAAAATCTTTGCAACTTAAAAAATTTTATATACTTGATATGGTGTCTAAAACTTTTAATAAATTTTAATGAAAAATGAGTCATATGTTTTTTTCATATGAGGTTTCAATATAAATCCACACATCGACTTAGAAGGCATAGTTTTATTGTGGCTGTTGTACATTTTCTTCACAGCTTATTTGTAATGTCATTAGTCATAGTTAGGTCTATTAGTCAGAAGTTTCAAATCCATAATGTGGTTGTCATTTTTAGTAATTATTTTTTAAGATGCTGACATACAGTTTAGTGTGTTGAAATTCAGCTTTATTCACAGATTTCTCCTTCTGTTCTTTTGCAAATCACTGTGGATAACCTCAAAATAACAGTGCCTCTCTACACTCTAAGCATTTCAGATGTGTCATCATATTAATTTTTTGCCCTCTACTATTTCCATTAATTAATTTTGCCCTTTAACTTTTGCTGATCAAGGTGGACTAAATTGTAATTGCAGCATTTCTATGAAATAATACCAAATTAAGGCTGAGAGTGGCATGCTGTGAGTTAGTGAGGGATATTAACATTTTTGAACGTGGCAAGTTGATTTAACACCAGATAGATTTAGAATCAACTTTTGATTTATGCTTAAATTCTAGGTGTGAAGAATTTTGAATATTATATCATGGTTAAAATTTCCTTGCAGTATCTGCTAAATACTGGTGGTTTGGAAACATGTAGCTTTACTTTATCTCTATTCCATTCTACTGTCATTAGAAAGTTAAAATATGCAATGAGATAAGGAAGGAATTAAATATGTCATGAATGTCTATATTAAGGCCCATAAATGGATTGAAAGATAGACTTTAATATACATTACCTAATATGGTAGATTTTTATTCATTAAGTGAATGTATAATCATCACCTACTCTGTACCAGGTAGTGTGCCAGGTGACGAGGGTAGAGTGATGAATAAATTTAGTTCCTACTCCAAAAGAACTCAGAGTCTGGTGGAGGAGATGATCACGTAGTCACATATGTACAACAAAACTAGTGCCACGTTGGAGGTATGCACTAGGTACTATGGAAGCATAGATAAAAGCTACTTGGACCTTCAGGTTTAGGAAAGGTTTTATGGGAGAGATGCCACCTAAATTCTCTCTATAAAAATTTAGAAAAAAATTATAAATGAAATACATGGACATATAAAAATAATAAAATAATTAGAAAAGTTCGTGATCAAAGTACAGAACCATTTTGTTCAACAGTGCTTTGGTTGCCTAAAGGCAAGCTTTTTAAATATTTTTGCTTGCATTTTTTTTTGGTGGTTCCCTTATAATACTAAATTATATGATTATACCTCCTCTGCAAGTTTTACAGTTATTTATCATTTTGTTACTTCTACAGGTTACTTTTGTGATAATAAATAATACCCTGATACATTATTAAGAGATGATATTATCACCTCTACTGTTTCCTCCATCTTTTTATACCTTCATCAGTCTCCCCCATTTATCAGCTACTCTATTATTTTTATTTTGTTAAGATTGTTATCATTTGTAATTTGATATGAAACAGCAGCTAAGTCTTTCACTCTTTCTCCACAAATTGACTCTGAAGGTTTACATTTTTATCACTATGTGGGGTCATGTACTGTGCTGTGATGGAATGGATTCTCTTTCTCTGCTATCAGTTGCTTAAGATCATGCTAAAGATTTACTTTCTCCACATTTGAATCATAGCTTTTTATAAAACTTTGTTTTTTTTTTTTTTTTCCTTTGGGTTAGCAATCGACTTTTCTGTCTTGTTTTAAAAAATGTGATATGCATCTTACGTTTTCACATATTTTCCCCATATCTTCTCAAGCTGAAATCTTTTCCCAAATGCCTTCCTCCTGTCACCTCCTGTCACCACCTGTCGCCATCGATCCTCCTTCGCTAATCTGAATCAATGACTTTCTAGGACTCCCGTACATCCTCTCTCCCGGGATGTTCTTCATTGCTTTCCTGGGTGGGATCCACACTCTCTAAATCCCACCTCTCCTCTTTCTCTTTCTTTTTTGTTCTCTTTTTGTCCCTTATTTTTCTAGTTGGCATCATAAAGAACTGATGAAGAATAGATATGCGGTAAATACGTATCATATTAACAAATGCCTTTATACTGCTCTATGTGTGTGTGTGTGCGCGCGTGCGTGTGTGATTGGACTGCGTATATCATTCTAGACAAGAAAATTTCCCCATAAACTGAAGGCATTGATCTATAGCTTTCAGTGTTAGTGATAAGTATAAATCAATCCATTCTCATTCTTTTCTAGATAATTTGTTTTTAATCTTGGAAGCTTTTATGATCATCTCTAGGTTTGGATCTTAATTACATGAAATATCCAAAATTGATTAAATATATCAAAGCAAGAAGTGTTAAGAACTTCAAATAAGATAAATGCAAAGAAAACTACACCTAGGAAAATGATGATAAAACTTCTGCAAGCCAAAGACAAAAAGAAAACCTTGAAAGTAGCTAGAAGAAAAGATCTATTACCTTCAAAGGAGCTAATAAATGGCAAAACAAGAGTGTCAGCTATCTTCTCAAAATAAACAGTGGAATCCAGAAAATAACGAAATGATAATCTTTAAAATGCTAAAATAACATAAGATATGGCACAGCTTAAAATTAAAGTCTAGTCTACTTCTACTTTTTTCTAGTTTTCTATGCAATAAGGAATGCCACTGTTAGTTAAGACAATATTTTCCTCGAATGATGTCCGGTTCTACAAAATTATAATTGAAGAAAGAGTTCATAGTGATTAAACCACTGAATTGAATCCAGGAGGTTTGGTGATCATTGTGAAAAAGCGTAAGTAGTTAATTTTGTGAGATGATGGGCTAGGTGGAGTAACTAAGAGATTGAAATGCTCACTGTTTAATATGTTCTCAATGGTTAAGAGTTATGCACAATCTAGAAACAAAAGAGTCAACTTTTCTTAACTCTCTTCAGCTCTAATGTTTAATAATTTCTAAATCTCTTTTTACATTTTACGTATATTAAGAAAGGTGACTCAGATTAACCGTGGCAATGTTTGATAAATATATCAAGGCCAATAATATAATGAAATAAAAAATATGAATAGAAGGCTGTGTACGATATAAGGTTTATAAAGAGATAGGTCAGATTGGGTCTTTTTAAGAACTGTTAGATAGTAAATATGAAAATAAGACTGTGCAATTTTATGTCCAGGCAGATATTAGGAAAATAAAATTGAGAAGTGGTATAATAGTGATTGAAGGCACGGGCTCTGAAGCTCGATTGCCTAAGTGAAAACTCCAGCTCTTCAAATTACTAGCTGTGTGACCTTTGGAAGTTTCTTAACCTACCTGAATTTCAGTTTCTGCATCTACATAACCGTTTAAAGATTGTCGCATAGGGCCGGCCCTGTGGCTTAGCGGTTAAGTGCGTGCGCTCCACTGCTGGCGGCCTGGGTTTGGATCCCCGCTGCGCACCGACGCACCGCTTCTCTGGCCATGCTGAGGCCGCGTCCCACATACAGCAACTAGAAGGATGTGTAGCTATGACATACAACTATCTACTGGGGCTTTGGGGGAAAAATAAATAAATTAATTAAATAAATAAAAATTATAAAAAAAATAAAATCAAATAAAGATTGTGGCATAAAGATGTAAGCATTCTTCACATTCGCTATTATTATTGTAACAAAAAGTTGGCAAAGCAAGGTTAGCACATTCATAGTAATTGTATAATATCTTTTGCTGGATTCTGATATTTGGCTTAAGCAAAGGAAGTACTTGAGGAACTTTGCATTTTACATAATGAAAGAGTGAAAAGAAGAGCAAAAAATTATTGAATTCCTCTTAAATGATAGGAATTGTTTTGGCACTCCACATATATAATGTTCTTTAACCTTAAAATGAGTTTATAATGTAGGTATTATTTTTTTTTACAGATGATGGAAACTGGCTAGAGATATTAAATATCCTAGATTATTGTCAATTAACAAAATAATTCCATTTATCAATGAGCAAGTGGGGTAAATTTCAGGGGACGAGACTGATTTCCTTATATGCATCCTAGAAAAAACATAATAGATGGTTAACTGCTTCCATGTAAAACGGATTCCTAGTAGATATAATCACACGTCTCTTGTTAATAATGCTGTGTCCTTTCCTTCTTTGGCTGATTATTTAGTTTACTGATTTCTTGTCTTTTTACTATCATTTTATTTGCAGTAGAGTGAATCATTTCTAGACAAAATTGAAAAGTAGGTGAGTTGTATCTTTTCATCCTAAGAAATACCTCTCTCATTTCTACTTTTCATGCACCCTATCCTCCATAAAAAATTATTTTTGGAAAAATATCTGAAATCAATCATTTATAACTGGATATAAATTCAAATTGTTTTTCCTTTTTCTCAGAAGATTATGTCAAATCTTATCTTCCCTTTAATAGACATTTTATTCTATTAAGTGAAAGCTAGATATTTCTGAGGAAGCAAGGGAGACTTAGTTGGGAAGTTGGAAAGTGATCTTTTCAGGAATTCCTGAAATATCATATATAAGGTTGGCAGTAATTTACCTATATGTGATGCAAATCTTAAAATAAGAAATAAACTGATTATTGATATCTGCTTGTTGAAAAAGATTTAAATGATTTTTTAAATATCGAATATCACTTTATAACAAGTCTTTGTTTTATTGGTCACCAGACTGTGCCTTAAAGTAATTTGGCAGTCCCAAGTTTTTATATAAAGTCAAATCATGAAAATTATTATATACAGCAGTTAAATTTAGGTAACAATACTATATTCGGATTATATTGGTAGAGTCGGCTCTTAGCTATACATTTTCAAAGATTGTTTTTATTTGGATACTGAATGTCTGGCCACTCTCAATTAGAGTCAGGCCTATCTTGATCAAGAAAAATGAAAGGAAGTACTGATGACGGTATTTCTTGGACAGCTTCAATGAACAGGAAATACTGGTCTCTATTAGTTAGGATAAGATTAGTATGCTATAACAAAGAGAACAATGATTAAGTAAATTAAAGAAGACAGGAGTTGATTTCTCCTTTACATAACGGTCCAAACTGAGTGATTCAACTTTGTTCCATGAGGTTATTCAGAGATCCAGGTTCTTTCCATTGGTTGTTCTATCATCCCCTATGGCTGTCATCCTCAGCATGGTAGAGACTATGAATCCCAGCTGATAAGGGGAAAAACATGGTGGAGGCATGCTCATGGTCTTAAGACTTAGGTCCATAAGGGGCACATATCACATTATATTCCACAGAGAAAAACAGTGATATGACTCCATTATGAAAAGGAGGCTGGAAAATTCCATTCAGTTTTGAGTCTAGGAATAAAAGGAAAATACATTTTGGTAGACAAATAACAGCGTTCACTTTGTGGTCTGTGCTGTTTCTGTTAATCGTATTGAGGTTTCCTGATGATGTGCAGTTTTTCCTCCTGTAAATGGTAGGGATTGATACAGTTTCAGTGTGGACTCTTAAACTGGAGAGATAATACCACCTTTATGTTTCTACAGACTGTGTGCATTATTATATCTTGCTTATAATGGTGAGAAATTATAATCTTTCTTTGAATAAAATCCTCTTTATTCTTTTCTATTTTTAACTTATTGGGTCTCAGGAGGATAGGAAGCAATATTAAAGCTCTTCTGTGATTTACCTATGTTTTGTGAATCTGTTTCTAGTCCCTTTTATTTAGAGGGAAAAGAGCCAGCTTCTACTTCTAACTGCAATGAAAAATAAGTTCTTAGTAGATAAAACACTTTTTCATCTCCTTTCTTCCTGAATCAGAGCTCAATTTAAGCATTGCCTAATAGATACCTTCTAGTGTGTCCTCCTTTAAAATAATCTAGTGTACTGGTAACTTCTCAAGGAAGGTTCACCAGGGAAATGAAAAATAAGGCTTTCTTTATTGTTAATAGCTCATTCTTCATTTAGGAATGAATATTAGATACCCTAAAATTAAAAAGAAGAGAGAATGATGTCCACTCATGTAAGAGAGTGATTATTTTCTAATTTTTCTATTATGACGAAATTTATATTTTGACATAATATGAAGTTTTGTGTTTAGCAAGACTCCGATAGAACAAAAAAGCTCCTTATCACCCGTTATCATCTCCACTTACTAGCAGATACCTAAATTACTCAATTAGAAATATTTCCTTTGGCTGAAGACTTTGCCTTACTAAAACTCAACTATCTCTGGGAAAGTTAACTCTTTAAACTTTATAATCATTTTATATTTTATTCTGGCTAAATGTGTCATTGAGTTTCTTGACTTTTTTTTTTTTGATATGAGCAAGCAGGATGCTTGAAGTCGCTGTGAGCAGGTCCAATGATTAGGGAACTGGACACAAAAAGATTTTTTGTTTGAAAGATAAGTTTAATTTGGGAATTTGCTCTTCATGGAAGGTCACTTGGAGTTCTAATTGATTTATTGAGCATAAAACAGAGGTGATCATGCCCACCAAAAGAATTTAATATGTGAAAAAGGCATGCAACATTTCTTGAATTTTTAGTCTTTATTTTTAAGTTAGAAAATTACTATTGTTGATCTAATGAAAAGATAGCCCATTGACAAAATCATTGTGAATTGAAAATAGCAAGCTTTAACTTTCATTAATTGTGCCAAACGTTTTAATGTGGAGATTTTAAAAATTTATATATCACTTTAATGATAAATATATTGGTAAATGGTGAAATGGTGATAAATCCAAAGGATAGGTGAAATAGCATTTAAATAAAACACTTTCGTTAATAAGGGTATTGATCTACTGTTGATATTTTGAAGCTGTTACCTGTCAAATGTTAACATTTATTTTCAGCCCTTGAGCTATCTTTCTCCTCATCAGTTTTACTTTTTGAAAAAAAATGCAAATAACAGTGCGGGGTGATGAGGGAAGAACTTTTTCCCTAATTGGACAAAAAATATGTCCTGCCCATTGTGAGATTATTTGAATTTTTATGTTGTTATAAGTTGCAACAAATGAAGTTTTAAAATTTGTATTAGGTAAATTTCTCATTTCAAATTGGATTCAAGACATTATCATGGTTGCCAATAGCTGTACTGGTGTGAATCCTTAAACTCTAAGGTTTAGATTTAGATCTAATAAATAACTACATTGTCAACTCTTGCAAGTGCATTGACATGTTTGTTTGCTTTTAGCTTAAATTTTTATTGAGGTAAGATTGGTTTATAGCATTATATAAATTTCTGGTGTATATCATTATATTCCGACTTCTGTGTAGACTACATTTTGTTCACCACCCAAAGTCTAATTGCCATTTGTCACTGTACATGTGTGCCCTATCACCCCTTTTACCCTCCCCTTCTTCCCCTTCGGTAACCACCAATCTATTCTCTGTATCTATGTGTTTGATTGTTGTTGTTGTTTTTATCTTCCACATATGAGTGAAATAATATAGTATTTGACTTTCTCCATCTGACTTATTTCGCTTAGCATAACGCCCTCAAGTTCTATCCATGTTGTTGCAAATGGCAAGATCTCATCATTTTTATGGCTGAGTAGTATTCCATTGTGTGTGTGTGTGTGTGTGTGTGTGTGTGTGTACACCACATCTTCTTTATCTATTCATCCAGTGATAGGTGCTTATGTTGTTTCCAAGTCTTGACTGTTGTGAATAATGTTGCACTGAAAATAGAGGTGCATATATCTTTTTGAAGTAGTGTTTTCGTGTTCTTTGGATAAATACCCAGAGGTGGAATAGCTGGATCATATGGTATTTCTATTCTTACTTTTTTGAGGAATCTCCATACTGTTTTCCATAGTGATTTCACAGTTTACATTCCCGCCAGCAGTGAATAAGGGTTCCCTTTTCCCCACATCCTCTCCAACATGTGTTATTTCTTGTCTTTTTAATAATAGCCATTCAGATGTGTGTGAGGTGACATCTCATTGTAGTTTTGGTTTGCATTTCTGCAGTAATTAGTGGTATTGAGCATCTTTTCCTGTGCCTGTTGGCCATCTGTACATCTTCTTTGGAAAATTGTCTGTTCAGAGCCTCCACCCACTTTTTAATCAGGTGTCTTTTTGTTGTTGAGTTGTATGAGTTATTTACATATTTTGCATATTAACCCCTTATCAGATATATAATTTGCAAAATATCTTCTCCCAAATGTTAGGTTGCCTTTTCCATCTTGTTAATGGTTTCCTTTGCTGTGCGGAATCTTTTTAGTTTGATGTAGTCTCATTTGTTTATTTTTTTCTTCAGTTTCCCTTGCCTGAGGAGCCTTGATACTCAAAAGGATACTGCTAAGAGTGAAGTCAAAGAGCATACTGCCTATGTTTTCTTCTAGGAGTTTTATGGTTTCAGGTCTTACATTCAAGTTTTTAATCCATTTGGCATTAATTTTGTGTATAGTGTAAGATAATGGTCTACTTTCATTGTTTTTGCCTGTGGCTGTCCAGTTTTCCCAACGCCATGTATTGAAGGGACTTTCCTTTCTCCATTGTATGTTCTTGGCTCCTTTGCCAAAAGTAGCTGTCCATAGATGTGTGGGTTTATTTCTGGGCTCTCGATTCTGTTCCATTGATCTGTGTGTCTGGTCTTGTGCCAGTACCATGCTGTATTTTGATTACTATAGCTTTGTAGTATGTTTTGAAATCAGGGAGTGTGATACCTCCAGCTTTGTTCTTTTTTCTCAGGATTGCTTTGGCTATTTGGAGTCTTTTGTTGTTCTATATAAATTTTAGGATTCTTTGTTCTATTTCTGTTAAAAATGTAGGGGCCGGCCCAGTGGCGTAAGAGGTTAAGTGCGCACGCTCCGCTGTGGTGGCCTGGAGTTCACCAGTTCGGATCCCGGGCGCACACTGACGTGCCGCTTGGCAAGCTGTGCCTTGTCAGAGTCCCATATAAAGTGGAGGAAGATGGGCATGGATGCTAGCCCAGGGCCAGTCTTCCTCGGCAAAAAAAAAAGAGGAGGATTGGCAGATGTTAGCACAGGGCTGATCTCCTCACACACAAAGAAAAAAATGTAGCTGGGACTTTGATGGGGATCGCACTGAGTCTGTAGATTGTTTTAGGAAGTATGGACATTTTAACTGTGTTAATTCTTCCAATCCATGAGCACAGAATATCTTTCCATTTCTTTGTGTTTTCTTTAATTTCTTTCAATAGTGTTTTATAGTTGTCATTTACCTCCTTGGTTAAGTTTATTCCTAGGTATTTTATGCTTTTTGTTGCAGTTGTAAATGAGATTGTATTCTTGATTTCTCTTTCTGCTGTTTTGTTGTTAGTGTATAGAAATGCAACTGATTTTTGTATGTTATGGTCATGTTTTCTTAACCTTTTTGTTTCTTGTTCCTGGCATATAGTAGATAATCAATAAATATTAAATGAATACTCAATAATTATTTAATAGGTTCTTATTCAATATTAATTCATAAGTAATTATTGATTCATTTTTTATATAAGATGTGCTAAAGAAGAGCCAAAGATAAGTAAGACAAATAGTCTGGTCAACAGAGGAGAGACTAGAGAAGTACAAACATAGCTATAATATAAAGTGGGGTAAGGTGTGTGCCCCGAAATAAATGTAAACAATGTACAACAGAGGTTCAGATGGTAGAGGGCTCACACACAGTTTGGAGATTCAGGAATGCCTTCAGGAGGTTGTGACATTTGAGGTTGAACATTGAAAACTGATTGTGTAGTTGCATGGTGGATTGGAAGGATAGTCATGGCAGAGAGCACGTTCCATATAGAGGATCAGTGGAAATCACACTATTTTCCACCTCTGAACTGCCATAGCTATTCTATAGCACTTGCTTCACAAGATGTATTAATGATTTTGTACTAAGGTTATTACCCTTGTTTCCTCCACTAAAATATAAACTTTTTGAGGGGTGTATGTGGGTAAATCTTGTATCCTCTGCTTAATCTATGAGTGCTCTGTGCACAATATTTTAAAAATTTATATCTTCCACATTACCAGACATTTTATAGTTTTGCTAATTATGTTGGATCTACTGATCGACAACCAAAGTAGCTCCTCAAATATGATACACAATCAAACATTTCTAAAACAGGATTTAAGGGCTAAGACACTGGAGTTAGGACTGCCATCTTTAAATACCCGTGTAGCTACTTCCCAGCAGTGGGGTCTTTGCAATTTATTAACCACATCTCATCTATAAAAGTGAATGATAATCATATTTATCTTATAGGGCTCTGTGACGGATTAAAGTCAGCTATAAATACTTTGTTCCCTCTGCTTGAGAGGTGGAGTCCAATGTTCATCTCTGTGAATCTGGTCCGGCCTTTGTGATGCTCTTAATCAATAGACTACAGTGGAAGTGAGATTCTGGGACTTTCAAGGCTAGATTATCTGAAGTTCTGCATCTTTTGCTAATCCCTTATTGAATTCTTGCTCTTGGAAAACTGTCTCAGAGCCCTTAGCCATCATATTAAGAAGTTTAACTACCCCGAGACTGCCACGTGTAAGTGCTCTGGTTACCAGTACCAGCTGAACTCAGTCTTCCAGCCATTCCAGCCAAGGGATCTGACATGTTGTTAGCTTCTTGTGACCCTCCAGAACAGCCTACCCAACAGCTAAATAGCATCTGGTGACCTCAGCTGACTCCATGTGGAGTATAAGTATCAGCCATTCTAATCCAACCTGACTTGTTGACCTGATTTCATTAATCATGAAATATAATAAATGTCTGTTGTTTTAAGACATCAAGTTTTGCGTTAGTTTATTACGGATAACTAGAACAGGCTATTGTGAAGATTAAATGAGTTAATGTATATAAAACATTTAGCACAGTGCCTGGAACATTGTAAATCTTTCATAAATTTTTGTTAGTGTTATGATATTATTGTACCATAACCATAATCATGAAATCTACATTTGTGCATGTGTGTCTCTGTGTGTGTGTGTGTGATTTGCACGGACTGAGAAAATGAACTCAAAATAAAAGGCAATAATATGATGTACTTTCATGTAAAATAGTCTTTGTTAAGTCATCATACTTGTTTTTCTCCGGCTAAGCATTAAGTAATAAGTTTTTTCTCTTCAGGTTGTTTTTTTCCTTAGGCTTTTTCTCATATCGCTCTATATTGTTCATTTGAACCACCCATCGGAAAGATCTTCACTACTTCCTTGGCTTCAGTTCCCATCATTTTTTAATGAATCCCAATTCTTTATATTTAGCCCAACTTATTTTTGAACTTCAGATATATTCAGAATATTCAGCTGCTTACTGAAAATCTCCATCTAAATGTCCCACATGGCAAACTGAACTCCAACTCTTCATCCCTTCCCCTCAAATTTCCCTTGTTCGCTATCCACTTGGGTGCTTAAGTCAAAACCTGGGTTTTAAGTAAAAAAGCTGGCCTAAGACCACAAGTCACATTGGTTATATGTTTGTTACAATAGGATCTTGTCTATAGGTGGTAACTGAAAAGTCTGAGGCCTTCATAACCTAGCTTATATACCACGATACCAGAACTTCTATGTTGTGTGAAGCAATAATGCATATAAATAGTGAAGAACATTTTATAAAGTATCTGATATTTGGGATATGCTAAGAAAACTACAATAGTTTGGCAACTCTTGGAATTTAGACCTTTTCTATCTTTCGTTTGTTTTTCCTGCTCAAGCCTATTAAAGCTTGTGACTATATACATTCTTCCAAATTTTAATATGAAGAATGTCGAACAGCCATGTAGACTTCATTTGTCTACATATTTCTTAATGCTTTGGTACCTTTATTTTTTATTTTTTGTGAGGAAGATGGGCCCCGAGCTGACATCTGCCAATCCTCCTCTTTTTTTGCTGAGGAAGACTTGCCCTGGGCTAACATGCATGCCCATCTTCCTCTACTTTATATAGGATGCCTATATTTTATATAGGATGCCGCCACAGCATGGCTTGCCAAGCGGTGCGTCGGTGCGCACCCGGGATCTGAACCGGCGAACCCTGGGCCACCGCAGCAGAGCGCGCGCACTTAACCGCTTGCACCACCAGGCCGGCCCCAATGTTTTGGTACCTTTACATGTGCTAAAGCCCATTGTTTTTCTGGTTAGCATACATGCCTTTCTTCTCCTCTCCTTGGCTTTGTCAAGAAAGACATTATTCTACACTAGCTATGTGTCCAGTCCCACATGAATACCCCAAATCTTGATATTTTAAAATCAGATTTAATCAAATGCTTGTGCTTAATTTTTTCCTGTCTCCTAATGTCATTTTTTTTCATGTCATTTCAATTTGTATTTTAGTATAACTTTTGGTAATTTATGGTGCTCTTATTTTTAGTCCCTGAAAATAATTTTAGCAGAAATTTCTGTGGCTTAATTTTGGGAAATACTCTATCTTCCATTGAAGATTTACCTATATGTTAACACACTTAAACTCGGAAAAGTAAAGACTTGCAGGAAAATGATACTTGTTTAGCTTGTTTAATCCAATGGTTGCCATGGAACTTAAAAAGTACATAACATTTGTCATGCTATTTACTCTTTAGTTTGAAAGACTTAGAACTTTAAAATTGATACTCACTTTAGTTAACTTCATGAATGCCTTTTCTATTGCATGGACTAAGTGAGAGAGGAAATCTTTCATATGTACACTTTCCACTTGGATAGACTATATGAGTCTTTTTTTCTCTTAAACATCTTCCCTACTTGTCTGCTATTGCTTTGGATGATTTCCAAAATTCCTTGACAATCAGTCTTATGTGGGCTGGCTTTCTGATGGCGAGATTCTCTCCTTCCACCATCCCCATTCTTACATTGCCAAATCTGTGTGTCCTATTTCTTTGGACTCTTTTTCTTCTTTCTTTCCTTTATTACATTGCAGCCTTTGTTTTGCCAATGCTCTTTCAGCTTTATAGCATATTATTATTTTTGTGCTCCCACAGTGACTCTCTAAAAAAATTTATCCATTAGAGGTTAGCTGTTTACTTCAGAATGTTTCACTTAACAAATTATTTTCCATAGGTTTCCTTTAGCCTGAAATCTTCCGCGCACCTCAGATGGGTTCCAAATATCCTTGACTTTTCAGAAACTTTTCGGTTGTATAAAATGTAGCGTATCTGAACATGCTTATAAGCATATGCTAATGTAATAGCACTAAGGAAAGAATAGTGTTTTGGCAGAGAAATTTTTAATTAGTTGCTTTAGTAAAAACAGCTACAACTCTATCATCTACTCAGCGTAGAAAATGTGCTTTGGTCTTTAGGTCAGCTCATATAAGACAATTAACAGGCAGGAAAGTCAGGATTTTTCGCTACGTGGATACAACAGTATCAGGAAAGTGTTAGAATAACTTAAACTTCCCTAATGAGGTTCAGGGCTTTAATGAGAAGATTTTCTATTCTTGTGTGATTAATATTGCTCCTTGATAGAAAGAGGACTTTTTTTTTTTTTCCTTAAGGAAATGTAGAGCAAAAGATTTCAAGATAAATGATTCAGAGGAAGTTAAGAAGTAGTTAATCCCTTA
Organism: Diceros bicornis minor; assembly: GCF_020826845.1. Classification (NCBI taxonomy): domain Eukaryota; kingdom Metazoa; phylum Chordata; class Mammalia; order Perissodactyla; family Rhinocerotidae; genus Diceros; species Diceros bicornis. The sequence goes on from NC_080744.1 coordinate 19,552,522, forward strand.
TAGCCCAAAGGGGATTAATTATTGATAACCAGTAACTGCCACTAGCATGCATAGTCCCTCTAAATAACCATTATAGCATACAATAAAGTAGCACAAATCTATTTTTAAACTATTAGCATTTTAACTATTCATTTTCTGAATTTAATCAACCAAACAATCTGTGCAGACTGGCTATATAATTGCATAAAATTGTGAACCTATGTCATGTTTTTAGAGACTCCTTTATTATTTATCATTGGTCTTAAATTTATTTGTTTTCTCCATGAAAATAGTTACTGTAAATCACTAAGTCAAAATGGACAAACTGGCTTTCTGTGTATGTGTATGTGTGTGTGTGTGTGTGTGTGTGTGTGTGTGTAGGTACTCAGCTCTACGTGTGTGGGTAAATTTGCAGTCAGTAGGTTAGAAGAAATAGGATGGAGAAGAATGAATAATAAAAAGATTGTCCAAAACCCTCACTGATACTACGGAAAATGTTAGTGGGATATGTAGGCATACATAATCAGTGGCTTTTTTGCACAAACACAATTTTTTTTTTTGAGTTATTGGTTTTCACCATGACTTATCCACTGAAGCAGATTTCAAGATATCAAGAAATAGTGAGAATTTAGGGAGAAGTAGAAGTGACCAGAAGTAGAAGTAGAAGTGACTATTAGAAGCAGTGAGAAGTAGAATTGGTGAGAAGTGGTGAGGATGTCAAGAAGTTTATGAGAGAAGTAAAATACAGGTAAATGGTCACCACATTTTGGTAGAGGTTAGCCGTGCACATTGAGCAAAAACTGGATAGAAGGTTGATGAAGTGTAGGAGATGGCTTTTTAATGCAATAGGATGGCTTTTTAGATTTTAATTAGGGAATCAGTGGTTATAGAGAAAAATGAGTAAGAGCAAATGCCAGAGGATAGAGGAAAAAAGCATTTCGTCATTGGTGTTGTCAACTGTCTCTGAATGTGTGTAGAGGTTTTAATTTCAGTAGGAGTCATAATACTTATTTATTTAAAAAAGCAGTTAAATTGATGATGTCGTGATCCAGCTATGCTTTTTGAAGCTTGTTAGGAAAGGCAGTCTCTAGCACATAGTCTTTCAACCCCAGCTCAGCCACATAAGAATGGGCCTTGGCACCCCGTGGCTTAGCGGTTAAGTGCACGCGCTCCTCTACTGGCGGCCCGGGTTCAGATCCCTGGTGCGAACTGACGCACTGCTTGTCCGGCCATGGCTGAGGTGGTGTCCGACATACAGCAACCAGAAGGATGTGCAGCTATGACATACAACTATCTACTGGGGCTTTGGGGAGAAAAAGGGGAACAAAAGTAGGAGGATTGGCAATAGATGTTAGCTCAGGGCCAGTCTCCTCAGCAAAAAAGAGGAGGATTGGCATGGACGTTAGCTCAGGGCTGATCTTCCTCACACACACACAAAAAAAAACAATGGGCCTTCGGTCTGGAGCACTTCCCTTACTAAGAGATAGGGAACCCACACAGCCAGTGCTAGGCTTATCACCTTGTGTGGGAATACCCTTCCCTTTTTTAGATTCAATGTGTACTCACTTGTTTGGCTTAAGGGCATTCGTCAACGTCCCAGCTTTCTGTATTTCAGACCCCATGGGGAATGGGTTGGGGTCCTTCTACTGCAGCAAGAAATGGGGTGCATGCAGCCACACTGCCTTTGATGGTTGTGGAATGGATCTGCTGGCCATGGGGGACCAGTGCCTTGCAAGGGACTGGATCATGTGTACACTCTCTCCTCTATTGCTGTAAGTAAATGCTGTACCACTTGAGTCTGGTGTGCGTGTTATCTGTTCTCAGCAACCTTCAATATTGTACTAGTCTCTTCCCTGGCTGTCACTTATCTGCCTTTTAAGCTTGGTGGCACTCATGTTATATTCTATCCTGTGGCACAGCCTGACCACCCAGTGAACGGTGAAACAAAGCTTCTCCTTCCCAAGCCTCGATGAGGATTGTGCCATGGTTTGGAGGTGGGAGGAGAATTACAAGCCATTAATCATCTGTCAATATTGATTACCATCCAGAATGGCTACTTTAGGTCTATCAGCTTATTCCTGCTTCTATATCATTCTTAGGCCACAGGACATTGGTCAACCCAGCAATCAGCTCAGATTGGCTGATTTGTGCCTTTGGTCCAAATTTCTTAGATGGACCACATAACTATTCCTCTCTTAGATTCATGGTCTTCCTCTCAGGGATTCTTCCAGGGATGAGGGGCGAGTTTCCTCACTGCTCTGGGTCCCCAGACCTCTCTTATTTCATGCTTAGCGGAACCTCTGTTCCATGTCCGCTCTTAAACTCTACTTTCCCTCTATTTTTTGCATTTGACTTTGATTACCATTAAAACTAGAATTCGAATCATTACCACCAGAGAGATTATTTACCTTTCTTTGAACCAGAGGGCTTAATCTTTAAAATGTTCCTCTAGGGAAGAGATGGTATACTGTCTGGCTAGTATGGCAAAGAAAGGGGAGAGTAACAAAAGAGTTAAGTGTCCATATTAAAATTATTTAACCATTCATATTCTGCCAAATTTGTATTTCTGTGCATATTATTTTCAACAACTTAGAGTGATACAAGTGGATCTTAAGAAATAGCAAAAAAATTTTTTTCAAATTAGAGTCAAGGAAGTATGGGAATTCTCCCCATTTTAAGTGCTTCTTAGTTACTGGCCTTTCTGTGGTTGAATTTGTATCAACAAAGAGAATTGGAGATTAAGGCAATTAATCAGAAAGTTCAGCTTAAAAATAGCAATTAAAAAATCAGTGAAATTTTCTACAAAATTCTGGGGCTTGGTTTCTACACAGATAAGCTTCATTAGTTAGATGCTTAACTCTCTTCTTTACTCTTATGAAAAGATTGTTCTCTGATTGTCACTGTGTATAAAGTAAAATGAAGATAGATTATGACAATATTCTGATTGACTAAAAGATTAAAACTGTGAGTCTTACAGGTAATACATTGAGATTCAATAGTATCTTATTGCAGTTTGTTTTTTTTTTCTACTGTAAATAAAGGGTCAACCAACATCTTCTAATAACTGACAACTACATCTTTTCTTGTTAGAACATGTCATCCAGCACTTTTTGATTAGATGTTCTCAGATAATAGCTGGGGCACATTGACCAAGGGAGAGCAATTTCTTTAATCAGGATAACATAACGATTCCATCACAAACTTTAGATAGGGCTATGGATATCACCAATTTTCTTTCTTTCTTTCTTTTTTTGTCTATTAATAGCATTGTATCTTTTGTGGAATTGAAGACAGGACCTTCCGTAGGTCTCAGTACAACTTTATGAAAGGCCATAACAATGCCTTTAGAATCAAATCCATTTGCTGTTCTACAGAGAAGCAAGTTTTCTAGCAACTTAGCCACAACTTGAGGACAAGGATGTTGCAAACACTAAGCAGTGAGACACGGTGAACAGAAATCTGTATTTTCTGCCTGGCTAACGCCAGTGACCTTGAGCTTCTCTCTGCTCTTGAGTCATTTTGTGGGCATTGGTTTCTTCACCTATAAAAAGAGGGGTTGTCCAACATGTTCTGACGTTCTTTTGATTCTAAAGTTCTTTGTCTGATTTACCCGGAGCCCAAGAGATGCCCTGAATCTGCCTGATGTGCAATAAAAATATTTGATGATTACAAAAAATATTTGACTTCCAAATGGAGAGTAACACGTGTTGTGTGGAAACACCATGGTATCTTAACACTTGTGAATTGGGGAGCAGAACCAATGTGATTAAATCACAAACGCAACAAATTCCTTGTTAACTTAGATCAAAGAGATGTAATTGTTGACTAAAATAAATCTGAACTAAGTGAAAATAAAATACCCCATACACTAGTTGAAAAAACCTAGTAAACATTATTATTTTTATCTTTGATAAGGTGCCAAATTAGTGTTTGAATATATTAAATGTAATGAATGTATTTAAAAAAAGCTTTTTAGCTAGTTGAGCTGTTTATGCTTTGTGAATATAACTGGCATATTTATTATTTAAAAAATATGTAGCTGGAGAAATCAATGCTTAGATAGATAAGGAAACAGACTACAGGTTTAAATTTTGCTCTCAACAAGTGTATCTAGTAGAATCATATGTCATTATGTGTTTATCTGAACATTAAACGTTGAAATAGAAAAACATAGAAGTATGCTTTTAATTGACATTTCTTACACATATAGAATGAATTGAGAATTTTCATTTATATGAAATTACTAAAAATAGTTTACATTTTTTGAGTACATGCACTGTTCTAGATATTTACCTATATTTACTCTTTAATTTTTATAACAACCCTATGAGCTATTTACTATTATTATCATCATCTCCATCTTGCAGGTGAGGAAATTGAGGACCAGAGAAGTTCACTAATTTGCCTAAAGGCACATAGTCAGTAAGTGGTAGAGCCAAGATTTGAACCCCATCTTTCTGGTTTATGCTCTTAACCAACTGTAATATTGGCATCTTATCATGACGATTTCTGAAAGCACTACTAAATTATATGAAATGTATTAATATGCCCTTATTTATTTACAAGTTTACTGAAGAGAAGATTGGCCTTTCTATGTGTTCAAACAAAATGCATCCTTTTCTCCTTTATCAACATCTGCAATTTCTATTTCTTTACACTTTGTAAAACCAAAACGCTGTAATACCAACTTTTTCTTTTGTTTTAATTTGAGACTGCAATTCAGTTGTATAGGATTTGTGCTAGAATACATTGAAGCTTTTTATCTTTTGCTTTTAATATGTACGGGAACAATTTCTGACAAATTGCTGTGCGCTGAGAAGTACTGTGTTCTCTAGGAAGTTATAAGTAGCAGCCCATATATGTCTCTTTCCATTCTTTCAGGAGGCTTTATTTAGCTCTGTTAACAGTATCTCAGCCCAGAATGTGTTCCATTTAGAAATCATTGGATCATCTGTTTTACTCAAGCGGCTGACTTTCAATCTCATGGTAATATTACTTCATTTGTTATTCAGAGGTCTCAAATATCTGTTTCTTTCACTATCTTTCAAAACCTTCAATGGGACTGACAATTATAATGATGTGTCTTGTGATACAAAGTGTAATAAATTGTAAATAAGTCACGAATAGTAATGACATAAAAGAAAGAGGGCTGAGAAAGAAAACCCAGTCAAATGGTGTAAGATAGTTCCTTTTTTCAGTCAGGGGAATAAATACTTGTTTGCAGTAGAATCGAATCTAACTATTCTAAGACCCTTTAAGGACAATTTCTATAGCAAAGTGAGAAAATCTGAAGTTTCGTTTGAATAATGCAGCACTTCTGACCTGGTGAAAATAGATAAGCTTCCAGGATTCTTCTTGTGGAGAAGATAAGCCTAATGCAAAAAAAAAAAAAAAAAAAAAGCCTTAAAAATATACATCGGTAGGCACATCTTAGTGGGAAAACAGTTTCCTAGTGCTGAACAAGCATCTGTCTGTCTTTGATTTAATGGCTATATTTTTGTACTCAATTGAATCTCAAAGAGTCACATTGATACATGGTTAGATAAGAAATTACTCAGATTCCTGTGAATTCTTATTGAAATCAATACTTTAAAAAATTAAAATGTTTTGATTTGATCAATCTGAAACTTAAGTTGTATCATTTTAGTCCTATCCAAACTTACTCAGAATATATATGAAATTGTTTCATGAAAATTTGATAATTTTTGGTTAAAATTTTGCTTTTTAGAGTTGTAAATAGCTTTTCTGAACTCTAGAAACCATGTTGCTCAATGTTCTTGTAAGTAATGAGGAACATTATTTAGGAATACATATCAGTCAAGATGCTTTGTGAAACAAATGATTGAAAAATTCACTTAAGCCTATTTAAAAATAAATTTATTATCTTCCAGGGATGGCATCATGGTGGATTGTTCCATCAGTTCAACCTTGTCATCAAGGATTCAAGTTCTTTCAGCCTCTCTACTCTGCTGCCTGCAACATCAGCTTTATGCAAAGGCTGGTTTCCTTTATTATTGTGAGATGCTGCTACAAACTTTTTTTTTCTTGTCTTTTGTGTGTGTGTGAGAAGGAGAGAGGGAGAGAGAGGTTTTCCGTGGAAATACTCGAATTAGATTGGGATTGTTTATGAAAGAGGAAAGCAGAAAGAAAAAACTTTGCTGGGTGATCATCAGTGTCCAACACAGGGAAGCAATGTAAGAAAACAGAATCGTATCACTATGTTTTAATGATAATTTTTGTGGATAGCATGTTCCAGTCAAGTCTGACTCCATTGGACTAGTATTACTTTGTACAATATTCAATGCCATATTGAAAAAAAATCAAATGCTCCCTATTTATTTCCTCCTTTTTGGAATTCAGTTATGACCACTTAACATCAGAGGCTCTAAATTCTTAATTATACAGCTGCAAAATGGACTTTTTAAATGTAAAGTAATTTTTATAAAATGTGAGCTTTTATTGTATTCGCTTCTTATGGCAGCGTTTGCTACTTGTTTTCACAAGTTTTTTTGTTTTTTTTTAATTTATTTTATTTTTTTCCCCCCAAAACCCCAATAGATAGTTGTATGTCATAGTTGCACATCCTTCTAGTTGCTGTATGTGGGACGCGGCCTCAGCATGGCTGGACAAGCAGTGCGTTGGTGCGCCCCGGAATCCGAACCCAGACCGCCAGCAGCGGAGCGCGGGCACTTAACCACTAAGCCACGGGGCCGGCCCTGTTTTCACAAGTTTTACTTGGGCCATAGTTACTCAATAAAGACTGCTTGACAGCCTCCCTTGCAGCTAGGTGTGGCCGTATGATCAAGGTCTTCCATTGGAACGTGGGTGGAAGTGATGTGCGCAACTTCCAGTTTATGTTTTTAAAGGGAAACTGTAACACTTTATGGGTGGTATAAACAACAAGAAAGAAGGAGCCTGGACACCTGGTGACTTTAAACAGAAGATCTGATGTATCAGCTTAGATACTTCTGTCTACATTGTATAAGCTATTTTTAATTTATGCTGAACCTACATACTAATACAGTAGATAGCCAATATCAATCAACTATCTAGAAATAAGGTGTGATTCCTTGAGACTAGAAACCAGATTACAATCCTTCTGGGTACAATGCAAAACACCTTCCTTGTTTTTGAATATTTTTAGAAGGGAGTAACATCATATGGATCTCTCAATATTTTTATTTTGGTATTGTAGTTTTTATGTACACAGCAGATTTAACTGTTTTGAATGAATTTACTCATTTTAAGCAATTAACATCCAATCACTTTACTTAAAATAATCAAACCGTTTGTGTATATATGTACAGCATACATCTCTACTGTTTACCGTCTCAAAGCATTTTAACAAGCTATTGTGCTGGCAGAATTAATTAGATCTGAAAACTGGTATAATAAAAACAATAAAGCTATAAGAATGCATTAAAATAGAATACCAAAATAACAGAATCTAAGGTTTCTAAAGTTGTATTTGACTAGTCAAATGTTCCTTAATCACTGGATGCATCAGAATACATTGTTCATTATAATATTAAAGGGGTGTGATGAAATGAAAATTGAGGCAATAGAGAATTCAGTGTGCACAATTATTTTAAATTTAAAATCTTCCCCATAATGAACATAGCTAAAAACATAAAAGACAAATGATAGAGAAATTAGAAGCAATTATCAAAGGAATTCTCAGCAGAAATTTCTGATTTAAATTAAAGCCTATGATTAAAAATCTCCCGCCTCTTTGTCCTTCTCCACTCTTGCCACAATCCAGTACTGTTGCAGCACCTTGTATCTTAATTTCTTTTCCTCAAAGACAGTTTGATCCATATCAAGAGTGAACACATCAACTTCAGGTCTTTCTGGTTCCTGTTTCTATATGCACTAATGCTTAACTTTAAAAGGACAGAGGGAGAAGGTCAAATACCATATGATTTCCTTCATTAAGTAGTAGATAATAACAACAATAAACAAACACATAGGGACAGAGATTGGATTGGTGGTTACCAGAGGGGAAGGGGGAAGGGGGGAGGGTGAAAGGGATAATTCGGCACATGTATGTGGTGATGGGTTGTAATTAGTATTTTGGTGGTGAACATGATGTAATCTATGCAGAAATAGAAGTACAATGATGTACACCTGAAATTTATACCATGTTATAAACCAATGTTATTGCAATAAACAAAAAATTAAAAAAAAAAAAAGGACCAAGATGGAAATACTATTGAATAGAGGCCATGAAAAGTGCAATTATTTTTCGCCTACGTAACTTGATTAATTTTGTAAATAAAAAAGGGACCATAATTTTTTGTTGTTGTTGCAGTTTGAAATGGAGCACAGTATATTTGGGTGGCTGGGGCTGAATTACAACTATTTAGGTGCCCTAAGCATTAAAAAGATTATAGTGTGTCATCTCCAGGTGTGATTCATTTATACCTTCAATCAAAAACTGTTTTTGAGCATCTGCTCAGGTATAGTTCTAGGGGCTGGGGACACAACAGTAAACAAAATGACTTGTTCTCATTATGTTTATATTCTGGTGATTAAAATCAATACTACACCACAAAACAAATGTGGGGCAATTCAACTAAGTTCTGTTTTTTGATGAATCCCATTTTGCTTCTTCGGGAAATATAAAATTCTGTAAAAAATTGTGTTCTTTTGTTACTAAAATGTATTCTTTTGTGCATGTACTGAAGTTTCATATTTGCTGTTACACATTGATACCGTTTATTTGCTGAATATATCTTTTGTCATTTTTCAGAAGTCACTGATAATTAGTTATTTTCAAAATAGTACTTAGAAACGCTTCATGTAATACGTTTTCTGAAGAAATTGTAACTTTATGAGGTCCAAAATGACCAACTCGTATGAAAAACTAGAGAAATTTGAAGTGGGTTTTAAGAGTTGAAACCATTAATTGTGTTTTGTTGGAGGGCGCTGCTAATTAGCTCTGTTTGGGATTCTGCATTCTTGCATTTACATAATGTAGTGCGTATTTTAGGGGAACACGCGATAGGATTTTTCGGTATAATATTTGATATATACAAAAGAATCTGTGTAATCCCTAGTCACGTTATTAACTATAACAGTAAAAGAAACACCAAGAATGTAATGCTCCAGTTAAAAACTAGACTATTATTAATACTATTTGATTTGGATAGTTTAAAGGAAAAATAATCTTTTTTTTTGAGATTTTTTTCAGTTCATGTCCCTCTTCTTATATTTTAACTGCTATCTATTCAATATTATGAGTGTTACCTTAAGAAATATTTATTTTCTCCTTTAATGCTAAAGATGAATTTTATTTTGAAATTATTCCAAATGTATGAAAATATGGCAAGACCAGTATAAATAGCTTTTTGTCTGGACCATTTGAAAGTGAATTATCACGTGATGACTCATGATCCCCAAATGCTTTATTATGTAATCTCTACAAAGATGTTCCCCTACCTAACTACAGCACAATAATCAAAATCAGAATATTAACATTTAAACATCACTACCATCTAATTTGTAGTTTCAGTTAATTTTTTGCCAATGCCAACAACAAAAAGAGTCAATCCAAGATCATACGTTTCATTTAGCTGTCACATTAAAAATAATTAAACTTTTGTTTTTAGAGCAGTTTTAGATTCACTGCAAAGCTGAGCAAAAATACGGAGTCCTCATATACTTACTCCTTGCCTTCACACACTCACAGCTTCCCTCATTACTAACATCCCACACCACGGCAGTTCGTTTGTTACAACTGGTGAACCTATATCTGCACATCATTATCGCCCCAAGTCCACACTTTAACTTAGGGTTCACTTTCGGTGTTGTACATTCTGTGGTTTTTGACAAATATATAACGGTATGTACCACCAAAGAATAGTTTCACTACCCTAAAAATCTTATGTGCTCTGCCTCCCTGTCCTTCTAACCCCTGGAAATCACTGATCTTTTTACTGTCTCCATATTTTTCCTTCTCCAGAATATCATTTAGTTGTAATCATAAAGTATGTAGCCTTTTCAGAAAGACTTCTTTCACTCAATAATATGCATTTAACTTTCCTCCATGTCTCTTTTTTGTGTATGTGTGTGAGGAAGATTAGCCCTGAGCTTACATACGATGCCAATCCTCCTCTTTTTGCTGAGGAAGATTGGCCCTGGGCTAACATCCGTGCCCATCTTCCTCCACTTTGTATGGGACACCGCCACAGCATGTCTTGACGAGCAGTGCATCGGTCCTCACCTGGGATTGATCCTGCGAACCCTGGGCCACTGCAGCGGAGCTAGCAAACTTAACCACTACGCCATGGGGCCAGTCCCCCTCCATGTCTTTTCATGGTTTGATAGCTCATTTCTTTTTGGCTCTGAATAATATTCCATTGCCTGGATATACCTCAGTTTATTTACCCATTTACTTACTGAAGGACATCTTGGTTACTTCCAAGTTTTGGCAATTATGAATAAAGCTGCTGTAAATATCCATGTGCAGGTTTTTGTGTGGACAAAATTTTTCAACTCCTTTGGGTAAATACCATGCTGGATCGTATGGTAAGAGTACGCTAATTTCCTAAGAAAGTGCCACACTGTGTTCCAAAGTGTCTGTACAATTTTGTATTCCCATCAGCAATGAATGAAAATTCCTGTTGCATCATATCCTCACCAGCATTTGGTGATGTTGGTGTTTTAGATTTTGACCTTCCTAATAGGTGTGTAGTGGTATCCCACTGTTGTTTTAATTTGCAGTTACCTAATAACATATGATGTTGAACATCTTTTAATGTGGTTATTTACCATCTGTATATATATTTTTTGTGAGATATCTGCTCATGTCTTTTGCCCATTTTTTAATTAAGTTTTCATTTTCTTACAGTTGAGTTTTAAAAGTTCTTTGTGTATTTTGATTAACAGTCCTTTATCAGATATGCCTTTTGAAAATATTTTCTCCCAGTCTGTGGCTTGCCTTTTCATTCTTTTGACAGTGTCTTTCACATAGCAGAAGTTTTTTGGGTTTTTTGACATGCAGTTATTTAAATATTTTTAAAATTTTTTATTGAGGTATCATTGACATACAACATTATATTGGTTTCAAGTGTACAACATAATGATTTAATATTTGTATATGTTGTGGAATGATCACCACAATAACTCTAGTTAACATTCACCACCATGCATAGTTAAAAAATTCTTTTTCTTGTGATGAGAACTTTTAAGATTTACACTCAGCAACTTTCAAATATGCAACACAGCATTATTAACTATAGTCACCATACTGTACAGGATACCCTCATGACTTATTTATTTTATAACTGGAAGTTTGTACATTTTGACTTCCTTCACCCATTTTGCCCACTCCCCAACCCCTGGATCTGGCAACCACTAATCTGTCCTCTGTATCTATGAGTCTTTTTTTTTTAAACTTCACATATAAGTGAAATCATATGGTATTTGTTTTTCTCTTTTTAACTTATTTCACTTAGCATACTGCTCTCAAGGCCTATTCATGTTGTCATAAATGGCAAGATTTCTTTCTTTTTCATGGCTGAATAATATTCCATTGTATGTATGTATACCACACCTTCTTTATCCATTCATCTATCAATGGACACTTAGGCTGCTTCCATGTCTTGGCTATTGTAAATGATGCTGCAATAAACATGGAGGTGCAGATATCTTTTCAAGTTAGGGTTTTCATTTCCTTCAGATAAATACCCAGAAGTGGAATTCCTGGATTGTATGGTAGTTCTATTTTTAATTTTTTGAGGAAGCTCCATACTATTTTACATAGTGGCTTTACCAATTTACATTTCCACCAACTGTGCACCAGGATTCCCCTTTCTCAACATCCTTGCCAACGCTTGTTATTTCTTGTCTTTTTGATGATAGCTGTTCTAACAGGTGTGAGGTGGTATCACATTTGTGGCTTTGATTTGGCAGAAGTTTTTATTTTTAATGAAGTCCATCTTATTAATTATTTCTCTCATTGATTGTGCTTTTGGTGCTGTATCTAAAAAGTCATCGCCATAGGCAAAGTCACCTTGATTTTTTCCTATGTTTTCTTCTAGGAGTTTTATAGTTTTTACACTTAGGTCTATAACCCATTTTTAATTTTTGTGAAGGTGTAAGGCCTGTGTCTAGATTTTTTTTTTTTGCATCAAATGTCCAATTGTCCCAGCACCATTTGTTGAAAACACTATCTTTTTTTCCATTGTATTGCCTCTGCTGCTTTGTCAAAGATCAGTTGACTATATTTTATAGGTCTATTTTTGGGCTTTCTAGTTTGTTCCATTGATTTGTCTATTTTTCTGTCAATACCACAGTCTTGATTACTGTAGTTTTATAGTAAGTCCTGAAGACAAGTAGTATCAGTCCTTTGGCTTTTTCTTCTCCTTCAACATAATGTTGGCTATTCTGGGTCTTTTACCTTTCCGCTATAAATTTTAGAATCAGTTTGTAGATATACACAAAATAACTTGCTGGGATTTTAATTGGGATTGTATTGAATTTATAGACCTGGTTGAAAAGAACTGACATCTTGATAACATTGAGTCCTCCTATCCATGAACATGGAATATCTCTCATTTATGTAGTTCTTCTTTGATTTATTTCATCAGAGCTTTGTAGTTTCCTCATGTAGATCTTCTAAATGTTTCGTTAGATTTATACATGTGTGACATTTTGGGGAGTGCTAATGTGAATGGTAATGTGTGTTTAATTTTAAATTCTACTTGCTCATTGATGATGATTTTTTGTCTTCTTCAAACTGAAACAGTCTCTCAATCTTCTCTTGACTTTCAAGACCTCCACATTTTGAAAATTTCAGGTCAGTTATCTAGTAGAATGCCTCTCAATTTGCATCTGTCTGATATTTCATTATGATTGGATTCAGGTAGTGCATTTTTGGCAGAGGTAGCAGAGAGTGACACTGTGTTCTTCTCATTGCATCCTATCAAGTGGTACATGGTTTCCGTTTGTCTCCTTCCTGACCATTAACTTTGATCACTTATTAAGTGGATGTTTGAGACGTCTCTTCACTTTAGTGCTATTTTTTCACACTGTTAAATACGTATTTTTAGGGAGGCATTTAGAGACTATACAGGTATCCCATTTCTCATTAAAGTGTCACTTATGTTTATTTTTATAATTATCAATTGCTATATAACAAACCACTCCAAAATGTAGTGATTTAAAATAACTATTGTCTCTCTCGCAGATCCGTGGGGTGACTGGGATCAGCCAGGTCATTCTTGTTTGGAGCCTCTCATAAAATTGAAGTCAAATGGCAGTGAGCCTGAAGTTATTTGAAGGCTTGCCTGGGATGAAGGTATAAGAAGTCACCCACATACATATATGGAAGTTGAGTCTGGATGTTGGCTGGAAGCTCAGCTAGGGTTGTCAAACAGAGGCCTCCAACCATGGCCTCTCTATGTAATTTGGGTGTTTTATATCATGGTGACTAAATTCGGAGAGTGAGATCAAGAGAGAAAGGGAGGGAGGAAGGAAGGAACATACACAAACAAGCAATACACAGTTGTGTATACACACATTTGCCGTTAGTGGCTTGAGCTTGGTCTTGGTGGGGGTATTTGCACCATGAAAATATGCTCAGGGCTCTTTTTTGGGAGCACTGGTTTACCACCATATCATCAAATCCACTTCCACCTCTATCCTCCTGCCGTTCTCCACCCCCCAACTTCCTACTCTGGATGTGTCACAACATCCTGTTACTGATAATTTCTTCTTCCCCCCAAAGATGCCATTCTCATACTGGTCAGGCTCTAGTAGGAGCCAATGCCCAGTTACTGCCCCCTCTAAAGATGCCTGCTTCATCTCGCTCAAGTTAGCTGATGCCCTGCAACTGGGACATACAGATGCTGCTCTTTTTTTGTGTGTGTGAGGAAGATCAGCCCTGAGCTAACATCCATGCCAATCTTCCTCTTTTTGCTGAGGAAGACCGGCCCTGAGCTAACACCTATTGCCAATCCTTCTCCTTTTTTTTTTTCCCTTTTGCTCCCCAAAGCCCCCGTAGATAGTTGTATGTCATAGTTGCACATCCTTCTAGTTGCTGTATGTGGGACGCTGTCTCAGCATGTCCAGACAAGCAGTGCGTTGGTGTGCGCCTGGGATCCGAACCCCGGCCACCAGTAGCGGAGCGCGTGCACTTAACCGTTAAGCCACGGGGCTGGCCCCAGATGCTGCTCTTTTTTAACCTTACCTCATGGCTTTTATGTACATGGAATTATTCTGGAAGGAAGGAAAAAAACCAGAAAGAAACCTTTCGTTATTTTTGAATTGATCCAATTTTTCTACATTTAGATTTTAAAATTATTTAGTAAATAGGACATATTGATAATGAAGACATTGACTATACAGCCCTTGAAAAGTCTTCAGATATAACTTGGAAGGTTATAGAAAAGTAGAGAAGGTAGCATCTGAAAAGTGAAAATTGTCATTTAAGAAAGAAAGCAATAAAGACAGACTCTTCTATTTTCTTATTTTAGGATGCCTTTTTCTCTATATTGTATAATTTTCTTCTTATACAGAATATTCAGAATTAAGATAATGATATTTAACTTATTGAAGTGCCTAATAACATTTTGAAACTAATTATCTATGGATGATCTTACTGGATAAGAGAAATATTATCATATTTTAACTACTACTTAGAATGACTCTCAGAAAAAAGAGAGATTATTACTGCTCTTGCTCGTAATGTTCTCATCTTTATTTTTTATTTAAATATAATTGACATATGACATTGTATATGTTAAAGGTGTACAACATGTTGATTTGATCCATTTATATATTGCAATACGATTACCACCATAGCGTTAGCCAACATCTCTGTCATGTCACATAGTTATCATTTCTTTTTTGTAGTGGGAACAATTACGATGTAGTCTCTTAGAAACTTTGAAGTTTATAATATAGCGTTGTTGACAATAATGTGACTGTGCTGTGCGTTAGATCTCCAGGACTTGTTTACCTGCTAGTTCCAAGTTAGTACCCTTTATTTATTTATTTATTTATTTATTGTGAGGAAGATCAGCCCTGAGCTAACATCATGCTAGTCCTCCTCTTTTTGCTGAGGAAGACTGGCTCTGAGCTAACATCTATTGCCAATCCTCCTCCTTTTTTTTTTTTCCACCAAAGCCCCAGTAGATAGTTGTATGTCATAGTTGCACATCCTTCTAGTTGCTGTATGTGGGACGTGGCTTCAGCATGGCCGGAGAAGCGGTGCGTTGGTGTGCGCCCGGGATCCGAACCCGGGCCGCCAGTAGCGGAGCGTGCACACTTAACTGCTAAGCCACAGGGCCGGCCCCCAAGTTAATACCCTTAAACAACTTATCCCCAATTCTCCCACCCCCTGCCTCTGGTAACCACTATTCTACACTCTGTTTTTACAAGTTTGACTTACTTAGATTCCACATATAAGTGATATCATGCAGTATTTGTATGTCTCTGTCTGACTTATCTCACTTAGCATTATGCCTTTAAGGTCCATCCATGTTGCCACAACTGATAGCATTTCCTTATTTCTCATGGCTGAATAATGTTCTATTGGAGACATATATATTACCACAACTCCTTTATCCATTCATCTGTTGACAGACACTTAGATTGTTTCCACTTCTTAGCTATTGTGAATAATGTTGCAATAAACATGTGAGTGCATATGTCTCTTCAATATTCTGTTTTCATTTCCTTTGGGTATATACCCAGAAGTGGAATTGCTTGATAGTAGTTCTATTTTTAGTTTTGAGCAATCTCTATACGGTTTTCCATAGTGACTGCACCGATTTACATTCCTACCACCAGTGTACATGGGTTCTCTTATCTCAACATCCTTGCCAACACTTATCTCTTGTCTTCTGAATGATAGCCATTTTAACAAGTGTGAGGTGATATCTCATTGTGGTTTTGATTTGCATTTCCCTGATGATTAGTGATGTTGGGCATCTTTTCATATACCTGTTGGCCATTTGGATGTGTTCTTTGGAAAAATGTCTATTTAGTTCCCCTGCCCATTTTTTAACTGGATTGCCTGATTTTTTGTTATTGAGTTGTATAAGTTCTTTATATATTTTGAATATTAGATACATGGTTTGCAAATATTTTCTTCCATTCCATAGGTTGCCTTTTCTTTTTTTTTTTTTGTTAGCTCAGGTTATCTCTAAGCTAAGCTCTGTTGCCAATTCTCCTCTTTTTTCCTGAGGAAGATTGGCCCTGAGCTAACATCCATGCCCATCTTCCTCTTTATATGTGGGATACTTGCCACAGCATATCTTGATAAGTGGTGCATAGGTCCACGCCTGGGATCCGAACCTGTGAACTCCGGGCTGCTGAAGCAGAGTGTGCGAACTTAACCACTATGCCACCAGGCCGACCCCTTCATTTTTTTTGATTGTTTCTTTTGCTGTGAAGAAGCTTTTCAGTTTGATGTAGTCCCACTTGTTGATTTTTGCTTTTGTTGCTTGTACTTTAGGTGTCATATCCAAAAAGTCATTGCGAAGACTAATGTCAATGGGCTTCTTCTTTATGTTTTTTTCTGGGAGTTTTCCAGTATCAGGTCTTACGTTGAAATCTTTAATCCATTTCAAGTTAATTTTTGTGAGTGATGGGTAAGATAAGGGTCCAATTTTACTTTTCTGCATGTGGTTATCCAGTTTTCCCAGCATCATTTGTTGAAGAGATTATCCTTTCCTCATTGAGTTTTCTTAGCTCCCTGGTCAAATATTAGTTGACTGTATATGTATGGGTTTGTTTCTGGGCTCTCTATTCTGTTCCATTGGTCTATGTGTCTATTTTTATGCCAATACCATTCTGTTTTAGTTACCATAGCTTTATAGTATAGTTTGAAATTATGAAATGTGATGCTTCCAGCTTTGTTCTTGTTTCTCATGGTTGCTTTGGCTATTCAGGATCTTTTGTGGTTCCATGCAAATTTTAGCATTGTTTTTTCTATTTCTGTGAAAAATGCCTTTGTGATTTTGATAGAGATTGCATTGAATCAATAGATGACTTTGGGTAGTAGACATTACCAAAATAGATGGACATTTTAACGGCATTAATTCTTCTGATCCAGAAACACAGGATATATTTTCATTTGTTTGTGTCTTCTTCAATTTGTTTCATCAAGGTCCTGTAGTCTTCATTGTACAGGTCTTTCACTTCCTTGGTTAAATTTATTCCTGAGTATTTTATTGTTTTTGATGCTCTTATAGTTTGAATAGTTTTCTTTATTTCTTTTCTTAGATGTTTCTTGTTAGTGTATGGAAACGCAACTGACTTCTGTATGTTGACTTTGTATTCTGCTACTAATGCAATCTTATTAATTGTTTTCTGGCTGTTTTGTAGTTCTTGTGTTCCTTTGTTCCTCTTGCTGCCTTCCTTTGTGAAATAATGATTTTCTGTAGTGGTATGCTTTGATTCCCTTCTCTTTATCTTTTGTGAATCTACTGTAGGTTTTTGCTCTGTGGTTACCATGAAACTTGCATTAAACATAGTATAAATATAACAGTCTATTTTATGCTGAGAGCAAATTAACTTTGATCACATACAAAAACTCTATGCTTTTATTCCCCCCTTTTATGTTTTTGATGTCATAATTTACATCTTTTTATATTGTGCGTTCATTAACAAATTATTGTAGCTATAGTTATTTTTAATGCTCTTATCCTTTAACCTTTGGACTAAAGTTAAGTGGTTAACACTCCACCATATTATACTATAGAGTATACTATTAGAGTATTCTGAATTTGACTATGTACTCACTTTACCAGTGTGTTGTATATTTTCATGTTGCTTGTTAGCATCCTTTCATTACAGCTTGAGGAACTCCTGTCAGCATTTCTTGTAAGGCAGGTCCAGTGTTGATGAATTCCCTCAGCTTTTTTTGTCTAGGAAGGTCTTTACCTTTCCTTTATTTCTAAAGGATATCTTTGCCAGGTAAAGTGTTCTTAGTTGGCAGTTTTTTTTCTTTCAGCACTTTAAATATATCATCCCACTTTCTCCTGGCATGTTAAGTTTTCTGGTGAGAAATCCACTGATAGCCTTATGGAGGCTCCCTTGTAAGTTACAAACTTTTTTTTTTTTTTTTGGTCTTGCTGCTTTTAAGACTCTCTCTTTGTCTTTGAGTTTTCACAGTTTTATTACAATGTGTCTTCAAGAGGGTCCCTTTTAGTTGAATTTGTCTGGTCACCTATGATATCCAAATCTTTCCTCAGATTTGGAAAGTTCTTAGCTATTATTTCTTTAAATAAGCTTTCTGTCCCCCTTTTCTCTCTCTTCTCCTTGTGGAACACCAACAATTCATAAATTGGTCCTTTTGAGGGTATCCTATAGATCAAGTAGGGTTTCTTCACTCCTTTTTATTATTATTATTATCTTTTGTCGTCCTCTGGATGGATAATTTCAAAGTTCCTGTCTTCACTCTCACAGATTCTTTCTTCTGCTTGATCAAGTCTGATGTTGATGCTCTCTCTTGCGTTTTTCATTTTATTCATTATATTCTTCAGCTCCAGAATTCGTTTGGTTCTTTTTTATGATTTCTTTGATCTCTTAAACTTCTTATTTTGTTCATGTATTGTTTTCCTGATTTCATTGAATTGTCTTTCGTTGTGTTCTTATAGCTCATTGAGTTTCCTTAAAACAACGATTTTGAAATCTTTATCTGGTAAATCACAGATTTCTGTTTCTTTGTGTTTGGTTACCATAAGGTTATTGTGATTCTTTGGTGGTGTCATGTTACCTTGATTTTGTGTGTTCTTTGATGTTTTGCATTGCTTTCTTCACATTTGAAGTAGCAGTTCCTCTCTCCAGTCTTTAGTGACTGTCTTTGGAAAGAGATACCTTCCATCAGCCCTGCTAGAGATTCTGAGGCTATCTAGACCTTCACTGTGTATACTTGCTTTATGCTTCTTGCTCCCTCTTGTGGCTGAATTCTTAAGCTTGTATGCCTTCTCCGGAACCTACAATGCACCACGCTGAGTGCTGACAGCCTCTCTTTTGTTTTCCCAAAAGTGGCCTTACAGCTCAAATTTTGCCTGGTCTGCAGATTCGACAAAATTTCTGTGCTTGTTCACTAGCTGTTTGCCAAAGCTCACTTGTGCTGCTGTTGGGAGCACTCACAGGGAGCTGGCCACAGTGTGGGACTGTGTGAGGGTGAGGCATGTGGACCATTGTATGTGCCTGTGGGCCAGTTGGGGGAATCTTCAGGTGAGGTGTTCCCAGCAGCTTGTGGAAGGGCTTCTTGATGGAAGGAAAAATGCAGTTAGGATCCACATCCCTTTAATGTTCTCTGAGAGTTCTATCTGCCACTCTCCTCAACTCTTCTACCCCCTAGCCATGTAACTCATGATTCAACACTCTGGATGGGGTGAGAGTGAAATGAGCCTCTTTGGCAGTGTCCCACACATCTGGGGAAGCTGGATGCTTGCTCACACACTTTCCCTTTTCCCCTGGGAAGAATTATGGGCCAAGGAAGATCTTTCTGGGCCCTAACCTATACTAGCTTGGGGGACAGGTGATGTAAGTAAAGTCAAACTGTTCCTCTTATCCACTCCAAGGCATCCAAACTCTTGTTTTTTTGCTCCAATAGAGTGCTGGAACTTCTCCCCTGGAAATCTGGGCTCCCATAAAGGCTTTCTCATCCATGGGTGATTGTCTAAGTCAGTGTTCTCCAGGGCCTCCCAGACTGTGGCTGAGAGGGGCTGGAGCTGGTTCACCGGTCACTGCAAGGTCCACAGCTGGGAGTGAAGTCTGTCTGCCTATTACCTAACACACTGGTGGGTGAGACTCCTTCTGGGTCCCTTGGTGTTGGATCCCACAGCTCCCTTAAAGGCACTTTTATTTGTAGATGGATGCAAAATGTTTGTTGTTAAGAGAGGAGGACAAAATCAAGGCACATCTTATGCTGCCATGACGCTGATGTCACTTGACCTTTTTTCTATGTTGACTTAAATTAGCCTTCTGCTCACCTAGCATGTTGTCATATGTGCTAAACAGTACCCGTGTTTTATAGCCATCTATCTTGTCCCTACAATAGACCATGGTCTATTAGATATCACACAATTGCCTATGAGTCAAGGTCCTTGGTTGTAATTCTGGAATTGTTATCTATTTCTACCTTACATTATCTCCACCGTGCTTTTTTCATTTTTTAAAGTATAATTTACATACTGTAAAATTCACTCATTTAAGTTTACTGCTCTGTGAGTTTTGATAAATATATTCAATTGTGTAACCCCAAGCAAAATAGAACAAGTCCATCATACTCAAATTCCTCCAAACTCCTTTAAATCAGCCTCATTCCCAATCCTAACTTCTGGCAACTACTTACCAATGTTCTGCCCCTATAATTTGTCTTTTCCAGAATGTCATGTCAGAGTATGTAGCCTTTTGATTCTGGCTTCTTTCACTTAACATACTGCATTTGAGATTTATCCATATTGCTGCAAGTATCACCAATTTGTTTCCTTTTATTGATGAGTAGTATTCCATTGTGTGGATGTACTGTAGTTTCTTTATTTCCTTTTTGAGTGATGTTTTGTTGTTTTCAGTTTGGGAGCAATTATGAATAGAACTGTTATAAATATTCATGTATAGGTTTTATGTGAACACTGGTTTTCACACTGTTAGGGTAGAGATCCAGGTGTAGGATTGCTGGATAATATGGCAAGTGTATGTTTAACTTAACAAGGCATTGACAATCAATTTTCCGGAGTGGCTGTACAATTTTACATTTCCACCAACAAAGTATGATAGTTGCAGTTGTTCTGCATCCTTGCCAGCACTTAGTATTTTTTTTTCTCATTCTAATAGGTGTATAGTTATGTTTCAATGTGCATTTCCCTAATGACTAATGATGTTGAACATTTTTGCTTATTTGTTTGTCATCTGTGTTTGTTCAAATCTTTTGCTCATTTTTTAAAAAAATTAAGTTGTTGCTTTTAATTATTGGGTATTGAGAATTTTTTATACATCAGGGATACAACTTTTTTAATCAGATAAGTAATTTTGAGATATTTTCTGCCATTTAGAGGTTTATCCTTCAAAGAACAAAAGTTCTTAATATTTTTTTTTTTTTTGCTGAGGAAGAGTCTCCTTGAGCTAACATCTGTTGCCAGTCTTCCTCTTTTTGCTTGAGGAGATTCACCCTGGGCTAACATCTGTGCCAATCTTCCTTGTTTTTTATGTGGGTCGCTGCCACAGCATGGCTGCTGACAAGTGGTGTAGGTCCGTGCCTGGGAACTAAACCCAGGCCGTCAAAGTGGAGCACACCGAACTTAACCACTAAGCCATGGGGCCAGCACCCCAAGAGTTCTTAATTTTGATGAAGTTCAATGTATTTTTTTTTCTTATAAAGATAGTGCTTTGGGTATCATACCTAAGAAATATTTGCCTAACCTAATGTCACAGAGATTTTTATCATATGTTTTCTTACAGAAGTTTTATCATTTTGAATTTTACATTTACAACTATGAACCAGAAATTTTTGTATATCATGTGAGGTAGGGATTGGAGTATATTATTTGTCATATGGCTATCCAATATTTTCTATGCCATTGTTGAAAAGATGATCCTTTCTTCCTTAGATTGCCTTTATAATTTAGTAAAAAATCAGTTGGCTATATGTGCATGGGTCTGTTTCTGACTCTATTTTGTTCTGTTGATTTAAATGAACATCCTTTCTCCAATACCACACTGTCTTGATTATTGCAGCTTTATAGTAAGTCTTAAAATTGGTAATGTATGTCCTTCAACTTTGTTTTTCTTTGGTATCTCCTTTAGATGAGTAAATGTTGTTCCCTTGTCTTTGCTATTCTAAAATCCTATATTCCATTTGACTCCACAGAGCCAGTTTCATGAGCCGCTTTCAGAACAGACTCCCCCATAACTAGCTTACAAAGCACAGCTACCCATGAGTTTCCCTTCTGTAGCGCACTTCTTATGGCGTTAGTGAAAAGTGTCTTTTGGGCCTTTCTAGGCAGCATAGTCAGCTGGTGGATTATCTGGTTTTATATTACATTCATTTCCACATGTCCACTTCTCCTAGCCTTTTTATCCTTCTATAATATTTCATCAAGACAGTTTTAGCATCTTCACCTCATTTATCATTAGTCATTTTTTTCAAGCTTCAAGAAGTTATCCTAGCTGTGCATTAGAACATGCTTCAGCTGTGTTTGCCTGGACATTCTATCTGAGTCATAGGAGAGTGCCACCATATTAATAGACTCTGTCTTATATTCTTCCTCTCATTTTGTCCAGTACCCTTTAGATCCATTTCCAGCTATGCTATCTCAGTTTCTGCTGATATTTAGTAGCCAGGCCTTGTAGATTTTTAGAAACAATCCTTTTCTTCCCATAGCAGGGACTGCACTTAACCTTTGGGTCATGCTGAGACATATCCCTGTTATTGACCAGAAGCAAAGGGGAGAGGTAGGGTGTTTTTTGAGGGATAAGAACATAATCTTTCCAGGCATCCTCCTCAGGCAAGGAGAGACTACTTTCCTCTAGCCAAGTGGAAGGGGGCATTTCTTGATTATACAGTTCAGGGCAAGGTGCTCAGGGTTCTCAAGTATATCCACAAATATCCCCACCTTAGTTCTCAGAGTCTCACTTCTTCTGTATTATCCCTGTCTGCTCTTTCCCTGCCAGGGCCCTGAATTTAGCATAGGATACTTGCTTTAGCTCTGAATTCACCTTCTTTGTAACTACAATCAGTTCTTAGGTTGGATTTACAGCACAGTAAGCTTTCTGGCTATAGGAGATAAGGATCTCTTTAAATGCTGGCATGGAGGCCTTTTAAGTTGCACACTGTGTCCTAAGTTGATGAATAGCTGATCTGAGCCTGTCATTTTCTTCTTTCTGCGTGTCAATGAGAGTTAACAACAGCCAGTCAGTTCCACAATCCTTATAAATACCATTGCTCTCATCCTCTATTTCATCCAAATTCAACATAGATGTAAACCTTAGAATATTGATACACTAACTCACCACGGGTTACCACCACCCTGCTTACTATCGGCAATGGGACCCTTGTAACCATCTGGCTGAGTGCAGTGGAATTGAAATCCAATTTCCAGAACTCCATTCACAGGGTCTATTTGTCTGGTATTAAGTGACTTAGATTGAGTTTCCCCAGAATTAGACCAAGAAATAAGAAATAGGAAACTATGTATAAATAGGTTATTTGGGAGTTGACCCCAGGAAGCACTGAGAGTGGAGAAAGGAAGTGAGACAGGGAAGGAAAGGAAGCTAATACCGGGAGTACTATTAAGCAAGTTACTATTGTGGGCAACTCAGAATCAATCCTACTGAGAACTCTGGGAAACTCTACATAATATACCTCAGAGGTATCACACTAGAGGAGTGTGGAAGCTAGGATATTTATATTCCAAATGCCACCCATAATTTTCTGAGTTTCAGAAGTATTACTTTCCTGACCCTTTCAGGCTGTATTATAGAAGGGCATTTGGAAGTCACTACGTGTACTGGAACAGCAAATCTTGATGAAACATGGGAGGAGCACTAACAGTATCTACCATAATTCTATTCTATAAATGGTTGTTTTTAGTATTTATAAGGTATACTAAAGTTATTTTTTTATATTTCTCTCATAAATGAGTAATTTAATTTCCTGCTTGATTCTTTTGGAATTTTTGGTAAAAACTCTAAAAACACCTGCTAATAATGATCATTGTGAAATGTCCTTCCTTATATTATAAAAACATTCTTTATTTTGCTTTTATTTGTACATCAACTAGGTCCTCAAGAAAGAATTGAAGTGTTGATGATAGTGGCCTCCTGGTGTTGATTCTGACTTTAGATAGAAAAGCCTCACGTGTTTTATTGAGACCAACGTTTATGCTTTATTTTTATGTTTTTTTAAAATAGTAAGGCAATTTCATCCTGTCCTAATTTATTAAAGACACTTTAAAAATTATGACTACCTGTTCATATTTATAAAATGTATTTTCAGCATTGATGTCCATAACTGACTGTGTAGCTTTTCTCCTAAAATCTCTTCATGTAATGCATTTCCTTTCCTTGATGAACTCATGCAATTCACCTGTAAAACCACCTGCACCTGCTTCATTTTAGGGGCTGTATATTTTGCAAATTCTTCAATTTTACTTTTATGTAATTTTCAATTACTTTTATGTAAATTTTTCTCTCTTTCTATGTTTTCGTCACTTGAATTATTTTCAAATATTGGCATACAATTTCACATGAGATTTATTATATTACTATGATCTTATGATTTAAAAAATATCTCTACTTCTTTAGTTCTGTATTCATCTTCTCCCTCCTATTTCTTGATCATATTTGAAAGATGTTTGTTTCTTTTATTAATCTCTGAAAAAAATAAGATCCTGCTTTTCATTTTCCAGTTCTATTGCTTTGTTGCATCCTAATTACTTCAATATATATTTTAAAATTTCATCAAGTTTTTCCTCTTGGCTTATTTAATTTTTCAAGCCTTTTGAGTTAAATACTAAGTTAATTTGTTTGTAATATTTGTTTTTTGTTAATTAAACTTGAAAACTGTCCTCTCTCAATTTCGCCCATATTTAGTACGTAGCTCCTATGAACACATTACTATGCTACATTGTTACACAGGAAAAAGTAGTTCTGAGTTTCTGGCGCAGTCACAGTTGGGACTGTCAACAATTCCATACATAGGAAGGTTACTTTGTAATTCAATCCTGGATTCAGACTTTAGAAGAACCAGCTCACCAAGTAAAAAGCAGAAGAAGCATTTAAAGAAAAAAAACTCACACAATTACCAGAGTGACCAAGTTTTAGTAGATTGTTCATGGTGGAATATAAAACAATTTTATCCTATGATTATCATTTCTATGTAGATAATTACATATCTTCAGACATCAGCATTACAAAGGTCAGGAAAATGGTTATTCTTGTGGGGAGTCAGTACTTAGAGGAAGTGCTGAAGGTCTCGTTTATTTTGAGGAACTGGTTAGTTTACCTGTTATTTTTGGTTTATCTCAAACTGCAAAGTGTTTTTTCCCTGTTGTTTGTGGGATGCATTGTACATACTTATTCATTGAGGCAGCAAGGTAAAGTGTCAGTTCTACGCCACAGAGAGCATGAACAATGTCTTCATTATCTCCAAGCCCTTTAAAATGTGCTTAGAATAGTGCCTTTCATGCTGTAGGCTCTTATTGACTCTGTTCTATTTGGGGCAGAGTCTGAGAAAAGAGTTATAGTGAAACTTTACCACGTTTGAACCTCTACACTTGTGCAAGTCTTAGAATATAAAAATGAATTTTTGATGATAAAGTTTTTAAAATTTAATGAATGTGCTTGGGTATATAAAATATGTTAGAGAATATACACTTATTACAGCTAAGGAAGTACAAAGATGCTTGTCTTACTTTAAAGGTAATTATGTGAAAAAAGTAGCATTCAAATGTGTAAGAATCTCTTTTCCACATTTGTAGTATATAATTAACAAACTTCTCTACATTTATTCAGAAAAGAAAGTAATAAACCACTTGTAAGTAATGGTGGTCTTGCATTCTGTGTATTTAAATATCAATAATCTGAACGTAATTTTTCTCCTGTTCTTAGTTACCCAGGTATGTTTTTGAGATAATGCAGGGACAGGGATCATTACCATGGCTGCAGTTCCATTGTCTATAGATGTAAACGTATTAATGTAAAACCTGGAGGATAAATGAAGAGTTTCACTACTATTGAAAACTGTAGTGCATGGAAATTAACTCAATATGCGGCTTTTAAAAACACAACGTGGTGACAGCAGAGAAGTGAAATCTGACTGCATTTGAGGAAAGAGACAAAAGTGGTAGATGTCTATTAAAAAAACAATCACAGGGAGAAGAAATAAGAACATATCCTTTCCACATTTTCCTTGCCTGATGTTCTGCTCTTTGATTTCTCAGGATTAATAAACCCAGTAAGGAGGGAGGCTTTTTAAAAAATGTGTGAATAAGAGCAGATTTTAAGAAAATATACAGTGATTTTTCTCCATCATTTGAAATGGGCTAGCTTTTACCTTGTAAATTTCTGAGCAACTGGAGTGATATGTTCACATGTCATCTAGGTTAATTCAGTGCTCAATAACAAATGCCAATAATAACAACTTCCTTTTGAGGACAATGCAAGTGTTTAATGATGTTGTAGATCAACCATGAAACAAAACCCATATCCAGGCATTAAACAAGAAATAAATTCCGCCCTCAATATTTAGGAGTTTAGGAGACATCAATAGTTATCTCACCAACAAACATCCCAATGATCAATTCAAAGGCTTTAGCAGATGACGGAAGAGTGAAAAAAAAAAAAAGGTCAGAGAACAACACACTACCATGAGACAAAGGATAATGGTAAAAACTAACAGCAAAGTACAATTCATCTAAATATAGCTTCTAACTGAATTGTATTCTTAACAGTACTTATTTGAGGGAAGAGTCAATAAAAAAGGAGATCTAGGATCCCTCTAATAAGAAATTTGGTCAGATGTTATGCACAATTAATATACTTTTAAGGTTTACACACATATCTTACACATACTAAGGGATGAAGTAGTTCCAAAATTACAATTGGTTATATTCTGAAAATCTGATGTTCAATTGGTTGTTTGAAACTTAACAATATCCTTTTTCAAATGAACAGTGTCATAATTGAGATTTTTATCTTCCAGCCCAACTCAGAAAATAATTTAGTCCGTAATGTAGCTTAAATATTGTGAAATAGAAAATAGGTGGAAAGAGTTCAGTTGCTGAAGTATAAACTTTAACTGAAAACCAAGCTTGAATAAGGAATCCATTTCTTCTTTACTTTGCATTTTAGTGCTTAAGGAGAAGGAACTTGTTTACAGAATGAAGTGGCGAAATCTGTGGTTTCTGAAAGGAACTTCCGGGCATTTTTACGGACTTTACAGACTGAATACAATTATGGTTTCTTTATGAATATACTATGCCATTTCCTAACTTACAATTCTCAGATTCCTTAAAACATGTGGATTGCTACAACTCTTCTATCCTGTACTAGTTTGCTAGGGCTGCCATAACAAAATACTACAGAGTGAGTGGCTTAAACAACAGAAATTAATTTTCTCACAGTTCTAGAGGCTAGGAGTCCAAGATCAAGGCTTTATTTCTTCTGAGGCATCTCTCCTTGGCTTGTAGATGGCTGCCTTCTCACTATGTCCTCACATGGTCTTTCTCCTGCACAAGCAAATCCTTGCTGTCTCTCTGTGTGTCTAGATTTCCTCTTTTTATGAGGGCACAAGTCAGACTGGATTAGGGCCCATCCTAACGACGTTTTTTAAACTTAATCACCTCTTTATAGGCCCTATCTCCAAATACAGTCACATTCTGAGGTAATGAGTTTAGGGCTTTGACGTATGAATTTTGGGGAGATACAATTCAGCCCATTATGTAGCCCTAATAAGATTATGGTTAATTTGGATTGCTAGAATTCTTTTAGCCCTAATTGAATCATTGTTAATTAAGAGATGGGGAACAAGCAATTGAGGAAAAAATAGAGATGGGAGGAGCGGTGAGAAGGAGGATATTTTTAAGTTAATTGGTCAAAAATGAAAAAATATTGGGAAATAAAGAATGTGCATGTGTGGAATTAGCTGAGCCTACGGTGGCCTTTAGCAGGGACTGTTAGAAGGATTTTTGAGTCAGTTTCCTTTTGCAGGTAAGTTGCTGTGTGAACAAACATCAAATGAGCTGAAAAACTTAGGGTAGGAGAATGGAGAGGAAAGCAGTAAGCAACCTTCTGCTTACATTCACAGGTTAAACTTTTATTTTCTGGGAGTTGTTATAAATTACCTACATCAAGACACCATCCATATATATTTTTCTTATTTAGAAAAATTATTTTTTTACTGAGGTATAATTAACATGTAACATTATATTAGTTTCAGATGTATAAAATAATGATTCAATATTTGTATATATTGCAAAATGATCACCATAATTGTCCGGTTAACATCTGTCACCATACGTAGTTACAAAAATCTTTTTTTTCTTGTGATGAGAACTTCCAAGATCTACTCTTGTAGCTACTTTCAAATATGCAATACAGTATTACCAAATATTAACACCATGCTGTACATCACATCCCCATGACTTATTCATTTTATAACTGGAAATTTATATCTTTTGACCTTCTTCACCCATTTTGCCCACACCCCTTCCCTCTACCTCAGGCAACCACCAATCTATTCTCTGTATCCACAAGTTGGTTTTGTTGTTGTTTGTTATTTTTTTAGATTCCACATACAAATGAGATCATACAGATTAAAAAAATTTATCTTTTTCTGTCTGACTTATTTCACTTAGCATAATGCCTCAAGGTCCATCCATGTTGTCGCAAATGGCAAGATTTCCTTCTTTTTATAGCTGAATAATATTTCATTGTGTATACGAACCACATTTTCTTTATCCATTCATCCAAAATGAGCATTTAAGTTGTTCTCACATCTTGGCTATTGTAAATAATGCTGCAATGAACAAGTGGGTGCATATTTCTTTCCAAATTAGTGTTTTGTTTTCTTTGGATAAATACTCAGAATTTATCTGAGTTGTGAGGAATTCTCTAGGAATTATCTATATTGTGAGGAAGATTTAGCCCCAAGCTAACATCTGTTGCCAATCCTCCTCTTTCTGCTGAGGAAGACTGGCCCTGGGCTAACATCCGTGCCCATCTTCCTCCACTTTATATGTGGGATGCCTGCCACAGCATGGCTTGATAAGCGGTGTGTAGGTCTGTGCCTGAGATCTGAACCTGTGAACCCCAGACCACCGAAGTGGAGTGTGCAAACTTAACCACTACGGCACTGGGCCTGCCCCTCATGTCTTTTTGATAATAGCCATTCTAACAAGCGTGAAGGGATATCTCATTGTGGTTTTGATTTGCATTTTACCCATGATTCCTGATGTTGAGCATCTTTTCATGTACCTGTTGGCCATCTGTATGTCTTTGAAAAAATGTCTGTTCAGATCCTCTGCCCATTTCTTAATCGGATTGTTGTTTTCTGCTGTTGAGTTCTTTATATACTTTGGATATTAACCCTTTATCAGATATATGATTTGGAAATATTTTCTCCCACTGCCTTTTCACTTTGTTGATAGTTTCCTTTGCTGTGCAGAAGCTTTTTAGTTTGATGTAGTCCCACCTGTTTTTTTTCCTTTTGTTGCTTTTATTTTTGGTATCAGATTTTAAAAAATTATTGCCAAGACTGATGTCAAGGAGCTTATCACCTATGTTTTCTTTTGGGAGTTTTATGGTTTCAGGTCTTACATTCAGTCTTTAATCCATTTTGATTTAGTTTTTGTGTATAGTGTAAGATAGTGGTCCAGTTTCATTCTTTTGCATGTAGCTGTCCAATTTCCCCAACATCTATTGACAAGACTATCCTTTCCCCATTGTATATTCTTGACTCCTTTATTGTAAATTAATTGACATAGATGTGTGGGTTTATTTCTGGGCTCTCTATTCTGTTCTACTGACCTATGTGTATGCTTTTATATCAAGTGCATACTGTTTTGATTACTATAGCTTTGTAATATAGTTTCAAGTTAGGGAGCATGCTGCCTCCAGCTTTGTTCTTCTTTCTCAAGATTGCTTTGGCTATTCTGGGTCTTCTGTGATTCCATACAGATTTTAGGATTTTTTGTTTTATTTCTGTGAAAAATGCCATTAGAATTTTGATAGGAATTGCATTGAATCTGTAGATTGCTTTGAATAGTATGGACATTTTAATGATGTTAATTCTTCCAATCCATAAGCATGGTATATTTTTCCATTTATTTGTGTCTTCTTCAATTTCTTTTGTTGATATCTTATTGTTTTCACTGTATGGGCTTTTACCTCCTTGGTTAAATTTACTCCTAGGTATTTTATTCTTTTTGATGCAACCTTAAATGGGATTGTTTTCTTAATTTCTCTTTCTGATAGTTCATTATCAGTCTATAGAAACACAACAGATTTTTTTTAGTAGTCTTAGCTGCATATTTATTGAAAGTAAAAGAAAATATTCCTAATATGTTTGAAAAGGTTTTTTTCCAGTTAGTTTTTTTTCATTGATGTTTTAATAGTTTTTAACATTGTGAAATTTTGGGTTGTACTTTTTTGTTTGTCCATCACCATATATATGACTCCCTTCACCCCTTGTGCCCACCACCTACCCCCATTGCCCCTGGTAACCACAATACAGTTTTCTCTGTCTATGTGTTGGTTTATATTCCACATATGAGCGAGATCATACAGTGTTTGTCTTTCTCCTTCTGGCTTACTTCACTTAACATAATACCCTCCAGGCCCATCCATGTTGTTGCAAATGGGACGATTTTGTCTTTTTTTTATGGCTGAGTAGTATTCCATTGTATATATATACCACATTTTCTTGATCCAATCGTCAGTCAAGGGACACTTAGGTTGCTTCCACTTCTTGGCTATGGTGAATAATGCTGCAATGAACATAGGGGTGTATAAGCCTCTTTGGATTGTTGATTTCAGGTTCATTGGATAGATTCCCAGTAGTGGGATGGCTGGATCATAGGGCATCTCTATTTTTAATTCTTTGAGGAATCTCCATACCGTTTTCCATAGAGGCTGCACCAGTTTGCATTCCCACCAGCTGTGTATGAGGGTTCCTGTTTTTCCACATCCTCTCCAATATTTGTTGTTTTTTGTCGTGCTCCCTAACTTGAAACTATATTACAAAGCTATAGTAATCAAAACAGTATTTTGTCTTGGTGATTATAGCCATTCTAACGGGTGTGAGGTGATATCTTAGTGTTGTTTTGATTTGCATTTCCCTGATGATTAATGATGTTGAACATCTTTTCACGTGCCTATTGGCCATCTGTATGTCTTCTTTGGAGAAGTGTCTGTTCATTTCCTCTGCCCATATTTTGATCAGGTTATTTGTTTTTTTGTTATTCATTTGGAAACACAACAGATTTTTGTATATTGATTATGTAGCCTGCAACTTTACCCAATACATTTATTAGTTCTAGCAATTTTTTGGTGGAGTCTTTAGGATCTATATAATATCATGTCATCTGAAATAGCAACAGTTTTACTTCTTCCTTTCCAGTTTGGATGCCTTTTATTTCTTTTTCTTGCCTAATTGCTTTGGCTAGAACGTCCAATACTGAATAAAAGTGACAAGAGTGGGCATTCTCATCTTGTTCCTGATCTTAGAGGAAAAGTTTTCAGCTTTTCACCCTTGATTAAGGTATTAGCTGTGGGTTTGTCATATATAGCTTTTATTAAGACATTATCCATTTAATAAAAGATCAAATCTTGCTGGAACTGAGATTTTGGAGGCAGATGTACCTGTTTTTGAAACTTGATTTTGTTGCCTACTAGTTGTGTAAACTTGGGAAAGTTATTTTACTCTCTGAGTCTGTTCTCTTATCTGTAAAATGCAGATAATATCATATACATTATGTGTTAATTGTGAGAACTGGAGGACTAAAGTATGCATATAGAGTATCTGTATTATACTGAGTATAAATGGTAGCTATAATAATAACAATGACAAAGATATTAATAATAATTCAGTTTTTTTGTTTCATTGTGGCACATTACAAACTCAGAGATAGTGTAGATTAAAAAAACCTGACCATTAGAAATAAACAAACACATACTTAATGATACACATTTAATAGATGTGTTAGTTTCCTAGGACCGCTATAACAAATTGCACAAACTTGGTGGCTTAGAAAAACAGAAATTTATTCTTTCACAGTTCTGGAGGCCAGAAGTCTGAAATTGAAATGTTGTCAGGATTGGTTCTTCCGGAAGCTCTGAAGGACAATCCATTCTGTGCCTCTCTCCTAGCTCTGTGACTGCTAGAAAATATTGGTGTTTCTTGGCTTGTAGATTTATGCCTATAATCTCTGCCTCTGTCTTCATATCTGTGTGTCTTCTCCACTTTTCTTTTAAGGACACTTGCCATTGGTTTTAAGACCCACCCTAATCCAGGATGATCTCATCCCAAGATCCTCAACTTAATTACTTCTGCAAAGACGCTTTTGCCAAATAAGGTCACATTCACAGGTTTCAGGTGGATATATCTTTTGGGAGGCTACCACTCAACCCACTGTAATAGAGAAATAATATAATTTAATAGATAAATTATATAATTTAATGAAATTTTAAGGGTAATTTAGCTAATAATATCATACATTTGATAAATGCTTTATAAGTCACTTTCTTAGCACATTTAAAGTTTGATGTTTAAAATAAAGCCTAAAATAAAATTAAAGGTAATTTTTCTGTTTTTTCAAATGTGAATAAATTGGAAGAATTAGATATTTATTTAGATATAAATTATAATATGTGGAATCCCACTACAAGTGTGAAAAGGAATTGGGATAATAATTAGTGATAATTAATGACAAGTAATATTTAGTGTTTACTACATGCTTAACACACACTTCTTTAAATGTACTACCTCATGCAATCTTCATAAAAACAACAGGGTACACAATAATGAGCCAAAAATAGCTACACAAGGCTTCTATGTTTGAAAAATTGTAACGACATTGGCAATTAGACCAAATTTGGAATAATTCATAAATATCTTAAATTTGAAATTTTGTTGAATAGGTGATGAAGGCACACTAAAGACGTGTTTATAACTATGGCAGGCCAACTGCTTGCATGGAGTTTTTACCTCTGGAAGAAAATAACAAGGTGGTTTTATTTTGAAGGAAGTTTGAGTTGGACCTAGTTGCTTGAACGTGAAAGCAATGAATTAAGATGAAGACTTGTTCCTTCATCATTTAACAAGAGAGCTCTTGGAAGGCATGGGGTTTCTGCTGGGTGTTGGGTGTTGTTGAGAAAGGCACGGCACTTGACAAAATAGTGGCACATAAATTGTTACTTGTCCGGTACTTCATGAGTATCATGAAACTTCATTATCTGAGAGAAATATAACTCTGAAAGGATAATGCTATTATTTTTGGTGCCACTTAAAAAGGTTGTAATATCTCTTAATGTATTGAAAGAACTATTCTACTTAAGAAGAAATATCTTCTCTTTGGGAGATGGGAGGAATTGTAACTCCAGTGGTTAACACTCAGTATGAGAAGTGGTGGCAGTGGTGGTGCCACAGAAGAGCACGGTCCTCAAAAGAGCAGTAGGTTTAGGACCTGGCTTGGCATAAATGGAGCCCGCTGAGGTGGTGATTGGTAGCAGAGTGCTAATTAATAGCAGCGGTATTGAGAGCCAAACTGGAGAAACACGTCAATTAGATAAATTGTGATTTTACACTGCTCTCTTTATATAAGGAGAAAAATCGTCACTTGCACATTGTAGAATTGATCTTGGCAGAAAACTAGGTGTCTGTTGGAGCCAAAAATCTTTTGCTGTTATATACTTTTGAAAAGAGACCAGTAAAAATAAAGGCTTCAGAAAGATTTTTTTTAAATCATGCAAGAAATACATTTATCCTGAAGACTTGAAATTGGAATTCCCTAAATATCCATGACATTGTATTATTAAAATAAATTAAAAATTATCACGTAGGATGTCCCAAATTGGTAGACAATGTGAGCTTTGTTATTTGATTGGCCTACAACCTATTTACAAATTTACAGAGCATCACTTTCATCAAAATATAAAGCCTCTTAGTAAATGAAAATTATATGTCTATGGGATCTAATCCTTTCTCTCTCCTTCCTCTTATCCAAAATATATTAAATTTGCAAATTAGAAAAAACAAAATCAATGTGATTCTATTTGGAAAATTTTGTTCTGAGTCAAAAATGGAATGTAACAGAAAGATCACAACAGATAAGCATTTGGAAATCTAAAGGAAAGCTTTACTTTTTCTTACACATTTATTGCATTATAAAACAACTCATCATCAGAACTTACAACAAGGAGCTGTTATAAAGGATAATTGTTAAATCACTATTTTAGGATAGCGTCGTTGATTGATGACCCCAACACACACTTGTTTTTAATTTTAGTGTTTAACTGCTCTGTAGGAAACCTTAAAACACCTGCAAGTCCTTTTGTAGTTTGGTAGGAAAAATAATAAATATGAAAAGCTCACAGTTATGTAATCTACTAATTCGTTTTCTTCTATTTGTTTTTCCCAGGTTACCTCTGAATCACATTTTAATGCTACTAATTCCCAATCCCTATGTAAATGTGCAAGAAGTATATATGGGAAAGAGCGTTTCTTGAATGCAAGTTTGGAATCTTTAAATTTTTATCTTGGGATCTAAGAAGAAAGCCCAATATTTAGAAGAGTGGTATCAGTGTATGAGAGTTCCCTTCTCTTCACATCCTCTCCAACACATGTTGTTTCCTGTCTTGTTAATTATAGCCATTCTGACGGGCATGAGGTGATATCTCATTGTAGTTTTGATTTGCATTTCCCTGATAGTTAATGATTTTGAACATCTTTTCATGTGTCTGTTGGCTATCTGTATATCTTCTTTGGAGAAATGTCTGTTCAGGTCTTTTGGGGAAGGGAGGAGGGAGGAGGGCAAAAGGGATAATTCAGCACATGTGTGTGGTGATGGGTTCTAATTAGTATTTGGGTGCTGAACATGATGTAATCTATGCAGAAATAGAAGTATAATGATGTACACCTGAAATTTATACAATGTTATAAACCAATGTTACTGCAATAAACAAACAAAAAAATAAAAAAAAGAAATAAAAAATAGAAGAGTGGTATCTTCATTATAAATCTGTATTATTTTATATAAATTTGTGCAGGGAAACAGGATTTATGTGAAGAGAGTGGCCATTATCTTGGGATAAATGTTTTTCATTCTGAAATTGCCTATTTCTGCATCTTTTTTTCCTTTTCCTTAGAAATGTACCACTATAATCTTGATGTGACTGATCCAGAGTATTCAAGGAACAATACTTATTCATGACATCTACATACCTATGAATATAAATTACATGGCTGTGGCTGCTAACTTGTGGAAATGGGCCACTTATAGCACTTCAAAGTTTCCTGTATGGACCTTGAAATAAGTGTGAAGGAAAATAACTGATTTGGAAATTATTCTGATATCTTGTTTCTATGACTGATGAATTTTCAGCTGTAATTTCAATGTATATATGTCCTTACCGTAAATCTCTTTTTGTGCTTCTGCTAGCTTGAGTTTGTCTCTAGACTTTATGACAAAACTGAAATCTTTGGTCTTAACATATAAAAGTTAGTTTCTCCCTCACATGAAGTCTGCAGTTATATGGGATGGCTCCCTTCTAAAGGGTAGGTCTAGAAATCTAGGCTGTTTTACTCTTGTGGCTTTGCCATCTCAATAAGTGGATTCCACTGTTGCCACAGCAGGTGAAGGGAGGGCAGAAGGTTTATATATTGGCTTTTAAATGCTTCAGTCTGGAATGGACACATATTATTTCTATGCACAGTCTGTTGGCCAGAATTAGTCGAATGGCACTGCCAAACTGCAGGAGAGCTCTGAAGTGTAAGTACACACATGGATAGACAGTGTGTAGTAAATGCCTCTGTCACACAACTAAATGAACCTAAATGAAACAACACTAATGATACAGATTATAATCAACATACATTGTACTATATGGAGTTGGGTTATATCCTTTGTTAATCATGTTGAAAGATTCTGACTCCTGTACGTGATCAGGTTGAGTGTTCTTATAAGAATATCGTCCCTTTATCTAGTTATTTGAGAGACAGAAAGAAAGATTATTTGTGAATTTGTGAAAGGAATTTGTTCTTATCTGGGAAGTAACATGAGAAGAGTTCTAGTAATGGAAGTGGAATAAGTAGTTAAGGAACACAAAACTAATTCCTTAAGTGAAGATCAGTCTTAGAAAATTCATTGTGTATTTATTTATAACTTTAGCTATTTTCCTCCACTAGAACCATACAGGTAAAACACTAATTTCATATTCAATGCATTTGTATCTTCATGCCATGCTTATTTTTCCACAGAGGAATTGAGGTGGTTAAATTATAATTGCTATCTTAAATACTTTATTCATTGGATGTGCATCATTGATCTACCTAAAAAACAGAAAGCTTAAAGTAGTTACATGAATTTGTTAAAAGATGCAATAAATAAGTAGATGTTTCAAATAATTTTCATAAAACTAGGATTTCGGGTTGTTAAAACTCTTACTGATAGTAATGAAAATAGTGATGATGATGATAACGATCATGGCTAAAACTTGTTACATGGTAGACACTGTTCCAAGCACTTTATGTGTATTATCTCTTTTAATTTTACACTAATCCTTCTGGATAGGTTAGTTAGTATTTTAAAGATGAGAAAATTGAGGCACAGCCATGTTAAGTGACTTGCCCGGGTAACTTGATGCATATTTTATGTCCGGAAAGGAGTTAAAGTTACCCGTCCTCCCCACCTCCCTTATAGATAAGGCCCAAATTTGCTCACATTCCCCAAATAGAAATCCAGAGCTATGACGTAGGTCTCCTGACTCCTAGATCAGGTTAAAAAAAATCATGCATTAGAGCCAAACAGCTATTATTTAATCTGTTGAAAATGTTTAAATTACTCTTTGAATTCTTTGGACACAAAAAATTTTGTTTTCTGGATTATAGTAATGCTATAGAATAGGGATTAGATAGGGTAAGGTGGTAGGCTTTCTTGAGGGGTAAGCACTAGAGGAAAATTATCAGCCAAAAAGGATGCTTTCTCTAAGTGCAACATTTCATTTTGAAATATTAGAACAATAAGAGAAATCTAAAACTCATCTAGAATCTTGTAAAGGCATATATTTTTTAAAGATTAAATAACATGTCAAGTTTTGCTTTGTTTGGCTTTCCATGAAAATGTTTTTGCACCGTATAGAGTAACCCCCAATATTACATGTGAAATTTAAATAATGTATTAATATAAGTGCTTTAGAAGAGTTGGTATAGATGAACTTATTGAATATTCCATCACTCACCCAATTCCTTAGGGCAATACTTTGGAAATGTATTAGTTGGTACTATTAGCTGGTAATTTGGATGGGTACACCAATCATGTTTTATAGCTACATTTTTTTCGATGTTATCCGACCATATTTTGAAAAGTTAAATATTTTAAAAACTAGAAATATACAGGGAAGAATAAACACACACCCATGTACTATCAGTGAGGATTAATAAGGGTTAATATTTCCATTTCTTTTCTCAAATCATATATCTTTACTGAGAGATATGATGTCCCCTTTCTACTCCTTCTCAATAGTACATTTTCCTCATGCCCTCCCAGAGTTGATCTCTATTATAAATTTGAAATATGTTCCTCCATTTTATCATATTAAATTTTAACTTCTTATGTTTATGTATTAACAAATACATTTTTAAAAGATTATGTAAATAGTAACATTCTAAATAACTTTCTACAACTTGCTTTTTTTCAGGTATTATTATATTTTAAATCTACCTGTTTTGACACATTTAGATCTAGTGCATTCATTTTAATTGACCGTTCCTTGTACATATCTCCCTGGAAGAAATGAAATTATTGGGTTGTACGATTGTGCTTTTAAAAACTTCATTAGATAATACTGAATTGCTCTCCAAAGTGGCTGTAGTAATTTATTCTCCTACTAGCATGTTGAGAGTTCTCGTGATTTTCTCACATCTTTAGCAATGATTGGTAGTAATAGACTTTAAAAATTGCTTCCTTCCAACTTTAATTATTTTTCAATTTTTAAAATTGAATTACCGTATATCTTTAATTTTCTTGGCAACTATATAACTTCATGTACTTTTTATCGGACAGCATTTTTATTGTGGTAAATGGATGACAGATATGTTTAAGAAAACTATTCTTAAACGTTATACTCTCAAGTAATAGGATTAAACTTAATAACTATTTCATAAATAAAATTACCATATCTGTTTAGATTAACTTATTCAAATTAATTCGATGACCTGCATTCAGTCCAAGCTACAGTATAAATAAATTATGATTATATATTATAAATGCATAAATATATAATATATATTATCTATAAAACCAGTCAATCTATCTCTAACTTATAATGAACAACATAGGCAGGTCTGGCCCTCAGAGTATCTATTAGTCTTGCTTGTATACTTTGCCTCCCACTGCTGCCCTTCAAATCATTGCAGTTAGCCCTGAAGATAAATTCAAACCTTGAACTTTTCATTTAGATAATTGGCACTTGTTTTTGCCACAAAGTTCTTCTCATTCAACTGGGTAATGAAACTGGAAATTGTCTCCTCTCAGAATCTCTTTTAAATGAAGACAAACCATAAACATGGAAGTACTTTGCTTAAAAGTAACAGGGATAAAATAGCCCTTGACCTTAGATCAAAAAGTCATGCCTGAGGTGGACTTTTTGATATGGCAACATGAGGAGGTCAGCAAATTCTCTCCTCAAAAAGCAACTATAAAACTGGACATATTGTCAAAAACAACTATTTCGGACCTCTGGAAATCTATCAAAGGTAGGCAACAATGTGAGAAGTGTTAATTCGTGAAAAATTACTGAACTTCAGGTAAGATCAGTGGGAATCAGTGGCTTTCTTACCTAGGGTTATTCCCTTGCCTCCCAGTTTGGATGGCGCAGTAGTTCTACCAGGGCAGAGAAGGCTAGGAAAACCAGAAGATTTACTTTTGGAGGAGTCTTTCTTGATTTGGAGTGGAAGGTGAAAAACACATGCTTACCAGTGTTGTTGGTAAAAGTAGTGATCTTTACGGCAAGCCCCCAGGAAAGACCAATAGCTCAGCTGGCCTGAGGTTGTCA
This sequence comes from Diceros bicornis minor, assembly GCF_020826845.1. Taxonomy (NCBI): domain Eukaryota; kingdom Metazoa; phylum Chordata; class Mammalia; order Perissodactyla; family Rhinocerotidae; genus Diceros; species Diceros bicornis. Next base: position 19,591,237 of record NC_080744.1, read on the forward strand.
TTCTGGCTGCAGAAAGCAGCAGAGAGTGACATAGACAGAAATTTAACAAGGACACCCAGGAAATGAGGTAGCCGTAGGAGGGCTTGATAAGCTTTCTACATATTCTTGGCTAAGTGGAAGTCTTCATAAATGTTCATGGGATATGGAACAGAATCCAGACTTTTCACATGTCATAGGTGGTCTGGGAGGCTGTGTTCATGCACAGATAACACACAAGAGAACCTGATGGAAAGTGAAGCCTGGAGCATGTCTGAAAACTGCCGAACTTTTAATGTGTTCCCCAATCTGCACACAGACCCTTGGGCAGAGGGTGGAAGCCTTTCTTGGAGTAAGGTGTTTGTGTACAACCTATCACCAATAACTGGCTGACCATTAATCTATGCAGTTACTGGGCCAGTCCCTAGGAAGCCAATCTTAAAAAGTAAAACAAGAATTAAAATATCTCCCTGAGTATAGACATCAGCAGTGACACATCACAAGTGAGACATATTCCACAGATTTAGTCCAGGCAAGCTCCTAAGTAAACAAACAAAATAGCAACAACTACAACCCTCAGGAGGGAAATATCAGAATTTGGAGTGTCTATAATATATTATCCAAAACGTTTAGTTTCAGTCAAAAGTTATGGGAAAGGGAAAAAAATAGGAAAGTGTAACCCATAATCAGGAAAAAAGAAGTAATTCAAGACTGTCTGTGGCCCAGATGTTGAATTTAGAAGAAAAAGATTTCAAAGGAGCTATTATAATTATGTTCAAAGAATTAAAGGAAAACAAGTTAAAAGAATTAAAGGACATCATGATGACACTTGCTCAATAAATAGAGATCTTGATACAGAGATTAAAAACTATAAAAAAAAACCCAAATGGAAATTCTGGATTTGAAGAGTACAATAACTAAAATGAAGAATTTACTAGAGGAGCTCAATAGCAGATTTGCAACAGCAGAAGAAAGAATCAATGAACTTGAGGCTAGATCAATAGAAATGACCCAATCTAAAGAATAGGAAGAAAAAATATTCAAGAACAATGAACAGAGTCTCAGGGAGTTGTGGGACATTGTAAAGTATACCAGCATTTGTGCAATGAAAGTACAGGAGAAGAGGAAAGAAAGAAAAAGAGTAGAAAAATATTGGGAAAAAAAATAGCCAGAAACTTCTAAAATTTGTTGAAAAATATTAACATAGACTTCTAAGCTGTTCAACAATCCCCAAGTAGGATAAACACAGAGAAATACATGTTGCAAAATAAAACTTTTGAAAGACAAAGCAAATCTTGAACCTGGCAAGAGAAAAAGATAGAGGAACAACAATACACCGAATGGCTGATTTCTCATCATGATCGACAGAAGACAGAGGGCAGTGGCATAGCATACTCAAAGGGTGAAGACAGAGCAAAACAAAACAAAACACAAACCCTGCTAATCAAGAATTCTATATCCAGCAAAATTATCTTTCAAAAATGAGGGCAAAATAAACACATTCCTAGGTAAACAAAGACTGAAAGAATTTGTATGAGCAGACTTTTCTTACAAGAAATACTAAAGAAACTTATTTAGGCTGAAAGGAAATGACACTGGAAGGCAACTCAAATCCACAAGGAGAGATGAGAAGCACAGGAAATGGTAAATATAAAAGATGATATAAATATATTTTTTCTATTTCATTCCCTTAATTTTATAAATAATGTAAGATTTCATAAAACAAAATCTGTTGGTTTAAAAAATATATATAGATGTAATATATATGGCAACCACAGTGCAATGGAGAGGAGAGGAAATAAAACTACATTGGAACAAAGTTTCTGTATTTTACAGAAAATAAGTTACTACTAATCTGAAGTTGATTGTAAGTAATCCATAGAAAAGTCACTAAGAGGGCCGGCTCTGTGGCTTAGCAGTTGACTGAGTGCACTCCGCTACTGGCGGCCCAGGTTCAGATCCTGAGTGCGCACGGATGCACTGCTTCTCTGGCCATGCTGGGGCCGCATCCCACATACAGCAACTGGAAGGGTGTGCAACTATGACATGCAACCATCTACTGGGGCTTTGGGGAAAACAAAAGGAGGAGGATTGGCAATAGATGTTAGCTCAGAACTGGTCTTCCTCAGCAAAAAGAGGAGGATTGGCATGGATATTAGCTCAGGGCTGATCTTCCTCACACACACACACACAAAAACAAACAAAAAAGAAAAGTCACTAAGAAAATAACTTAAATAAGTGTAGCAATATATCAAGATGTATTAAAATGCTAACTTGAAAATTTTTACTTAACACAAAAGAAGGCAGTAGGGAGGAACAGGGAAGCTAACAAACAAGACATAAAACAAATAACAAAAGTGTAAATCCAGGGGCCGGCCAGGTGGCGCAAGCGGTTAGGTGCGCACGCTCCGCTGTGGCGGCCCGGGGTTCGCTGGTTCGGATCCCGGGCGCGCACCGACGCACTGCTTGGTAAGCCATGCTGTGGCGGCGTCCCATATAAAGTGGAGGAGGATAGGCACCGATGTTGGCCCAGGGCCGTCTTCCTCAGCGAAAAAAGAGGAGGATTGGCGGATGTTAGCTCAGGGCTGATCTCCTCACAAAAAAAAAAAAAAAAAAAAAAAAAGTTAAAAAAAAAAAATTTAAAAATAAAAAAAAAAAAGTGTAAATCCAACCATATCAATGACTACATTAAATGTGAATTGGCTGAGCACTCATATCAAAAGGCAGAGATGATCAGATTGGCTAAATAAATCAAAATCCAACTATATTCTGTTTATAAGAGACACACTCTAGATTCAAAGACACAAATTGGTACAAACTAAAAGGATGGAAAAAACACACCATGTAAAGGGTAATTGTAGGGGATCTTGAGTGGTTATTTTCAGATCAGACAAAATAGACATTAAGCCAATTGACCAAGTGGGATTTTACCTAATGATAAAAGGATCAACACATCATGAAGATATAACAATTATAAGTGTGTACATACTTAACAAAGATCCCCAAAATAAGTAAAGCAAAAACAAAGAATTGAAAGGAGAAATAGATAATACAAAAATAATCATTGGAGAATTTAATCCCCAAATCTGAAAAATTAATAGAACAACTGAGCAGAATATCAGAAAGGATATAGATAACCTCATCAACACTATCAACCAATTAACTTAGCTCAAATTTTTATATCACTCCACATCATGACAGGAGAATAAATATTCTTTTTAAATATATATGGAACATTTTTCACAATAGACCATATATTGGACCATACAATAAGTCTAAATAAATTAAAAAGGATTAAATCAAATGAATACATTGGAATCAAATTAGAAGTAATCAGAAGAAAAAAATTGGAAAATTACCAAATATTTCAAAATTACACACATTTCTAAGTAACTTATAAGTCAAAGATTTAATCACAAGGTAAATTAGAAAATAGTTTGATCTGAACAAGAATGAAAACACAACATAACAAAATTTGTTGGATGCAGTTAAATCAGTGCTTACAGGAAAATTTATAGCTTCAGATATCTATACAGACAAGAAAAAATTCTCAGATCAATAATCTATGTTTTTACCTTAACAAACTAGATAAAGATCAACCCAAAGCAAGCAGAAGGAATGAAATAGTACAGATTAGAATGAAATAGAACAATGAAACAGAACACAGAAAAATGATAGAGATAATTAATAAAACCAAAATTGGTAATAAAAAGAAAAACAAAATTAGGAAACTTTAACTAGTGGGACCAATAAAATAAATGATTGAAGACACAAATTAACAAAATCAGGAATTAGAGGGGACATCACAGCCTTATGAAAATTAAATGAATTTTAATAGAATATTATGAATGTTTTTATGAACTTTAGTGAAGTGGAAAACTTCCTAGAAAGATAGAAACTATTAAAACTAACTCAAGAAAAAATCTGAATAGGAGAGAAGTCAAGATGGCGGTGTAAGCAGACTCTGAACTCACCTTCTCCTGTGGACACAGCCAATTTACAACTACTCGTGGAAAAATTACACCTGAGAGAGAACTGAAAACTGGATAAGAGGAACTCCTGCAACAAACGACAATCCTAATTGAGGTGGAAGAGACAGAAATTCCCTTCTGGAGAGAAAAAACACCACCTTCACAAGCCGCCAGCTCCATGGCCGTCTGGGAGCAGCCCACAGGTACGCAGCCCTCCCTGGAGGAGCGGGGCCCTGAGCCGGGGATCACTCCTGCTGTAGGCATTTTGTGGACCCAGCACAATTGAGACAAGTGGCATAATATCTGACTTTGCTTGCTACTAAAACATTGGAGAGTACCTGCAGAAAATCTGGTTCACAAAGAAATTAAAACCGGCTCTTAAAGGGCCCACATGCAAACTCACCCATTTCAGAAAGCAACTTAAAATCACCAGAAAGAAAGGTGCACAGTGCTTTGGGGAAAAGAGACTCACCTGATAGGCCCTGAGTGCGTCTCAGTGAGAGGTGAGACCTCTCCAGGCACTGGGACATTGGTGGCAGCCATTGTTGTGGCCTGGTGTGGGCATGCCTACAGAGACACCATTGGAGTTCTCCCTGGGACCTGCTAGCCCAGTGTCTGCCTCACCCACTAGAGCACAGATTTAACCCAGCTCAGCCAGGGCAGACAGCCCACCCTAGGGACTGGACCCACCCAATAACAAGCCCTCAGGCATCTTATGAGCCTGTATAGATTGGTGACTGGATTCTCTGCAGCCTCGTGACTGAGCCCACTTCAGTGGGGCAGGGTATGCGTAAGGAGCGGGTGGAGAGTGTGGGGTGGTGGTGGAGTGTGTGGGGCTCCTGCCATGGAGAGACTGGGTCCACCTCAGGAAGTAGGGGCACGCACGCGAGGCAGTACTGTGTTGACTGTGTGCGTGGACATGTGGGTGGCAGGGCTTGTCAGCTGCAGAAGACTTGTGAGTCTCAAAGACCCACATAAGGGGTTTGCCTCACCTTCCAAACCCTGAAACAATTGGGTGCTCCCATGCCTGAGGCCAGCCCCACCCAGCTGCAATCCTCAGAGAGATGACAAGAGACCTAAAGGCTGGAGGCTTATAGGAATTGTAAGCCCCTGAGCCTAACAACCTGCCACGCTGGGGGTCTACTCACTTAAAAGAAATACTGCAACACAAATGTGGTATTAGAACTTGCAGCCAACTGTGCTGGGGCTCCCCACACTCGATAAAGAGACTGAAGGGCCCACAACAACTACAAGCAGCTGAGCATTACAACAGCTGGCCAGGAGCATAACTCAGCCTCCCTGGCCACCTACAGGGAGAGCAAACATGCCACAACAGAAGGACACATGTAGCCCACATAGGGGTCACTCCTGGAACATTGAGAACTGAGGGAAGCACACTGCAGGCCTCCTAAGGCATCAATTACATAAGGTCACCTATCCAGGAACAGGAGACGTAGCTGACCTCCTTAATACATAGACACAAGCACAGGAAAAGAGGCAAAATGAGGAGGCAAAGGAATACATTCCAAGTAAGGGAACAGGACAAAACCCCAGAAAAGGAACTAAGTGAAACAGAAATGAGCAACCAACCCAACAGAGAGTTCAAACAAAGAGTGATAATGATGCTCACTGATCTGGGGAGAAGAATACATGAACTCAGTGAGAATGTCAACAAAGAAATGGAAGATATGAAAAAGAACCAATCAGAAATGAATAATACAATACTGGAAATGAAAATTCACTAGAGGGACTCAAAAGCAGAGTAGAGGATACAGAAGAACGGATCTACAAGCTGGACAAAAGACTAGAAGAAATTACCCAAGCTGAACAGGTAAAAGAGAAAAGAATTAAAAAGAGTGAGGACAGTCTAAGTGTCCTCTGGGACAACATCAAGCACACTAAAATCCATGTTATAGATGCCCAGAAGGGGAGGAGCAAGATAAAGGAGCAGAGAATCTATTTCAAGAAATAATAGATGAAAACTTCTATAACCTAAGGAAGGAAACAGACATCCAGGTACAGGAATCACAGAGAGCCCCAAACAAGATAAACCCAAAGAGGCCCACACCAAGACACATCATAATCAAAATGTCCAGAATTAAAGATAAAGAGAGAATCCTAAAAGCCGCAAGAGAAAGGCAAGTTACATACAAAGGAAACCCCATGAGGCTATCAGCTGACTTCTCAGCAGAAACATTACAGGCTAGAAGAGAGTGGCACAATATATTTAAAATGCTAAAAGGAAAACATTTACAGCCAAGAATACTCTACCTGGCAATGTTATCATTCTAAATGGAAGGAAAGATCAAAAGTTTCCCAGACAAGCAAAAATTAAAGGAGTTTGTCAACAAGAAACCAGTGCTACAAGAAATGTTAAACGGACTGATTTAAGGGGAAAAGAGAAGACCACAAATAGGAAAAATTATCTATTTCCCTGATAAGAGGGTAATGGTTACAAATGCACAAAAAAGAAGTTAGATATGACATCAAAAACATAAAATGAGAGAGGAGGGGAGTTAAAGAGTAGAGCTTTCAGACAGAGGTCCAACTAAAGAGACCATCATTTCTGTATAGAAGAAGAAAGGAACAGAGAAGGACTACTAAAACACTGAGAAAAAAAAAGTTAAAACATGGCAGTAAGTACATACTTATCAATAGCTACTTTAAACGTCAATGGACTAAATGCTCCAATTAAAAGACATAGGGTGGCTGATTGGATAAACAACAAGACCCATATATATGCTGCATACAAGAGACACACTTCAGACCTAAAGACACTCACAAACTGAAAGTGAAGGGATGGAAAAAGATACTGTACGCAAATAACAATGAAAAGAAAGCTGGGGTAACAGTACTCATATCAGACAAAATAGACTTTCAAACAAAAACTGTAAAAAGAGACAAAGAAGGGCATTACATAATGATCAAGGGAACAACCCAACAAGAGGAGATAACACTTGTAAATATCTACGCACCCAACGTAGGAGCACCTAAATATATAAAGCAACTATTAACAGACATAAAAAGAGAAATAGACAGTAACACAATAATAGTAGGGGACTTTAACACTCCACTTACAGCAAGGAATAGATCATCCAAACAGAAGATCAATAAGGAAACATTGGCCTTAAATGACACACTAGGACAGATGGACCTAGTAGATATATACAGAGCGTTCCATCCAAAAAGTGAAGAATACATGTTCCTTTCAAATGCACATGGAACATTCTCAAGGATTGATCACATATTAGGCCACAAAACAAGTCTCCATAAATTTAAGAAGATTGAAATAATACCAAGCATCTTTTCTGACCACAATTGTATGAAACTAGAAATTAACATAGGAAGAAAATCAGAAAAGCCACAAATACATGGAGATTAAACAAAATCCTACTGAACAACGATTGGGTCAATGAAGAAATCAAAGGAGAAATCAAAACATACCTGGAGACAAATGAAAACGAAAATACAACATGCCAGAATTTATGGGATACAGCAAAAGCGGTTCTAAGAGGGAAGTTTATAGCAATACAGGCCTATCTCAACAAACAAGAAAAATCTCAAATAAACAATCTAACAGTGCACCTAAATGAACTGGAAAAAAAAGAACAAACAAAGTCCCAAATCAGTAGAAGAATAGAAATAATAACAATCAGAGCAGAAATAAATGAAATAGAGACTAAAAAAACAATAGAAAAAATTAATAAGACCAAGAGCTGGTTCTTTGAAAAGATAAACAAAATTGACAAACCTAGATTAGCTAGACTCACCAAGAAAAAAAAGAGAGAAGGCTCAATTAAGTAAAACCAGAAATGAAAGAGGAGAAATTACAACAGACACCTCAGAAATACAAAAGATTATAAGAGAATACTATGAAAAGCTATATGCCAACAAATTCGACAATCTGGAAGAAATGGATAAATTCTTAGAATCATACAACGTTCCAAAACTGGATCAAGAAGAAATAGATAATTTGAATAGACCAATCACCAGCAAGGAGATTGAAACAGTAATCAAAAACCTCCCCTAAAATAAAAGTCCAGGACCAGACGGCCTCCCTGGGGAATTCTACCAAACATTCAAAGAAGACGTAATACCTATCCTTCTCAAACTCTTCCAAAAAATTGAGGAGGGGTGGAAGCTCCCTAACTCATTCTACGAAGCCTACATTACCCTGATACCTTGTCAAAACCAGACAAGGACAACACAATAAAAGAAAATTACAGGCCAATATCACTGATGAACATTGATGCAAAAATCCTCAACAAAATACTAGCAAATCACATACAAACAATACATTAAAAAGATTATACACCATGATCAAGTGGGATTTATTCCAGGTATGCAGGGATGGTTCAACATTTGCAAATCAATCAACGTAATACACCACATTAATAAAATGAAGAATAAAAAGCACATGATCATCTCAATAGATGCAGAGAAATCATTTGACAAGAAACAGTATCCATTTATGATAAAAATTCTGAATAAAATGGGGATAGAAGGAAAGTACCTCAACATAATAAAGGCCATACATGAAAACCCCCAGCTAATGTCATCCTCAATGGTGAAAAACTGAAAGCTACCCCTTTAAGAACAGGAACCAGACAAGGATGCCCACTGTCACTACTCCTCTTTAACATAGTATTGGAAGTCCTAGCCAGAGCAATCAGGCAAGTAAAAGAAATAAAAGGGATCCAAATTGGAAAGGAAGAAGTGAAACTGTCACTATTTGCAGGTGACATGATTTTATATATAGAAAACCCTAAAGAATCCTCCAAAAAACTTTTAGAAGTAATAAATGAATACAGTAAAGTAGCAGGATACAAAATCAACATACAAAAATCACTTGCATTTCTGTATACTAACAACGAAGTAGCAGAAAGAGAAATTAAGAATACAATCCCATTTACAATTGCAACAAAAAGAGTAAAATATCCAGGAATAAACTTAACCAAAGAGGTGAAAGATCTGTACACCAAAAACTATAAAACATTGCTGAAAGAAATTGAAGAAGACACAAAGAAATGGAAAGATATTCTGTGCTCTTGGATTGGAAGAATTAACATAGTTAAGATGTCCATACTTCCTAAAGCCATCTATAGATTCAGTGCAATCCCTATCAAAGTTCCAACAACATTTTTCACAGAAATAGAACAAAGAATCCTAAAATTTATATGGAACAACAAAAGACCCCAAATAGCTAAAGGAATCCTGAGAAAAAAGAACAAAGCTGGTGGTATCACACTCTCTGCTTTCAAAATGTATTACAAAGCTATAGTAACCAAAACAGCATGGTACTGGCACAAAAGCAGACACACAGATCAATGGAATAGAATCGAAAGCCCAGAAATAAACCCACACATCTATGGACAGCTAGTCTTTGACAAAGGAGCCAAGAACATACAATGGAGAAAAGAAAGTCTCTGCAACAAATAGTGTTGGGAAAACTGGACAGCCACATGCAAAAAAATGAAAGTAGACCATTACCTTACACCATACACAAAAATTAACTCCAAATGGATTAAAGACTTGAATGTAAGACCTGAAACTATGAAACTTCTAGAAGAAAACATAGGCAGTATGCTCTTCAACATAGGTCTTAGCAACATATTTTCAAGCACCATGTCTGATCGGGCAAGAGAAACAAAAGAAAAAATAAACAAATGGGACTACATCAAACTAAAAACCTTCTGCACAGCAAAGGAAACCGTCAACAAAACGAAAAGACAACCTAACAATTGGGAGAAGATATTTGCAAACCATACATCTGATAAGGGCTTAATCTCCAAAATATATAAAGAACTCATGCATCTCAACAACAAAAAAACTACCGACCCAATTAAAAAATGGGCAAAAGACGTGAACAGACATTTCTCCAAAGAAGATATACAGATGGCCAACAGACACATGAAAAGATGTTCAAAATCATTAACTATCAGGGAAATGCAAATCAAAACTACAATGAGATATCACCTCACACCTGTCACAATGGCTATAATTAACAAGACAGGAAACAACAAGTGCTGGAGAGGATATGGAGAGAAGGGAACTCTCATACACTGCTGGTGGGAGTGCAAACTGGTGCAGCCACTATGGAAAACAGTATGGAGATTCCTCAAAAAATTAAGGATAGAACTACCATATGATCCAGCTATTCCACTGCTGGGTATTTATCCAAAGAACTTGAAAACACCAATGCATAAAGATACATGCACCCCTGTGTTCATTGCAGCGTTATTCACAATAGCGAAGACTTGGAAGCAACCTAAGTGCCCATCAAGGGATGAATGGATAAAGAAGATGTGGTATATATACACAATGGAATACTACTCAGCCATAAGAAATGACGAAATCCAGCCATTTGTGACAACATGGATGGACATTGAGGGTATTATGCAAAGTGAAATAAGTCAGAGGGAGAAGGTCAAATACCATATGATCTCACTCATTAAGTAGTAGATAATAACAACAAACAAACACATAGAGACAGAGACTGGATTGGTGGTTACCAGAGGGGATGGGAGAAGGGAGGAGGGCGAAAGGGCTAATTCGGCACATGTGTGTGGTGATGGGTTGTAATTAGTATTTGGGTGGTGAACATGATGTAATCTACACAGAAATAGAAGTATAATGATGTACCCCTGAAATTTATACAATGTTATAAACCGATGTTACTGCAGTGAACAAAAAATTAAAAGAATATCTGAATAGACACATAACAAGTAAAAATTGACTTAGCCACTAAAAATATTCCTATGAATAAACCGCAGACCCAGATAGCTTCACTAGTGAATTATATCAAATATTTAAAGAAAAAAATAATATCAATTCTTCACAAACTTCACATCCCAGCTCATTCTTCCGTGCTTGTATTACTCAACTCCCACAGGCAAGCACAGACATTACAGGAAAATAAAATCATAGACTAATATCCCTTAACAAAATTTTACAAACCAAATTCAGCAACATGTAAAAAGGATGACGTATCATGACTAAGAGGAATTTATCCCAGGAATACAAGGTTGGTTTAAAATCCAAAAACCAATTAATGTCATACAACGTATTAACAGAATAAAGAGGAAAAAACATTGTCATCTCATTAGACACAGAAAAAGAGTTTGACAAAATCCAACACTCACTAACATAAGAACTCTCAGCAAACTTGGAATAAAGAAAACTTCCGCACTAGGTAATGGGGATCTGCAAAAAAACCTACAACTAATGTCATATTTAATGGGGAAAGTTAAATCTTTTCCTCCTAAGATCAGGAACAAGGATGTTCGCTCTTTCCATGTTTTTTTTTTTTTTTTTTTGGTGAGGAGATCAGCCCTGTGCTAACATCTGCCAATCCTCCTCTTTTTGCTGAGGAAGACTGGCCCTGGGCTAACATCCGTGCCCATCTTCCTCCACTTTATATGGGACGCCGCCACAGCATGGCTTGCCAAGCAGTGTGTCGGTCCGCACCGGGATCTGAACTGGCGAACCCCGGGCCCACGTAGCAGAGCGCGCGCACTTAACCGCTTGCGCCACTGGGCCGGCCCCGCTCTTTCCATGTTTATTCAACATTTAAAGAGATTTTAGTCAGTGAAATAAGTTAGGGATCAGCTAACTGCATCCCATGAACCCAATGTGGTCTGCCAATGTGTTTGTAAATTTTTTTTTTTTTTTTGTATTTTAGTCGAACTCTTTTGTTTACATTTTGTCTATAGCTGCTTTCTCAATACAACAGAGTTGAGTAGTTGTGATAGAGAATATATGACTGGCTAAACCTAAAATATTTACTACCTGATCCTTTATATAAAAAACTGGCTGACCCATAAGACAAAAAACATTGAAGGGGGGGGTGGCAAAAGGCATACATAATGGAAAGAAAGAAAGAAAACTGTCTTTATTGTCAGACGATATGATGCTGTATATAGAAAATCCCCCAAATAACTACCAGAACTAATAAACATGTTTAGCAATGTCTTAGGATGCAAGAGCAGTATTAAAAAATCAAGTGTATTTTGGTCATAGCAACGAACAAAGATTCTTGAGAACATCAGTGTGCCAGGCTTTGGTGTCTGTCCTCCATCCTTCCATGGCAGCTGCCTTCACCCTTGCTGCTCTTGCTCTGACAATGGTTGTGCAACGTCCCTAATTCCTAAGTTAAACCCTTATAAAGGAATTCATAGTGGCTCCTGTTCTTCTAATCAAACCCTGATGGATACAGTAGAAATTTGGATTTTATTCTAAATACAATGGGAGACATTGAAGGGTTTAAGAATAATCTGATTCATTATTATATTTATTCATATTTATGTTTATATATTATGTTATATATATGTATTACGTATACAATTTGCTATATTACTCTTTTTATATACAATCTAGGTCCCTTGATTCTAAAGCCTGACTAGAATGCAGACTCTCCTTCTGACTAGTCAGAAATCTGTGTCTTTTTATCTTTGAATACAGATTCTGACTCATTGATTTGGCATCTCGTGTATTCCTTCTATCTTGGCTTGAGACCCTGAATTCCAAACTCATTTTAACCAATCAACATTGTCTTTGATTTTATGTCATTGTCTGAACATCACACAGTTTACTTTTTTCTGGCCTAGCTCGTCAGTGAGTTCTGCCTACCACTGCTCATGACCAAATGCTAACATATACAATGTTATGAAATAGCAATATTGTGTTTTTTTTTTTTTAGAAGACTTAGTTCCTTTGGATCTGGTAAAAGAAATATTGTTTTCTGGAAACTTACTATTTTTTTTAACAAGCAATGATTTTTATGACGATATAGTATTTTACCTCAGGTATTCCACATCTAAGACTATGCCTGCCAAGAATCAATATTAATGAAATAAGATGATGGCTCTAAAAGGTGATTTATTTTAAAGCCAATGAGTCAATGGATCTTTGAATCATGAGTCAATTAGTCAATGGATCTTTGAATCATGATAGATCTTGAGTTTATCTGATATTTTTTCAGAAAAAAATTATCAATCTTTACCAGAATTAGTGAGAAGGATGATAGTGCTTTGCCTGATAGACCGATCAGATGATGCCTGGCTTTTATTCCACTTCAGGAATAAACTATAAGTTCCTACAGAAAACAAGGTGTTAACGTAACAGAAATCTGGAGGACCATTACCATTGCCTTCAGCTACAGACAGTACTTAATGGACTGGTATAGCAGTCAAATTAGATTTGTTCTCATCTGCATCTATATACAGCACCATTTGTCATCAGCAGTCATATTGGCAATCTGCAAAATTGATTAGAAGGCCATGGGGCTAGCAAATAAGCACGCATGCTTTAGCCTAGATGTATCGGTGCACGGGCAAAACAATGCATTGCTAAATTTGGGTCTATATTTCAGAGGTAAAAACTGTTATATATGACAAACTGAAACAAATAATTAAAAAAGAACCAGAATAAATGAAAACAAAACAAATCAAAATCCTGATGCACAAGACTTGTAAGGTGTATATATGTTAACAAGTCGCTATAGTGAATATTTGCGTCCCCCTCAAATTTGTATGTTAAATCGTAATACCCATTGTGATGGTATTTGGAGGTGCGGCATTTGGGAGTTGGTTAGGCCAACCGTGGGTGGAGGCCTAATGAATAGAATTAACTTCCTTATAAAAAACACCCCATAGAGCTCCCTTGTCCATTCCACTATGTGAAGACACAGCAAGAAGATAACTGCCTATGAACCAGGAAGTGGGCTTTCATCAGACACTAAATGTGTCTTGATTTTGGACTTCCCAGCCTCCAAAACTGTGAGAAATAAATTTCTGTTGCTTATAAGCTGCACAGACTATAGTATTCTGTTATAGCAGTCCAAACGGACTAAGACACAAGGTATATAGGGCATTTGAAGATAGTCATTTGGATAACTTGATATAAATACTTGGATGAAGAAGATATAGTAAAGTTTCATTTTATATAACACCATTTGTGATAGGCAGAATTCTAAGATACCCCCTTTAGATTCCAGCCCCTGGTGCACATACACCTTTTTTTCAGTTATTCAGTCAAACAGTAATCTAGGTACTGCTGTGAAGGGATTTTGCAGATGCAAATCAGTTGACCCTGGGATAGGGAGATAATCTGCATAGGCCAGATTTAATAAAATGAGTTCTTTTAAAGCCAAGACTTTTCTCTGGCTAGTCATTGAAGATCAAGTCAGAGATACAAAGCATGAGAATTATTAGACTTGCTGTTTCTGAATTGAAGATGAAGAAGGCTGCCTGGCAAGGAATGTGGGCAGCCTCTAGGAGCTAAGAGTGGTCGTGGCTGATAGCAAGCAAGAAAGCAGGACCTCAGGCCTACCACAGCAAGAAGGTGAATTCTGCCTCCTCCAAGAACAAATTGGCTTTCTCCCAGGTCCCCCACACAAGAGCTCAGCCCGACTTATACGTTGATTTCAGCCTTGTGATATTCTGAGCAGGGAACCTAGCCACGCCATGCTGGACTTCTGACCTACAGAACTGTAAGTCAATAAATGGGTGCTGTTAGAAGCCTCTAAGTTTGTGGTAATTGGTTACATGGCGATAATAAATAACACATCATTTAATTGGAAATAACAATTACCATTTTATTTCCCTCCTTCAGTGCCAGGTATGAAATAATTTCATGGTATTTGTGAGCCTTTATGAAACTTTAAATTAAAATGTTCTATACTACTGTTCACTAATTAAGGGCAAATGGGGAAATATAAACACATTCTATATCTCAACATTTTCTTCAGGGCAGTACATTGGCATTTCTTTCCCCTGGGAAATCTATTTTAATGAAATAACCTTGGCACCAATCCTGAAATATATATTTCAGTCAAAGCTTAATGTACAGACTCAAAATACTTGATTGTTTATTCATTAGAGAAGGATTATAGCTATCAGAACAGGAAAGGCTCTCCCTATCTGCTCTAAAAATAATTTTAAGAACTTCACTATTTTCGTGAATATGACAACATCAATCTCATTAACTACAGCAACTTACCTCAATAGGGTGTATAACATCGGTTACTCAGCCAGGGTCTGTGTTGGTGACATGGACAGCCATTACTCATAATGAGTGATATGAGTCATAAAGCTATGACTGATGGAGAGCGCTGGCAGAAAGTTTCTGCATGGATCCATAAAGCCTGTAGTTATTGCCAAACACGTTTTTGATTTAAATTTGGAGATGATTCATTTGAATTAGTGCATAACTACCAATGACTCTCAGAGAACACTAGCATGCAAAAGTACAGGCCTGTCTATAATCTAATTTAGTCTCAATCAAGGTAACCTTCAATGATTAGAACTCATTTCCAGGACCGTGATGCTTTGGGTTCCTGGGCTGATTTTTATAGCAAGTTGCTTTGTGACCTTGAACAAGTTTTTAAGTCTCTTTTCTTATTCTAAAATAGCAACAAAATTGGTATAAGAGGGATGGGACAGAAAGCCAAATCATCACAAATAAGATTAACAGCTCACCAAATACTTTTTACTTATGGTGTTAAATCTGGGCTGAAAAAGAGAATTCTTGACAATAAATGGCGAAGGTATTTCTCACAGTGCTTAGAATGAAGGTACTAAAATACCAGGAGAGTAGCCTGATAGGAATTTCATAGCACATTTTAAATATCTTAAAACTTTGTTATAAAAATTTCAAGCATAAAATTTTCAAGTAGAGAAATAATACAATGAACTTCAAGCAACTGTAACCCAGCTTCAATAATAAACTCATTTCAAATCTTATTGGGCTTACGTCATAACCCTAGATTACTTTGAAGAAAATCTCTGCATCATATTATTTTATCTCAGAGTCAAAATTTTCAGATAAAATACAGTGAATTCAAATGTATTTCCAAATGGGGTTCAAACTAAAAAAAAAAGATTGTATTAATCATTTGTCTCTTGAACCAATACAAATCAGTAAAAAAAAGTAAAAATTGTTAAAAAAAAAAGTACAGAACCAAGAGGTTCTTTTGAAATGTAGGAAATAATCAAGTAGTCAGTACTGAAGCTTTATTTATCATGTTACAACGTAGAATTATGTAAGGGGCATTACTAAAGAAATGACATCTATTTCCACTATTGCAGGAACAAAATGCAATGCTTTTAGTAAATTTTAAGTGAGACTTTTAACTACTTTAAATTTTCATTTTACATCTACTTCTGAGATCACACACCTATTTGTTTACTTATGAATGTTCCTTACCTAATTTTAGCAACTCTAACTTATAGCACTTTTAGAATTTTCATAGTCAAATTAAATGCATCCCATGTAGACAGTAGGAGCTGCGCACTTTCCATGTTGCATTGAAAATGTTCTCCTTGCACCTTTTAGGGTGACTTTTCTATTCTTTTATTTTTTTGGTGAGGAAGATCAGCCCTGAGCTAACATCTGCCAATCCTCCTCTTTTTGCTGAGGAAGACTGGCGCTGGGCTAACATCCATGCCCATCTTCCTTCACTTCATATGGGACGCCGCCACAGCATGGCCCGGCGAGCGGTGAGTCGGTGCGCGCCAGGGATCCGAAGCTGGCAAACCCTGGGCCGCTGCAACAGAGCGCGTGCATTTAACCACTTGCGCCACCAGGCAGGCCCCCCGACCTTTCTATTCTTAATAGAACATATTTGACAAGGGTTTTAACTTGAAAAATTAGTTACTGAAGTTTTATGTGCTTAAATATACTCTTTCTATCTCAAAGTCAGTTTAAATCTTCCTTCCACATTTGAGAACCTTATTAAGATTTTCAAAATATGAACTCAAATCAAAGTAATAAAAAAAAGTTAGGATTTTTAGGCAAAGAAGACTAGTGTAGATGAGCCTGTTGCCTCATGAAATAAATGCCAAAATAGTGTTTAAACTAAAAGAAGACAGATCATGGTCAAGATTGAACTAGTTAAATCACATGAACTGGGAATCAAATCCACATAGGTGCAAGAATAAAACTTTATTCTTCTGTAACAATTTCATTCACTGCATGGGAGGGAGTTATAACAGCTGACTTGCAGTCCATCCTGCATGGGTGCAGAGAGGGAAACATTTTGGGGAAAAGTAAAGAATCAGGTGACCTGATTTAATTTCAGTTGGACTTCTGAATAAATATACTAATGTATTTTTATCTCTGAAATGCCCTTAGCAGAATGTCCCTAGCTAAGGATTATCCACAGTAAGTAGAACCCAGAGGCTAAGGCATAGCTTCCTGGAGAATGACACAAAGGCTTTTCAACACTAGAGCATAGAATGGACGTATTTCATAATCTAAACTCTTTCTTCTGTGTGAGGAACTCCTTGAATCTCATCTATTTTGGGCCAGTGGTGCATGTTCTAGATGGGAGAGAAAGACCGGGGGTGCTGTCTTTGATGCTTCTGACTTCTGTTTGCTTGATCTGAACCTCTTGATTTCATGTATACTTCAAATTATTTAGTAAAGCATACTACTGGGTATGATCTCTGATTAGTGTGAGTTTGATTTGACAGTCCAATATTATGTGTTAGTTCATCTCTGTCAGGGGTGGGGAAAGATGTGTGAAAGAATTCAGCTTAATTATTCAAGTCATTTAGTGGCTTAAAATGCAATCCCTTTCAGTTTAACTCAATTTCTGTTTCAATGAATACTCAGCCTTTGGGTATCCTTCTCCTCCCCGTTCTTCCTGGAGAACATCTCTTTACTGCCCTCTAGTTTTTACAACCTCCACTGAGTTATGTGTTCTGCTCAGTCTGGTTAAAAGCCTGTGCTCACCTGCCTGTGGCTGGTTTGACTCATGTTCTGCTGTCTTTTCATGGCCAAGAAATGGTGATTCTCCTTATTCCCCTCCAACCATAGCAGCTTGGTTCGTAAGAGGAAAGTAGGAACAATGTTTAGAGCATTGTAGTTTACAACATGCATCTATGACACATTACTTCTCAGGCAAAGGATTCGATCTTAAAAATATATAGCAATGCATGAGAACCACCAGGTAATGGACTAGAGATCATGGTCAAACTCTTGGCATGTACTGAGTAAGGAAGAATAATTTCTGTCTTTTTCATATATGAAAGTTAGAAATGTATACAGAGAGACTAACATATAACCTGTGCATTTCATGTTGCCATCTTTTCTCAGAATGCCAATCAGGTAGTCACTCTTTTCTCATCCTTTTTTCTCTAAAGGCTAGAGACCCAATCATGTACGTCCAGCTCTACCTGAGCACCAGCTCAAGTGAAAAGATACTTGATAGAGCATAGCTGGATTCAAATAAGTCTCCTTTAAATGATAATTAATGATTCTCAGAAAATAATAAAAGAATATAATTGAAGTTTCAAACAAAAATGAATAGTATGAGATAAAATTATGCTCAGAATTATTTCATATTTAAGTTAGACATTACAAATCAGTGTGTATATCTTACAAAAATGAGTTTGGTTTTGCCATCTAATCCCACCTCACTTGAGTTTTGGCAATAGTTTTCTATCCAGATCTTGATAGATCAAAATTTTATTTCTGCTATCGTGCCCTCAATGTTGTAGTCTCTTTGGTTTCTCCCTGGAGATTGCAGGGAGATGACAGCCTAATCCTCCTATTTGCTTTGGATTTAGATAATCAATTACTGGGGCTCTACTGCCCACTGTACAAATTCTTATAACTGTATTTCACTTTTTTCCTGAACTCTCTCTTTCCGTAATATATGCAACCTATGGATCGTGCAGTTTATTGTGGGCTATTTCCTGAAGAATACACTTCTAGGTATGGCACCACACTGTATTTTCTCATCTCCTACTTGCTTTTTTTTTTGCTCTTTTTGCCAAACACACCTTTCTCATATTATTGCGGTCTATTGTCATTGGGCTTTTCCTTTCTCTTTGTGTTCCTATCTTCTGTGCTAAAAGCTATTTTACTCTTTGGTTTTACTATCCTATGGTTGGTGCCTAAAGGCCTTTATGAATAAGAAAGAATCAGTGTTTGACAGACGATCTAAGAAAACCACAATCCCTGGCATTATAGCATTTTGGCTTTAATCTGTTTCTGCCCATTTGAAGTGAGTTATACAAAGTCACCCTCTTTAACATCACACTGATCCAATTGGATGAAGCCACACCTTCCTATCATGTTTTGTTTTTAGATCATTTGCGAAGGGTATGATCCACTTTTCTATTGTATTTTTGGCTCCAGTTCTATCCTCATTGGTCTGGACTGCTGCTAGATTAATTTTTCTAAGACTCAGATGCGATTTTCATTTTCATGCTCAGAAACAGAGAACAGCTTCTCCACACAGAATAAAGTCCACGTCCTATGGCGTGCCATTCGGGACCCTACATTCACCTGACATCGACCTTAACTATAACCTGCCTTTCCAGTATTACTTCTCCCTTCTCTCTTTCGTGTACCCTTTCATGAATTCACTGCATCGCTCAGTCTTCTTTGTACACCCAATGTATTCTGTAGCTCCAGGGACTTAGTACTTTGTTGGCTGCTACCTGGACTGTTCTTTCTCTTCATCTCTTGATGACCCATGTCCTTTTTATTTTTCTTGATTTACCTTAAATGCTACTGTCTCCCTAAGCCTGGAACGCTTACACTACTCTCCCCAGATACTTGAAATAAACTGTCCTCATTCTAAAAATCAAGGGCACTTACTACATTTTATCTTGAGCTTAGTCACTCGTGTTGATTCATCAAAAACTGAAAATTGGGGGCCGGCCTGGTGTCGTAGTTGTTAAGTTCACATGCTCTGCTTCTACAGCCTGGGGTTCGCAGGCCCGGATCTCAGGTGCAGACCTACACACCACTCATCAAGCCATGCTGTGGCGGCATCCGCCATACAAAATAGAGGAAGATCGGCACAGACGTTAGCTGAGGGCCAATCTCCCTCACCAATAAATAAATAAATAAATAAATAAATAAATAAATAAATAAAATTAAAAAAATAGAAAATACCAAATAAAATCCCTGAAAATTGAACCTGTGTGAAACACAGTTTTAGGCCCTCAGTGAACAAAGCAGACAAAAATCCTGGCCCACATGGAGCTTATCTGGTCGTGTTACAGCTGCCTAGGGGAGTTGTAAAATGTTGGTTTATAACTGCTTGCACTGGTAGATGAAGGGAGAAGATCAAGTGTCAGCACGTTTACGTGCTCCTAATGTTTTACTAACGCAAAAATAAATGGGCTCTCATTGAGGAATGCTGCTGCCTAATGACCGAAAGAAATGTGCTAGTTCTTGATCTATCACTCTATTTTGTTACACTAAGAAATAGAGTTGCACTTGAGGCCTTGAGGAATAAGTGCTGCTTTGGGAGAGATGGATTAGTGAAGCACAAACTCTCCTTTGTGAAGACAGGAACAAGAGAGAAACAACGTAGGACTGCCAAGGTCACCAGGCAGGCCTACTCTATCTGGTGTGTATCCTGCTGTTTCAGGTTCTTCTGTGAGACTTGATTCAACTCTTCAGTTTCCCCTGGACAAGCAGTGGAGGTGATGGCCCAGCTATGTCCTTACCATGACCCAAGAGGAGCCATGACACCATTTTTATCGCCAAACCACTTCTCTTCTTGCCCTGGTACGAGGCAGAGGTTGGTGGATGGTGCCATGTTATTGGCAAGCCCAGCAAACAAACATCTTGCTCAAGAAGTTGGGTGAGGATTGGGATAAACTCTGTCTTGTCCTGCTTTTCCCTTACAGAGTCCATCAGGATCATCTATTTCTTCATGTCTTACTGTGAGCTTATATTAATGATAATAATCAAGATTTCATTTGGCTCATGTAGGGTCTTATCCTGTTTCAAAAGTCTCTTATCTTCAAATACAATATTTCCGGGAGTTCCTTAAGTATGCTTTATATGTTTTCATTGACAAGCTGGTTGGAATGACCACAGGTTATGTAGTGGTCAGTCTTGTTGCTTCTACTAAATTGTACTATATTTTCTGGGCCCTGTTGCTCTCCTAGGAATCACTTTTGTTTCTTCCGGGCTCTGTAATGCCTATAGGGGCTGCTGTGGATGACTGTTGCATCCTTGGATATCACCACACACTGCAGGCCCCAGTCCCTGTCAGGCCCTGTTTTTCTTTTCCACTGGGCACCAGAGACTCCTATCACACAATGATACCGTTTTTGCCATTTCCAATTAGGCACCACAATTGAGAAACTGAAGTTGTCATGGAACCAAAACTGCTCAGTGGTCTTTGGCAAAGTGAGGAGAGAAATACCGTCTCCCCTTTCTGTATTTTATTCTGTTGCAAGCGGGAAGCAAGAGTGAGTCTCCTGCTCTTATACACTTCCAGAATAACTTGAACATACTGATCTTTTCTTTTTCTCCCCCCCCTTTTCTTTTTCTTTCCTTTCTTCCTTCCTTCCTCTCTCCCTCTGTTTCTTCCTTCCTTCCTTCTTTCCTCCCTCCCTCCCTTCCTTCCTCCCTTCCTCCCTCCCTTCCCTCCTCCCTCCCTCTGTTTCTTCCTTCCTTCCTTCCTTCCTTCCTTCCTTCCTTCCTTCCTTCCTCCCTTCCTCCCTTCCTCCCTTCCTCTGTCTCTCTCTCCTTTTTTCCTTTACATTCTCTTTTCCTGAGAACTGGGCATTAGTCCGTGTGAAAGCAGACAGAACTTTTTGAGTACTCTCCCTCTTCTTATAAACTGTTTTCCAGAGACTTCTAAATCTCTCAAGTAAAGAGATCATGGAGGTCAAGGTCAACTAATTCAACAGATATGCTACGGCAGGTTCTATAATATAGTAAGGACTCAAAAAATGGCTGTTGAATGAAAAAACATGGACTATCAGCTTAAGTTCAGTTTGAAATCACTGTGCAGAATTTTTTTGGTGCATGTTGTATTTCTTCTAAATTTCTTAGAGACAAAGATGTGCTTTCATTCAACTTTGCACCATCTAAAACTCCTTGCTTAGTATTTTGCGTGTTATGGCTTAAACATATTTTTCGATGTAACGAATGATGTTTCCTTTATGTTTACACTAAAAATACATATGTGTGAGATGTATCACACAGTAAAATATGGCTGATAACTGGTATATAGTCCAAAGTTTACATTTGGGAAGCTTTAGTGTTGCTTGCATATTATAATTTAATGTTTGCAAGATGGTTATCTTTACTCTTAAGGGATAGGTGTTAGTCCTTTGTGGTCTTAGAATTTTAAAATTTCTATTTTAACTAATTGTTAGCATTAGACATTTTTCAAAAAGTGTTTTGTTTATATAAATCCTATCAGAATGAATGACTTTGTTTTAAACAAGTGAGAAAACATCTATATATTGTCACAAAAGCCAATATAACACAAAACAACAGTCACAAAATATTACCAATGTTAAGAAAAAATAAATGCATTTGTCTAGGGTCTTATGCTAAATATTATTTATTTGCTCGGTATTTGTTAGGATTATTTACATGCTGGAAAGACATATATATATTTTTTTTCCAGCTGTGTATGAGGGTTCCTGTTTCTCCACATCCTCTCCAACATTTTTTGTTTTTTGTCTTGGTGATTATAGCCATTCTAACGGGCATGAGGTGATATCTTAGTGTTGTTTTGATTTGCATTTCCCTGATGATTAATGATGTTGAACATCTTTTCATGTGCCTATTGGCCATCTGTATATCTTCTTTGGAGAAGAGTCTGTTCATTTCCTCTGCCCATCTTTTGATTGGGTTGTTTGTTTTTTTGTTGTTCAGTTGTGTGAGTTCTTTATATACTATGGAGATCAACCCCTTGTCAGATATATGTTTTGCAAATATTCTCTCCTAGCTGGTGCGTTGTCTGTTCATCTTGATTCTGGTTTCGTTTATCTTGTAGAAGCTCTTTAATCTGATAAAGTCCCACTTGCTTATTTTTTCTTTAGTTTCCCTAGTCTGGGTAGGCATGTCATCTGAAGAGATTCCTTTATGACCAATGTCAAATAGTGTGTTGCCTATATTTTCGTCTATGAGTTTTATAGTTTCAGGTCTCACCTTCAGGTCTTTGATCCATTTTGAGTTAATTTTTGTGAATGGCGATAGCAGATGGTCCATTTTCATTATTTTGCATGTGGCTGTCCAGTTTTCCCAACACCATTTATTGAAGAGACTTTCCTTTCTCCATTGTATGTTCTTAGCTCCTTTGTCAAAAATTAGCTCTTCGTATATGTGTGTTTTTATTTCTGGGTTAGAAAGACATATTTTAAATTTTATTTTCTTGTAGCTACACGTCATTACATTGTATAACATTTCATCTAGCAATACATGAATGCTGTTAAGGTGGGCTGTGGAACAGCGGTAAAGATGACCTAAAGGAAAATGTTCCCTTAGTGACAGGAGAAGCTGAAAGAGTTTCAAAATTTGTGAAAAGAATAAGATCTAGAAATAGGATAAATTATTTACTTGGAGCTGAAATTATGCTGACAATTTAGGGGGGGAAATTTGAGGTGAGACAGGTGTGACAATATTAGCATGATTCTTTATAATCATGATTTCAATGGTGTGATGTTACTAGACAGCTGAACTGCCTTTTTTAGTCTTGTGTATCTAAACAGGATATTCGTGTTAATTTTGAGATCAAGGGTTTTAAATGTATAGGTAAAATTTCTCTTACAGCTTACACAGTGGACATGAATGAAAAATCAATGTATGGTGTGCAAGTTCCTTAGTTGAGTGCTTGGCAATATCGTGTGTTAGTTATTTAGGCCAGAAGAAACAGCTTTTTCATCTTAAACATCAAATCCATTGACAAAGCCTCTTGATTTTATTTTCTCAATATCTTATAAATCTTCCTACTTCTTTCATCAAAATCGTTGTAGTCCTTGGGGGCTGGCCTGGTGGCATAGCAATTGGGTTCGCGTGCTCCACTTCTGCAGCCCAGAGTTTGCAGGTTCGGATCCCAGGAATGGACTGATGCACTGCTTGTCAAGACATGCTGTGGGGGCGTCCCATACAAAGTAGAGGAAGATGGGCACGGATGTTAGCCCAGGGTCAATCTTCCTCAGCAAAAAAGAGGAAGATTGGCATCGGACGTTAGTTCAGGGCTAATCTTCCTCACACACACACACACAAAATCACTGTAGTCCCAGTTACCATCCTTTTCATCTGAACTACTGAAATAGTCACTACAAAAGCTTTCTGGACCTAATTCCAATGTGTATGTGGAGGCTTCCCGACACCAGCAAGCAGTTCTTGGATGCCAGCAGGGTGTCAGAGGATTTGACTCAATTCTGACACTATCTACCTGGAGAAAGAATCAGATTCCACAGGTAAAGGGCTCAGTCGCACAAAACAGCCCTCCATTTCAGACGCCATTGCAAGCTAAGATTGTTATCTGTGCTTCTGACCAAATGGCTACAAACTGGAGGTTCCAGTGACCCTCTCAGGATGCCACTTGCAAGTCCAGCTTGTGACCTGTACTTCTCACAGACCGGCAATAAATCAGAGGTTCCCATGACTCCCTCCTCAGGTTCAATTAATTTGCTAGAATGGCTCACAAAACTCTAGAAAACCTGTTTACTTACTAGATTGCTGATTTATTACAAAGGATATTAAAGGATGCAAATCAACAGCCAGACATATAGGGATATATGTATAGAGAGATATATAGGGTGAGGAGATATATAGGGCGAAGAGATATATAGGGCAACGTCCTGAACAAAGGAGCTCCTGTTATTGTGGAGCTTGGAGCCCCGGGTGAGGTGGCACATGGAAGCTTCCTGGTTCCCAGCATGGAAGATCTCTGAATAAAAA
This sequence comes from Diceros bicornis minor, assembly GCF_020826845.1. NCBI lineage: Eukaryota > Metazoa > Chordata > Mammalia > Perissodactyla > Rhinocerotidae > Diceros > Diceros bicornis. The sequence goes on from NC_080744.1 coordinate 19,615,863, forward strand.
GGGCCAATGAGCGTCCTTTTGGGTTTTTATGGAGGCTTCATTGCATGGTCATGATTGACTAAGTCATGGGCCATTGGCCATTGACCTCAAGCCCCCCTCTGCTCCCTGGAAATCAAGGGGTGAGACTAAAAGTTCCAATCCTCTGATCACATGGCTGGTTCTCCTGGCAACCAGCCCCCACCCTTGGGTGGGGTCCAAAAGTCACCATCATCAACATAAACAAGACACCTTTCACCTTTACGGCCCTGAAGCGTTTTCAGGAACTAAGGACAAATACTATAACCAAAGATGCTTCAGTTAGTAATTTATCTTTTAGAACAATTAAAAACAAGAAAAAATGAATTTTGTATTTACCTTCATTTATGACATTTCCAACGTTCTTTATTTCTTGATGTAGATACAGTTTTCTCTCTGGTATCATATTTCTGCTGCCTGAAACATTTCCTTTGGCTTTTATTATAATACAAATCAGCTGGCAATGAATTGTCCAAATTTTTCTTTCCCTGATAAAGTCTTTATTTCTCTTTTATTTTTGACATATTTTTTCAGAGTATAGAATTCTTAGTTAATTTTTTTTCTTTCAGCACTTTAAAGATGTCACTATATTTATAGTTTTCTGGCTTGCATTGTTTATGATGAGACGTTTGCTATAATTTTCCTCTTTGTTCCTCTGTATGTTATGTGCCTTTAATCTTTGGCTTTTTAAAAGATATTTTCTTCTTTTTCCCTTTTAAGTAGTTTGAATATGATATGTCTAAGTGTGTGTGTATTTTATATTTATCCTGCCTAATTGTTCATTGAGATTCTTGGATCTGTGTTTTGGAAAATTGTCAGCCATTATCTCTTCAAATATTTACTTTTCCTAGTTCACTTGTTATCTCCTTTTAAGATTCTAATGGCATATATGTTAGGCTGTTGATATTGTCTCACAGCTCTTGTATGCTCTCCTCTTTTGTTTTTCTTTTTTTCCTCTTTCCTAATCTTTCTGTTTGTGGTTCAGTTTGGGTTATTTCTATTAATCTGTTTTCAGAATCACTGATTCCTCTGCTACATCTACTGATAAACTTGTCAAAGGCGTTCTTCACTGATGTTTCCATGTTTTTCATTTCAAGCATGTTCATTTAATTCTTTCTTTTGATTTCCTCTTTCTGCTGAAATTTCCCATCAGATTTTGAATATTATCTCCCTTTTCCATTGAATCCTTTTACATGTTAATCATTGTTATTCAAAATTCCCTGTGTTAAAGTTCTCATATTTAGGAAGTCTGGTTTCGTGGATTGTTTTGTCTCTTGAAAGTGATTTTTTTTTTTTTTTTGGCTTCCTTTTATGCCTTTAATCTTTTGTTGAAAGCTGACATCTTGTGTAGGATTATAGTCTGGCATGGAGGTGAATAGATTTCTATGCCTGGAAATGGGTACACAATTTTTTGTTGTTAGCCCTCTGCTGTGGAGGGTTGAGTCAATTAACCAGGAATTGAACTGAGTTTGGCCTATCTTGTTGCTAGGGTTAACCTCTGTGCACCACAGACTTCAAATTCCTCTAGCATTACCTTGTGTGTAAGGTGGAGACTGGTTTGCCACAGGGTTTTGCTCAATATTTGTTTTTTCCTCAGCTTTAGGTCTTCCCTTTGAACATGTACATCAGACAGGGTCTTTCTTTACTCTCCAAGCAGAAGACTGCTGCTGTTTGATGCCTGCTAGTCTGGTGGTGGGGCAGGAAGAGAAAGACATTCTCCATTCTTCTGGTTCAGCATTAATCTTAGGTAAGCGCTGTACCCCTGGATTCTGGTTGGGGGTGGGGTGCTTTCTCAGTGATCCTCCCCTCTTCCCCCAGTTGTGAGTTTCAGCCCAGAATGCATTTTTCTCCTCCTTCAGGGGTAGAGAGACTGTTTCGTTTCATTCTTTCAGATACCAGCGCCATAAAGAGAACATCTTCACTAGTGCTCTAAAGGGCAACAGGATTTGCTGCCCTTCACCCAGCGGTTTAAGGCTTTTGTTCCCTAAGAGAGATAGGGGAGAAGAATCTGGGCAGAGCATCATGCCTTTTTTGCAGTCCTTTTGCTTATTTTAAACTTTTGTATCTCTTCTTTCACTCAACAGTACGTTTGAGATACTTGCATGTGTTTTGGGTATAGTTTGTTCATTATTATTGCTGAGGAGAGTATCATTTGTCAATAGACTGCTATTTATTTATCCATTCCACTGTTATTGGATATTTGGGATGTTTCCAGTTTGGGTTTATTATGAATAGAGCTGCTATATATGTAAGGTGGAGACTGGTTTGTACATGAGTTTTGGTGAACATATATATTTTCTTTTTGTTGGGTATATTTATATCTACGAGATAAATTGCTGAACCATAAGCTATGCATATAATTAGCTTAAGGAGAGCCTGCCTAAAATTTTTCAGAGTCATAATACCGATATACATTCCCACTAGCAATGTAAGCAAGTTTCAGTTTCTCCAAATTCTTTCCAGCACTTGGAATTTTCTTTCCTTTTCATGTAGCCATTCTAGAGAATATTAAATTGTTTTAATTGTTTCCCTTATGACTAATGAAGTTGGCCAACTTTTCACATCTTGGCCATTTGGTTAGCCTCTTTTTTGAATTGCCTGATTAAGTCCTTTATTCATGTTTCTACAACTGGTGTTTTGTTCATATTTTTACGACTGGCACAGAATACAAAAATCGGATATGGACTACATATATATGTCGACTGATTTAAGACTCTGAGCGAAGTGGAGAGGGTACCTTTTCAATAAATGTGGGTGTTAGGATTATGGATGACTTTATTTTAATTCCTGTCTTTATCTTTTTTATTTTTTCTAAATGTTCTACAATGAATATATATGACTTTAATCAGTAAAAAGGATTGAAAACTAAAAATTAAGTCCTGTCATGACATAAATATTGTTTGCTGATATGTATTGATATGTACACTGTAATTTTGATCCATGCATTGACCCAATCAGCAAAATGGTGAAATCTGGCTAGAAGTTTAGAACTTATTTCACAAGAGGAGAAGCTATGTATGTTTTATTCAGTATTCTTTCCACAGTCTTTATGACAATATGAATAAATGAATGAATGGGTGAATAAATACTTGACCCAGAGAAATCCCCTTTTGTGATTAATGAATAATCTCTATGCTTACTACCCATAAGTGCTATTACAATTTTTTTTTTTATTTTTTTTGGTGAGGAAGGTTAGCCCAGAGCTAACATCTGTTGCCAATCCCCCTCTTTTTGCTGAGGAAGATTGGCCCTGGACTAACATCCATGCCCATCTTCCTCTACTTTATATGTGGGACCCCTGCCACAGCATGGCTTGATAAGCTGTGCATAGGTCCATGCCTGGGATCTGGCCCGTGAACCGTGGGCTGCTGAAGCAGAGCATGCAAACTTAACTGCTACCTCAAGAGGGCCGGCCCCAGTGCTATTACCATTTTTATTTTTGATGTACTGCTAAATCATTAGCCTCAAAACTGTGTTTGCTTAATTGTAAAGGCTAAATATATGGGTTATGTAATTTTTGAGGGTATTAACTGAAATGATAGTTGTATTCTTAGAAAGAAATTATATTCTTGGTGAATTTTTCCAAATGTTGTATTAAGTAGTGTAACATTTTGAATAGAAAAGAGATTGGTTTTTAATTTCTAACTGATGGCTCACTACTTTTATTATGTTTGTTTATCTCACTAAATCCCTATTAAAGATGTGGGGATTTTTTGCCTTGTTTGGAATAGAATTTACTAGAATTTTTGTTAGATGTTACGTAGAGTTTAAAAATAGTAAACTTTGAATATCAATTTTGCAAAATATGAAACTCCTTTACAACATTGTTATTAAGGACAAGACTTATACCTTCATGTAGAGTATGATATGAATATTATAAGATTGTTAAGCAAATAGTTGATTTATAATAAGGTATATATTTACTATAATGTTCTTCCCAAAATCAATTAAAAAAAAAACACTCAGTTTTTATATTAGAATATAAAAGGTCATGAGAAAAATGGTTGGATTTATTACTTAAAAGTTCTCTAAATGGAACACATATATATACCAGCCTGCCAAAACAATTTAATCTGATTTAGTTACTGTTAGCACAGCTTAAAATATAATTCATTCAATAATATGTCTGCAAACCCATTGATTGTAGACATTGTACTATGCAAAATATAAAGCTAACAGTAACTAATACTCTTCAGAAATATGGTAGTCTTTGCAGTTGTTTGGAATTAATTTGTTTTGAGTAAACAGAAATTAGTCTGTTAAATGAAGCTTATGAAAAAAGGATTACAAAGGGGTAGGAGACCATTTCACCAGGATAGCTTAAAACCCACACATTTGTATGAGTCAGGAGAAGTACTGTCTTTTGAAAATGATCTTATCCCTTCCAATTGCCTGAGCTTTGTGCCTCCTGATGTGATCCGGAGATCTGGCAAAGTAGAAACATATTTAGAATCTTACTCATTAGAATACTGAACTCATCCATCAGCAGGATTGACAAGGTCTTAGACAAAGCATTTTGCCTGGCATACAACCTGTACTGAGATTTTCCTGTGGCTATAATGTACCACACCTGACAGATGTTTGAGTCATTTAACACAGCAGGAGGTACTCATAAACACCACAGACTGGCATTCAACATGATAGGGATTATTTTTCTTTTGTCTGCCTGAAGTTATACGGCCTATAATCAACAAAGGATTTAGGCACAACTAGCTAAAACATAGGGTGTGATATCATTTATATGCAATATTTCTCTTCCTTATAAAGCTTACAAAATGTCCCAGAGGCTGAGATACTTTTTGACACAGATGAAGCATATTTTACGTATGTTTCCCTTTTCAAATTGGTTCAGAAAAGAAAAGCTCAAGGGTATTATTTGCTCATGGAGTGAAGACAATATATCACCTATTTATTTTCTTGATTGTTCCTTAAAGATGTAAATGGGCTTTACTAAATCCATGTTAATTTTTAAGTTCAACAAGGAGGGATAAAGTAGAACAACCTCAAGGACACTAGTTAAAAATCCCCAATAATAATTTATCTGAATCAGAAAAAGAAAGGCAGAAATAAATGTACACCATCTGTAGTTTTAAAAATTATACTCTATGTCCTAAGGGATGGAGATGGATGCTATTAATTTGAATGTCATGTTTGCATAGAATGAAGCACAGCAATTTTAAATTTGGCTTTATTAAAGTTTCTCTTTTAGCTCAAGTTTCTCATTTGGTAAATAGCAATCGGAAGAAATGCTCACTGATAAAGTTTATTTAGGTCCTTTGGGGAGCAGTAACAGGCAGGGGGGCACAGTACTTTCAAAACAGCATTTTATTGCATTTACAAATTATTACATAATCAAAATAATCTTGCATTCTACAACTATATAGATACTTCAAAAATAGGAAAATTAACAATACCTTAAAGGCACAAATAAATACAGGAATTGAACCATGGTGCTTCCCTCATATATAACACTTATTTTAGAAGTTGTTTTTGTAAGCATGAATTTGTTGGAAAAAGATTCCATTTTGTTTTGCACAGGTCATGGCTTTTTCCAGTTTGCTTTAGGGTTCAATGATTTGCTGGATGCAGCTGCATATGCAGATGCAGAAACTGTTTCATCCTAGGAAATAACCATAGTTGAGCATTTATATGCCAAGGTGAATCTGCAGAAGTTAACAAAAACATTCTTTAAGGCTATGCCCAAACACAAGGAATAGTTGGAATTCAGAAAAACACATAAAAGTCAGAAAGGTTGAAATTAGTCAAACGATTTATCTTTCCAGTGTTTTATTTGTTCCTGTTTCTAGCTACAGTATATTAATTACTTTCCTAATATTCATACCCTAACTCCTGCATTTCCAGGCCGGTGACCCATGCTGACATTTTATTTTTAATCCATTGATAGTTATATTTTGAGGAAGATTTTTCTTAGCTAGCTTCAGGATTAGAGATTCTGCCCTGCTGGCTACTTTGGAAAGGAGCTTCTTAAGTCCATTGGGATCTGTATATGTATATCTGTGGTTTTGTTTTTATTTTAAACAAATTCATACAGAAAATCAGAGCTTTGAAATGATATAAAAGGGAGCCACAATGTGGGTGCTGAATATATGCTAGTCCCTTCAACTAGAAAGATTTTCCTTCAGATTTAAGCTCAGTTTCCATTTCCTTAGGGAAGCCCTACCTGACCCTTCTGACTAGCTCAAGTCCCCCTATTATGTGCTTTTAGAACACCACGTAACACTTATTTTTAATGAGTGTCACTATTGCAGCTTCACATTTATTTTTTATTTCATTATCATCTGTCTCTCCCCCTAAACTCCAAGCTCCATAACTATAGGGATTGTATCTATTTTTCTCATCCTTATATCCTTGGCGCCTAGCATGTGGTGGGGACTCAGTAAATGGTTGCTGAATGAATGAGTTTTATAAAATACTACTTTATATTATTTATATAATTTTTTAATGTTTAATTATAATTTTGAAACATTGTCAAAACATAAGCTACTGTTCTAACATTTTGCTTTGTGTATATCGTATGGTTTTCGCAGACCAATAAATAACACTCTCTTTCCCTCCCTACTGTGGAATCATTTGAGAGATATATCCAAAAATCAGCTATTGGAGGACATGGCTTAAATGTGTGGCCATAGTGGTGTTATTAATTCCTCATCTTTACTCATCTCAACCTTACTTACTAGTCATAGTCAGGTCCCTACTTGGAAGTAAAGTGGAGTAAAAATTACCTTCAATCAATGGATACATTAGAAGAGGGAAACACCTCAAAGGGGAAAATGATGGCAAAGGGTTTAGAGATGATTCAAAAGATCTTGAAGACAGAGAAAGTAAATGGGATGAGACCATTATCCCTCAGGAGGCATTTACTGTCTTTTCACCTTCAAAAGAGAGTGCACACGAACACAGAGGCAGTCTGCATAGAGCTCAGCAGTCTCATGTAGGCACCTCTGGAGCGGAGGCCACACTCTTCAGTGAGGAGTTGAGCAGTCAGCATGGCTTCTCTGTCTGGGTAAACATTTGTGCTCCCTGGTGTTGGCTTGGCCTCCCCGCGGCCCCTGAGAGTATTTATGAGTCTATGTATGCTGACCCCCTTCCCCTCCACCTGGTCCCCTCAGATTCAGTTCTCTCTACTCCCACCTTCGACTTCCACTAAAGTCACACCCCATCCACCAACATCCCCTGTGCCTCTCTCACAAATTCAGGTGACTCACCTGTATTTCTCCAAGGAGGTATGCGTGGAATGATCTAGTTCTTCTTCTGATCTCTCCAAATTTATTACTTTGGCTGTGAAAAGCTCCTTATCTTCTTCCTTCTCCTTCTCTTTCTTTATTCTAGAAAGCCACTTCTGGAGTAAAAAATAAAAGAAACCAAACATTGATATACTTTGATATTTTTTTTCACCTTTCACTATAGCAATCATACTTCTCCCTAAAACAATGGTGAAGTCTTTTACCCACTGGGGGAAAAATCACATATAAAGAAGTGGGAAAAAGAAAATAACATGGATTAATATTCCAAGACAGTATTTTGCTACATCATTATTTTTGACTTTCAAAATGACACTCTCAAATGAACACAACTACCCCCATTTATCAACAAAAAACCAATACACTGACAATGCAAGTTTGTCACAGTCACAGTCACAGCCAGAACTAAGCCCAGAAACTTGCAAGTTTGTCACAGTCACAGTCACAGCCAGAACTAAGCCCAGAAACTCTGGGTCCAAAGCTCATGATACAGTGCTTTTCCAAAGAAGCTCTAAAATGTTCTCTCTCACCTCAGAACCTTTGCACATGCTGCTTTCTTTGCCCAATGCCTAGCTAACCCCTACTATACACATCTCCAGAGTGGGTTGATGGGTGTGTATGTCCCGGGGTTTGCATGGAATGATCCACTGACGTATTGAAAGAAAATACTACAACTTCAATTTCTGTATTTCTATCTACAGAGTAGAAATAAGTAAAACTTTATAAATGTGTACTCTGACTTGATCCTGGTGCCCTCAGTAGGGCACGGTGCCCTGGATGCCCTGAAGGATTTTTAGAAAGGGAGGAAATTCCACAGTGAGGAGAGGGCATAGTAAAACCCTTCCTCTTGTTCTCACACTGTATGGTGCAATGTTTTACAGTTTACCCACACCCAGGTAAGTGGATTTATAGCTTATACACTCTCATTCTAAATAAACTAAGTCTCACAAAATGGGCAATAAAAATTTTTCTAAAGGAACCCTCTAGACTGAAGCCGATACTATTATTGCAAGCACAAGCAAAATGACAAGAAAAGAACAAAGCTAACACATTGCCTATCATGAATGTGAGCTCTTTTTTTTCAGTTGTGACACATGAAGTAAAAGATAACTGGTAGACAAGTTATTGCTCCTCAAATTAGAAACTCTCAAGAAGAAAAATATAGGATATTATGTATAGTATTCTTAACAGTAAGCCCCAGTGTATGTGTGATTTGTGCTTTATTAAGTATTAACTGTTGATAGTAGTGTGTATATAATTTATAAATGCATATTTTTCATGGATGGAGTGGGGTATGTGATAAAAAGATACCAATACTTACTAATCATTTAGGATTCAGTTTAGACATTACATCATCTAGAAAACATGTGTTGAGCCCACCCTGCTGTTCCTTTTCCTATGGTCTCTTGGAAACTTTTACTTTATTCTATCATAATACTTTTGCAGAATCTACTAGAATTTTCTGTTGGCAGCTACCTCTCCCCCGAGAGCGTGATGGCAGGGACAGTGGCTTACTCATATTCTAATTCCAATGGTAAAGTAATTTGTCTGACACATAGAAGGTATTGAGGAAATAAATGAATAAATATTCAAAAATCTACCAGAGTGGGAGCTGATATGATAGAATTGGGCTCCAGCAAACCGAGGCATAGCTCCCCACTTTCGAATCATCCTTTAAAAGCTAGGGCAAAATCCAGCCATTTGTGACAACATGGATGGACATTGAGGGTATTATGCAAAGTGAAATAAGTCAGAGGGAGAAGGTCAAATACCGTATGATTTCCCTCATTAAGTAGTAGATAATAACAACAATAAACAAACACACAGAGACAGAGATTGGATTAGTGGTTACCAGAGGCGAAGGGGGGAGGGAGGAGGGCGAAAAGGATAATTTGGCACATGTGTGTGGTGATGGGTTGTAATTAGTATTTGGGTGGTGAACATGGTGTAATCTATGCAGAAATAGAAGTATAATGATGTACACCTGAAATTTATACAATGTTATAAACCAATGTTACTGCAATAAACAAAAAAATAAAAATAAATAAATAAAAGCTAGGGCAGGCACCCTAGGTCTGGATGGTGTCCTAGCATGCCCCTTTTTGGGCAGTTTTCCCACCGGGCTCAATATTCAGCATATTGAGCACTTTCTCCAGTCACTTCTGCCGGTGGCCCGAGTAACACAGCAAAAATGAGCAAGAGTTTTCTTCACTCTCATTCAATGACGGGTCTCGGTTCAGCTCTCATTGCCTCGTTCTACTCCAGTTCTTCCTGTTCTTGGGCAGACCACAAAATGGATAGCTGATGGATACGAGAGTGATGAAGGATAGCTGATGGATAAGAGAGGGGATGAGGGATAGAAAGGGTGAGAGGGAGAACGTAGACTCTCTAACGCAATGCTCATTACCTCCTTCAACTCTAATGATCACATGTGGAAGGACAATAACAGTCGTAGGCAGCCTCATATACTGGGGTAAGGGACCGCCTCATGATTTGGTACTAAAGAGAACAAGGCCAAAGGCAAAGTCAGGGAGGAAACTGTTATAGGAATCCAGGTTGGGCTAAAGGTGACCTAGAACAAGGTAGAGACAACAGAATTGTGGGGAAGTAGATGAATTTGAGAAACATGAAAGAGATAGAAAGTAAGGATTTGAGTCCTGGATGAGCCCAAATTTCTGGATTAGACAGTTGCGTGCTTAGTGATGCTATTTATTAAGAGAGTGGTCACTGAAGAAAGAGGAACATGTTTTCAGGGTAAAAAAGATGAATATAGGGTAGAAATTAGTCACTTTAATGGTTCCATGCTGAATTCTGGTCTCAACACACAATCAGGCAATGAATGTTAATTGGCAACTTTTGTGTGTTTTCTGGGTCAGGCCTAGATCATATTCTCCATGGTGACACTATCAAACGTTCACTTGTCTCTTCAAACCTGTGTCTGAAAACTCCCCACTCCTGCTCCCTCCACCCTCAGAATCATCCCAGAGACAAAGCACATTCTCCACTTTTCAAAACAAACAGAAATAATCAGGAGAGAGTCCTCCACCCTCCTTTCCCTTTCTGTCATCCCCACTTCCAATCATTCTCTGTTCTTTTTGCTTCTAGGTTATCTTCTGAATCTCTCCATTGCTCTCTTTTCCCACCACCACCAGCCTCATCCAGATCGTTACTGTCTCTTACCTTGATTTGTGCAACAGTCTGCTCCCAGGACCCCAGTTTCCTTTCTTGGTTCTCTCCATTCCATCCTCAATGTTGAAACTAGAATGATCTTACAAAACTGCAAATCGAATGATGTCACACCTTTGCTTCACACCTCTCAGTGGCTTGTTAGCCTGACTTCACAAGCAGCTCTTAATTCTCTAGTATTGTCTCTTGCCACGTCTTCCTGTTCTCCTCACACTGATTCAATTCTTAAAATGCATCACATTTCTTATAACCTTTGGGTATTTGCATATGCATCCTCTGGTGTGAATTATTTGCTTTTTATTTGTATCATTATTATTTTTAATGTTGAGTCTTAACAGTTTTTATTTAAGCGTCACTTCCTCCTGGAAGTTTCCCTGACTCCCACCCTTCCCTCAAATATGGATTAGATTCCCCTCGTACGTGCCCCACCACACCTCATACTTTCTCTATCATAGCACATGTCATGGAGCTTCATAATTTTCTGTTTATTTGTCAAAATCCCAGACTACACTCAGTCAAGGCAGGATCTGTTTCTGTTTTGTAACTGTGTATCTCTTAGTGCCGAATAGAGTTCCTATTATTTGGTAGGTGTTCTATTAGTACTTTCTAATGAATATTGAATGTTGAATCATTTATATGGTATTATTCTATAAACCTGAGAAATTTTGAATGTGTATGAAAACTAAGTTAAATGAAGAGTTTGACTTTTATCAATGTAAATGGCCAACCTTAATAATTGATAATTTGACACATTGGAATCTTGCTTTTGACTTTCTGGAGTATTTTGGTAATCATTTAAAATAATTTGTTAATATAGATACCATCTTGAAATTGCAGTCTTCCCATTTTTTCCTAACCTGTCACAATATGTTGAGATCTGAGAAAGCCTGAATTTCTGAGATTTTGACTAGGGCAAATACAACTTCTTTAAATTATATTTACTTATGAGTGTTATAATGTTCTAAAAGCAGACTCTTTTCTCCTTAGACGTAACTAGTCATTTGTCGTTTTCTATCTATAGAACACAGTTCTCCATGCTAAGTTAACTATCATTTGCTATCATTACCATATAACTGAATATCACCCCTATTCTCTTTAGGTCACTTTGAATTCTGCTGTTATCTTTTAAAACCTTCTTATTGAATCCATCCTGCACATAGCCTTTTAGAAATATTCAGTGAATTTCTTTCACTATCTATGGGACTAAGTTTCAAAATTTAATTCAGGAGAAATTTTTCTTCCCAAACTAATACTTGTAGAATTTCCATTTTATAAATCAGATGTGTGTGTATGTGGGTGGGTGCTTGGCAAGGAGCCATCCCTGGAAGAAAAGGGAGACACTAGTTTTATGAACTGGAGAGTCAGGAAGAGAGACAAATGGGCTGTAGTGTTTGTAGAGTAAGACAGGAGATTTGAGCAAGCACCATGAGATATGAAAGTCTGGGAAAGGACAAGGATAAAGCTAATTTTCAGGATATTTTGCTGTTTTTCTGTAACATGGTACTCTCATTCTTCATCGTTTCTTCAAGCAAAGTTAATACATTGAACCAACAGATCTCATGGGATATGAATTGCACCTCTCACTACCAAAAATACATGTTGAAACTCCAATCTCAAGAGCAGTAACAATATCAGCCACTCAGAAAATATCATTATTTTTATCTTTCATCTTCCCTTCAATACTTATTTGGTAGAGGCAATTATTCCATCTCGTGAATGAAAATTAAGGCAGGTCCATGCACTTTCAGATCCTCTCTTTGGAAAAAAAATTATGATCATTTTAAGTTTCAAATATAGCCGCTATTCTGTAATTAAAAGTAGCTGGTACCATGTTATAATCCCACTTTGGATCTGATTTAAAGTTAAATTTCTCCCCAGCTGGGGTGTTTTGCAGATAGAAAGTTTAAGAAGGTGGCTTTCTTCATTTTTCTCTTCCCCAGCTTTTGTTTTCTCCCTTCCTCTCCCATTTTACTGAGTTTCCCAGCCCTGCTGAAGAGGGGGAAGGAAAGATGGCAAAGGGGAGCAGGGATGTTTTGGGACTCTGGGTTTGGCTGATGTTTCTCTGGGTGTTGACATTGGTTCTTGGAGCACTCTGCCATTGTTCGTGACACTCAATATCCATTTTCCTGATTCAGGTGGGTGAACTCTCCTCTGACTTATAGCTTATGAGTTCCTTTGGTCTTTGGGAATTTTGTGATTTGCTTGCAGGTTCTCTCACTTGAAGTCCTTTTGCCACTGTGGTTTACTAAATACAACCTCACATTCTTTGTAGCTCTTCTTATCATGAGGCAGAATCTGCCTCCCTATTCTATGAATCTGGGCTGGCCTTGTGGCTTGCTTTGATACAATAGAATATTCTGGAAGTGACATTATGTGACTTCTGAGCTTTGGCCTCATCCTCTTGGAATACTTCTGTTGTCATGTGAAGAAGCCTGGGGTGAAATACAATTTGGATAGAGAGGGAGACCAGCTCCACCACCCCAATTTTTCCATCACTCCAGTTGAGGCTCCCGGAATGTGTGTGGGGCCATCTTACGCTATCCTGCCCGATCCGAGCTGTGCAGCTGACTGAGTGAGCCCCCATAAATGGGTGCAGGTCAGACTGTCCAGTCAATCCACAAAACTGGAGGAAATAAAAAATTGTTCGAAGCCGCAGTTTGGAGTGGTTACACAGCAATAGATCACTGATACAACCATCTAGGTAATTTTACTGGTTAGGCCCTAGAAGAAATGCATGGCTACATGTGGCACATGAGAAATACTCATGCATACTTTACTCTGACAAATTTGGGGAATGCAGGCTGAATTCCATATAACAACCTCTTCTTCAGACGGTCTTTCTCTTCCCTTTTGGATTTTCCAGGCAAGAGCTAAGCACCTCATATCCTCCTAAGGAAAGAGATATATATCAATCTCTTGAGAGTTCCTGTGGAACCTTCTCTCACTAGACTTTGGTTTAGGAAGTATTCTCCTATGTCTCCCACTTTTCCAAAGAAATTCTCCTCAAATTGTCTTTCTTTTCCGTGTAGATAGAGGACATGGTATTGTATATGTGGTATATGTGGCTTTTGACAACTGGTCTACAATCCTTTTCTACAATTCAGATATAAGAAGCTCTAAAGAAAAAAAAAAGAAAGAACAAACATCTCTCTCTTTCTCTCTCTCTCTCTCTAATATATATCTCGCATACTTATTTGGCAGCCATACCACCCTTAAACTAACATGATGCTATTTATAATCCTTATAACCTTTATTTATTCCACTTTGTGGGAATATGCATACATTTTGCTGCAGAAATATTGATATATAATGTCCACTGAGGGTGTTATATAACATACAGCATACTACCTAGAATTTAAAAAAAAATTGAATTATGACACATGTATCTGCAACAGTTTATTTTACTTGTCAACTTGATTGGATCATGGGGTGTCCAGATGTTTGGCTAAATATTATTTCTGAGTATGTTTGTGAGGGTGTTTCTGGATGAGATTAATATTTGAATCAGTAGACTGAGTAAAGCAAACTACCTTGTCCAATGTGGATGGGCATCATCCAATCCTTTGAGGGCTTGAACAGAACAGAAAAGTGAAGGAAGAGGGAATTTGTTCACTTTGCCTGGCTACTTGAGTGGACATCTGCATTCTCCTCCACTTGGACCAAGACTTATACTATTGGCTTCTCTCATTCTCAGGCCTTCAGGCTTGAACTGTAACTATACCCCTGGCTTTCCCGGGCCTCCAGCTTGCAAATGGCATATCGTGGGATTTCTCAACCTCCGTAATTGTGTGAGCCAATTCCATATAATAAATCTCTTTTTTATCTGTCTCATATATATATATATATATTCCATATATATACATGTTGGTATGTTGTATATTAGTTGTATATATATATTGATGTTGTGTGTGTATATATCCTGTGGTTCTGTTTCTCTGGAGAATTCTGAATAATACAACATTCTTTCTTAAATATTTCAGAAAACGTGCTCTGAAGCTCTACAGAAGCTCCTTTTTTCCTTTGAATATTTGCATCCTGATTGAATACCTCATTTTGATGTCTGATATCTATTGTCTTATTATTTTTGTGAAAATGCCCATTTTAACATTTTGTTACATATAGATTATCATTTTTCTTCAAGTTATTAGAATTGGATTTATATTTCTTTTAGAAGAGTTACCATGTATAAGGTAGGATGCAAAAGGACCAGTTTTATTAGATGCTGTGAAGACATGATTTATTTTCTCAAAGAAGTTATCTTCTTAAGGGACCAATAGACTTCTTTGTATCTCCCTTACATCTTAGCCTATTTTTTTCTTTGATGTTAAATAAAAATTGTCAATGGGATTAATCAGTAAGTTAGTGGGCTCAACTGCTCAGCAGACCTGCTCCAGGGGCCTGGTGGAGAAGGCGTGGTGGTGAAAGACGAAGCAGTACATGCAAGTCTCAGGGTTCTCCAATGCACTTGATCTAGTGGATTTCCTCTTTTAATCTGTCTTAAGTAGTGGAATTCATGATTTTCCTTGAAGAAAGAATTGACGCTGCTAGTATGAAATACACAGATGTTTTAGAATTTTTGCATAACTTATTGAATGTTTAAGCTTTTATCTCAACTTTTAATATCAAGTAGCCAAAGCCAATGTTTATTTCATGAACTTAATTCCTGTGCTTTTTTCCACTATCTAAAATTATTATGATTTTAAATGAAAATAATAATGGATCCATACTTAACTTCTGTTGGAACCACTCATTGAACTTTGCAAACATTTTACTTTAGCATTTTCACAATTAAAAAAAAAATTGGCTGTATCTCCCATCAGACTGTGAGCTGTTTGGGGGTAGCTCTGCAGATTAAATTTTTCCTAATATCCTTCACACATAACAGGTGTTTGATATTTATTAGAAATAAATAATTTATATCCTGAGCTATTCTAATTCAGCCCCACATGGACAAAAGTGTCCTACTTTCCCTTCCCTACTTAGGGAAGTAGGGTTTAGGCACACATTCAACATTATCTCCTGCCTTATCTATTTAGTTTAATTGTCTTTTAATTTTTAAATAGATCTTTACAATTTTCAAAGTACTTTCACATATGTCATCTCATTTGACCCTCACCTCTAGGAAACTAACAGAGTCACAGAGAAGAAGAGGTATAAACCACTAAATAATTCCCGTTAAGTCACAGAACTATTAAATATAAAGGTAAATCTAGAAGTCAGTGTTTTCAGTACCATTATGCAACCTTTCAAAGCATAATCTTTCATTATATCCCTAAAGGTTCCCGTTCCTTTTACTTTTTTCTGCATTAAATCATGAAGTTGATGACAAGGAAGTGTGTCATTGAAATGCATTTTTATTTGGATTATGAATTTTTGTGTAAACACTTAAAAAAGTCAATACACTGGAATAAGTATTCCCTAAATATTTTCTCGACTTGACTACACATGGAATTGAAATATAAATATAATAGATATAGAAAACATATAATTTCTTTGTGAAACAAATAGAATGGTTTTGTGAGAATCCTTTAAAGAAATAGTTTAGAGGAGTATGTTGAAAAATCTTTTGGAGAACCTGAAAAAAACACTAAAACACTCTGTAATTTCCAAGTTTGCCACAAGATGGCGGCAAATTCCTTTGTGTAATTTTTAAAATTGCTATCGTTTTCCCAGGTTGAAAAATTAAACTAATTCGTGTTTCCTGCACATTGCTGCAATAGATATGAGCTAGTTGAAGATTGAAATTACAGATTTAATATCCCTTCCTCCAGCCAGAATCCCCCCCTTCACTGTCATTTGTACCAACAACCTCACAGTTCCCTGTAGCGGAAACATTGGTAGCATTATTTATTTTTCTCCTTCCTTTTCTTTTTTTTTATTTATTTTTTTTATTTTTTGTTTATTGCAGTAACATTGGTTTATAACATTGTAAAAATTTCAGGTGTACATCATTGTACTTCTATTTCTGCATAGATTACATCATGTTCACCACCAAAATACTAATTACAACCCATCACCACACACATGTACCGAATTATCCCTTTCACCCTCCTCCCTCCCCCCTTCCCCTCTGGTAACCACCAATCCAATCTCTGTCCCTATGTGTTTGTTTATTGTTGTTATTATGTACTACTTAATGAAGGAAATCATACGGTATTTGACCTTGTCCCTCTGACTTATTCATTGCAGCGTTATTCACAATAGCCAAGACTTGGAAGCAACCTAAGTGCCCATCAAGGGACGAATGGATAAAGAAGATGTGGTATATATACACAATGGAATACTACTCAGCCATAAGAAACGATGAAATCTCCTTCCTTTTCTGATGTATCTCTAATCCTTACTATCAAGCAAATTCTTTGTTTTTTTTGTTTTTGATGTCAAATAGATTAACTTCCTTCTCTCCTCTGTCCCTTTCATGGAAATTGCTTTTAATTGAGCTGTGATGATTATCTGGTTATTATAGCAATTACCTAGTTTCCAGACTCCAAAATGCATTCAAAATGTAACTGGGAAAACACTATTCCTTAGGGGTAAAGGATTAAGGGCTACTATAATTGTATCACTGCCTTGATTCACCCCCTTACTATCTCTGTAATCAAGGCCTTCCATCCTTTTGTTTTTCTCCGACTTTTCTCCAGGCGTTATTCTCAACTCTTTCTCTCCATCTCACTTAAGGTAAGTCTTATTACTTTGACCAGCAGGCAGCTCATTTATTCTCACAACTATCTTCACACATATAATTTTTAGTATGTCATGCATTTCTACCACTCTTTGCCATTTTGTCTCTTTTTGACAGGTTTATTGAAAACTTGCCTCCTCTTGAAAGTATACTTTACCCCGGAGTAGCTCAATGTCACCTTATTGTCTTGTTCCAATCTCCCTAGGACTAGTTGACTTGCAATTTATACCTCTATCTACATATAGATTTATGGATTTTATGCTTTTTTGAAAATGCCCTTTAATTTTTTTTAATTTACATATATATATATATATATTTTTTTTTTTGTGAGGAGGACTAGCCCTGAGCTAACATCCGATGCCAATCCTCCCCTTTTCTCTTGAGGAAGACTGGCCCTGAGCTAACATCCGTGCCCATCTTCCTCTACTTTATATGAGATGCTGCCACAGCATGGCTTGACAGGCTGCTGCGTCAGCGCGCACCTGGGATCTGAACCTGTGAACCCCGGGCCGCCAAAGCAGAGCGCGCACACTTAACCGTTTGCGCCACCGGGCTGGCCCCTTTTTTCATATTTTTTAATTAATGTGATTTCCATTCTTCAGAGGCACCAACCCATAGAGAATAAGATTTAAGATTTCTATTGACTTTCACTTAATTTGTTCCCCAATGTCATCTATAGTATACAATGTAAGTTACTCAATACTTACTTTGATCTATTTTATATCAGAATATAACACAATAAGCTTTTCATAACATCCCAACATCTCAATGATTAAATATTCAATCAAATTTTTATAATATGGCTCTTACTTTATATGTATGAAGGCCTGAATATAATCCTTATATGTATGAAGGCCTGAATATAATCCTGATACTAACTTTTGCCATAAAACCAAACTAATTATACTTTTATAGTGAGGCATATAGATATTTGATTTGAATTAGTCCATTAATATTATAGGGAGATATTGGACTTTGAAAGATTGCCTAAATAGTACTCTAAAGAAAATCATACCTGAACTTTCCACAAAAGATATGCCTTCATCTAGTTTCTATGGAGAACATAGAGAAAATTCTGTAGTATCCCTCAGTTATTATTTCTGTTACATCCCTCAACACTTGCTGGCGAGATATTCTTTGTTTTTGCCCAAGGCAGATGTTTCAGCTCATATAATAGTGTGTTGGAATTTACCCAGGGCTAGATGTGGCTTTGCCTTATTATAATATCATATTTGATCCAATATCTTGACGACTGGTCTGTTTTAATCCTAAGGACATTTTGATTCTTGTAATGGATAATGTTTCCCTCTTTGCTTTTTCTCCTTTTGCAGTAGCAAATTTGGTTCACTTCTAGTAACTGTACAATACAATGTTATACTATTTTGTCATGCTAATTTTATCCTTGGATTTATTATTTTCCCACCCAATTGTTCCTACCTTCCTTTTCCTAATCTTTCTCAATTACTTATTTTTACTGTTCCCTCATATGTATATTTTCATTTTTTAACTGGAATTTTTTATTTTTATGTTTTTATTGAGATATAATTGACATATAACATTATGTTAGTTTCAGGTGTACAACATAATGATTCAATATTTGTATGTATTGTGAAATGATCACCACAATAATTCTAGTTAACATCTATCACCTCACATAGTTGCAATTTTTTTTCTTATGATAAGAACATTCAAGATCTCCTCTCTTAGTAACTTTCCAATATACAATAGAGTATTATTAACTATAGTCACCATGCTGTACATTACATCCCCATGACTTATTTATTTTATAACTGGAAATTTTTACCTTTTGACTCCCTTCACCCATTTTGCCCAGCCCCCATCCTCTGTTTCTGTTAGCATAAATGCCCTCAACGTCCATCCATATTGTTGCAAATGGGAACATTTCCTTCTTTTCAATGGCTGAATAATATTCTGTTGTATATACATACCACATCTTCTTTATCCGTTCATCCATCAATGGACACATAGGTTCCTTGATGTCTTGGCTAGTGTAAATAATGTTGCAATGAACATGGGGGTGCAGATATCTTTTTAAGTTAGTGTTTTTATTTCCTTCAGATAAATACCTGGAAGTGGAATTGTTGAATCATATTGTAGTTCTATTTGTAATTTTTTGAGAAACTTCTATACTGTTTTCCATAGTGGCTTCACCAATTTGCATTCCCACGAGCGGGGCACAAGGGTTCCTTTTTCTCCATGTCTTTCTTGACACTTATTATCTCTTGTCTTCTTGACAATAGCCATTCTAACAGGCATGAGGTGATATCTCACTGTGGCTTTGATTTACATTTCCGTGTTGATTAGTGGTGGTGAGCATTTTTTCGTGTACCTGTTGGCCGAATGTATGTCTTCTTTGGAAAAATGTCCATTTAGATACTCTGCTCATTTTTTAATCAGGTTGTTTGTTTTTTTGCTATTGAGTTTTATGAGTTTTTTATATATTTTGGATATTAACCCCTTATCAGATATATGATTTGCAAATATTTTCTCTCATTTGGTAGGTTGCCTTTTCATTTTGTTGATGATTTCCTTTGCTGTGCAGAAGCTTTTTAGTTTGATGTAGTCCACTTGTTTGTTTTTGCTTTTGTTGCAGTTGCTTTTGGTGTCAAATCCAAAAATTCATCATAGAGACTGATGTCAAGGAGATTTCTGCCTATGTTTTCTTCTGGGAGTTTTATGGTTTCAGGTCTTACATTCAAGTCTTTAATCCATCTTGAGTTAACTTTGTGTATTGTGTAAGATGGTGATCCAGTTTCATTCTTTTGCATGTGGCTGTCCAGTTTTCCCAACACCATCTATTGAAGAGACTGTCTTTTCTCCATTGTATATTCTTGACTCCTTTGTAATAAATTAATTGACCACAATAAACCATGGGTTTATTTCTGGGCTCTCTATACACATTGGTCTATGTGTCTGTTTTAATGCCAATTCCATACTGTTTTGAATACTACAACTTTATAACATAGTTTGAAATCAGGAAGCGTGATGCCTTCAGCTTTGTTCTTCTTTCTTAAGGTTGTTTTGGCCATTCAAAGTCTTTTGTGGTTCCATATAAATTGTAGGATTGTTTTTTCTATTTCTGTGAAAAATGCCATTGGAATGATAGGGATTGTGTTGAATCTGTAGAGATCTTTGGGTCGTATGGACATTTTAGCAATATTAATTTTTCTAATTCATGAGCACAGATTATCTTTCCATTTATTTGTGTCCTCTTTAATTCCTTTTATCAGTGTCTTATAGTTTTCAGCATACAGGTTTTTCGCCTCCTTGGTTAAATTTATTCCTAAATATTTTATTTTTTTAAATTCAGTTGTAAATGGGATTGTTTTCTCAATTTCTCTTTCTGATATTTTGTTGTTAGTGTATAGAAGCACAACAGATTGTATTATGATTTTGAACCCTGTAACTTTACTGAATTTGTACCTATATATTTTCTAAGTGATTTTAACTCTTTTTTCTAATAATTCATGAATAGATAACTTTTTGACATCTAAACATGATGTTCCATGGCAATGGGGAGGAATGTCCAGGTCTCAGAGTCTAAGATGCTTTATAGATATAATGATTGATATACTGAAGAGCCAAGAGAATCAAGATTCTGTAATCTACACTAAAATAGATGTAATCCCCTGCATGAAGACCCCGTTGATAAATTAATATTTCCCCCAAAATTGTATTTACTAAGCAAAAAGAGCTAATATTGAAAAAATTTCCTGGCCTACAATTTCCCCAAACTACAACATGTAAATGAACACCAATCCTCAAACTTTTGTTTCTGGCAATGTGTTTGACTAGATAGTCTGAAAAATTCCTGCTACAAACCATTAAAAAATGTATAATTTAGATTGCAAGAAAGTAAAGGACCACAGGGCTCAAAGTAATGAAAGAACTGAAAACCGAAATAATAAGCTGTCCCTTGTACAGAGATTGTCTTGTGGGTATTGCCAATCCCAGGATGATTGGGCTTTGGTTGCTGCCCTGAAAGAGGAGTCAAGGACTTCAGATTGAATAAGGTGACATTGGATCGAGCTTCCTGAATAAAGCAGGTACTAAATTCTTGACAAAAGAACTGACCAGAAAAAAAAATTACCTTATGGGAAAAGAAATTTTTGTATGTTTGTAAATAATACGCTTTTCTATATAACTCAAAAGAAGAAATCATAATGGAAAATAGACAATATAACTGGAAAATAAAGAAAACACAGTATATCATAAGTTATGAGCTATGGCTAAAACAATGTTCAGAAAGAAATTTATTGTGAAAAATATGAGCTCAGTGTCCAACTTAAGAAGTTAGAAAGAGAACAACAGAATAAATCCAAAGTGAGCAGAAAGAAACAAAACCGACAAGAGAAGGCACAAATAAACAAACAACGAAGGTGACATAATCACACACAAAGCAGACATTAAAAAAATATGGTCATCTTATTGCCAATAATTTTGAAAACTTGGGTGAAAGCATGATTTATTAGGAAGATATAACTTGTCAAAATCTGACTTAAAAAGTAGAAAACATGAAACTTAATAAATTGAGACAGGGTTTAAAACATCTATCTCTAATTAACTCTACCTACCCCATCCCCATCTACCAAGCAAACTGGTTTTACAGGGAAATTCTATCAAATACTCAAGTAACAAATTAACTCCAGTATTGCCAGATATGGACTGTTTCAGAGACTGGAAGAAGCAAGAAGTTTGCCTAACTTTTTTAATAGAACATTTTAACCAAAGTCAGATAAGCTGGTAAGTCAAAAATTACAAACCATGCTATTGGATCAAGTTAGAAGCCAAAAATCCTAAACCAATTAGTTAACAACCAAAAATCAAAATGTCTAAAAAACATGCATCATGTTTATGTGCTTTTATCTCAGGAACGCAAGGATGACATATTATTGGAAAAACCACTAGTGAAATTCATCACACTAACAGATTAATGAAGAAAAATCACAGGGTTATCTTAATAAAAACAGAAAGAAAAGTCAGCAAAATTCCACGTTCTTTTATGTTAAAACTTCTTAAAAGAGTAAAAATAGAGGAAAATTCCGTAATTTACCAAATCTCACTCACAGTGGTGAGACATTAGAAGCGTTCTCTTTAAAAGCGGGTATGAGAAAAACACATCCTATTTTGCATTGCACTGGCGAGCCCAGGAAGCCCAGAAATTGGGGTAAGTAAATATAAAGATTGAAAAGGAAGAAACAGTACCCTGTGTTTGAGGGTAGTAGGCAGCCCCAAGAGAATTTACAACTAAATTGTTAAAAATAATAAGAGATTTCAACAGGTTTATTATATATAAGATCCAGCAAAAAACATTTGAAAATGTAATTTTAAAAGGATAGCATTTATAATAGCAACTAAAATGTAAAGCAGTAGGAATAAATCTAACAAAAGATGTGCAAGACTTTTATGGAGAAAATTATAAAACTTTATTGGAAGTCATTAAAGAAGGACTAAATAAATGGAGAGAGATATGGTGTGCAATATAGAAAGTCAAAACACTAAAGATATAAATTATCTCCAAATTTGTGTATAAATTCAAAGCAATATTCCAATAAAAATCTCACCAGCATTTTCATGGAACTTTAGAAGATGATTCTAACATTCATTTAAAAGAACAAAGGGGAAAGAAGCTGAGATAGCTATGAAAAAGAACAACTTGGGGAGACATCCTAACAATATATCAAGATATTTTAAAGTAATAGTAATTAAGAAAAGGCAGTATGGATATGGGCGTAGATTAATGGACCAATGGAAACAAACAGAAAGCCCAGATACAGCACTGTATGTGTGTACGTCCACGAAGTTGATACATGAGAGAAGAGACTCTGCAAATCACTGGGGAAAGATGGGCTTTTTATAAATTACACGTATGGTAAAAAATGGGATCCTTATCTTTCATAATAAATGACAACAACAAAAATTCTCTGCTGAATAAAGACCTAACTAAATAAAAGAAAACTTTAAGACTTTGTGAAGAAAACAAAGAAAGATATCTCTTTATTTTGGAGTAATGAAGAATTTCTTAAACAAGCAACAAAAGCCTAGGATATATAAGACATACTTTGTAAAATGGACTATGGCAAAATTAAACACTTCTGTTTATTAAAAGACTATGAAAAAGAGAAAAGGCAGGTGAACAGACTAGATGAAGATATTTGTGGTGCATAGAGCTGACAGGGTTACTACCAAGAATATGTCAACACTTTCTATGAATCTATAGTAAAACAGTCAAACACTCCAACGGGAAATGAGAAAAGGATATGAGAAACAAGATGACATCTCATTGACCGGTAAATACATGAAATGATATGCAACTTCATTAATAATCAAGAAAATGTTGATTAAAATCATGATAAGGTGCCATGTGATGGTTTAGCCTTAAGTTAAAAGTCTAATGTGTTGACAAGGATATGCGGCAAAGGAAACTTGTACACAGTACTACTGTGATTGTAAAATCATTTTAGAGAGAGAACAGTTGGTTATTACCTAACAAACTTGACAATGTACATACATTCAACCCAGAAATTCCTAGACATGTGTCCTAGAGATAATATTGCATATGTACATAAAGAGTTATGTACAAGAATGTTCATAGCTCATTTTTTTGAAACAGGAAAAAATGTGAGATAATGCAGATAACTATTATCAGTAGCATGAATAGGTAAATTGTGGAAAAGTCATTTGGTGAAATATATTAAAGCAATGGAAATGAATGAAGTAGACTAGAATCCTTTGTATCATTGTGGGTAAATCTTCAGACATAATGCTGAGTGAAAAAAGCTTCTTGAAAAAGAATATACACAGTATTTTTCCAAATATTTAAGTTTAAGAATATGTATAAGTAGTGACAACCTAAAGGTACACATGGAAATGATAAACATTTAATTCAAAATGATGTTTGCTTGCAAGGTGGTGGGAGGGAAATATAATTTGGAAGAGGGACACAGCACATTTCAACTGTATTTATATTTCATTTCTTAAGCTGTATCTTGGGTTCATAGGTGTTCATTTGCTATTTTTGTATTTTTGGATATGGCTGAATTATTTCATTTAAGAAAGTTCTCAGAACAAAAATAACTAAAATCGGCTGTAGTTACAATGTGCCTATTAAGTGTATCTGCCATTCTGAATTGTGCTTATTTTAATAATTATATATCATATACTAATTTAAGGTAAAATTATGTTTCTCGGGAAAGAAAAATGCCCCAGCCTCACACATTCCAACTGCTTTTTTAATGAGAAATTTAATATTAAGTCTACTTGAAGCAAAGCAGAAGCTACAGTTGTTGAGCACTTTGTGTGTGTGTGTGGGTATGTGCTCGTAGAGAGAGGGAGAATGGGAGAGAAAGAAGGAGCTATGAATTGATGAACACCACGATTACAGACAGAGCTTTTATTTATAAAAGACGCAGAATTGTCCACAGATATATTTAGATTACACTTTCACCTGTCTCTTTGTTCCTCTCTCTATTTTTCTTCCTCTTCTGTCCCTGCTTGGCTCAAGTGATAATTTTCAAATATCTATCCAATGCTTTTGCATGTCAAAAAAGTATTGCTACAGCCTGCAATGCTCAAGGAAAATGCTGCAAAACTTCCTTTCATTAACTCTTTAAATTAAATACTATATAAATATAAACATAAAATGACATATGACTAGGAATACAAATGACTACTCTGCAATTTACAAATTTCTCTTTATTGTCAGATCCATTATTTTTTTCCTCAGTGCCTCCTCTAATGTAGATTTAAAAAATCCATTTATTGAACAAAAAAGTCATATAGTAAAAACTTATCTTTATTTTTTTTTTAAGGATAGAGCTGCTTGTAATTCAGCTAGGAAACTTTGTGAAGATTAGCTTTCTTCCTGAAGCTGCAATTTTCGCAGCAAATGCTTTCTTATTCTTAAGAATAATTTATCCAAGTTCTGTTATAAATGATATTTCTTTTTCACATATGTGTACCAAGGGCTTAACAAAAGCTTTTATTATCAGTTATTTTATCTAGACTCAAAGCCTTTAAAGGAATGCTTGATGCTAATTATTTTATGTGAGACTTTCCATATATTAAATCAGGTATTCTGTGTAAGCATTTTTCACTAGTGAAGGTTAGAAAGCTGAACTGATTACAACCCTGTATCGATATTCTTATGACTTAATAGAATCTATTTACCAAGTGCTAATTTCACTGCGTCATTTAAATATAAGAGTTCTTTTGTAATTTATGTATTAATGATGATACCATGACCAAATAATCCATTTTAGGTTTATTATTAATCACTCAGGCAAAGGTAAACACAAAGCTCACTGAGGAGGCAAACTTACCTCAGTATTTCCACTTCCACAACTGTGCAGGACATTTCTTTGCAAAATTTTCCAGTTCACCTGCTGGTGCAATGTTTAAAACTCATTGTGTATGTCAAAATCAGCTTGTTCAGTGACTGCATGAGTCCTTCCCCTCAAGGGTCCTAAAAAACACATGGAAATATCTCCCTTTCTTCTCAGGCCTATATGCTGAAAGTCAGTGTCGTAAGTGTGTCTCAAAAGTTACCATTTGAAATAAACAGTGATAAGGAACTTTGCTGAAACAGCTATATTTTCCATCTAAAGTGGATTTTCCAGGCCCCTGTTTTCCAAACCCTGTTTCTGGGAGAAGAGCCCCTATTTCTGCATTTGCCTTTTCTCAGGTACTAAAGCTATGGACTGGTGACATAAGAACCTTTCCATTCACAACACAAGGTTGTGGCGTTCATAATCATTTTTGGTGACCACATCACCTTTAACCTGCAAATAAACCTCATTCATTCCCTAATCTCTGTTTATTTCTAACTTTGGGTTCATTTAATGGAGGCAGCAGTCAGCATTCCTGATTTGGTCTGGGAATATAAACTCCATATATGAGGTTCCCGTAAACATTTCTCCTCATGTGGGGACTTCAGGCTGTCATGATTTGGGGCTGCCATTCTTCCACATCCCTTTCCTTCCAAACTGTTTCAGGGAGCATGGACACCCTCACGCTCCCCTTGGGTAACATCATTTCAGCTCTTTAGCAACCCCAGTCAAGGTTCTCTTTAAACTACAGCCCAAAGTAAACATTTCCCTCTCAACCTTCTTGGGATTATTTATAAAATAGTTTCACTGCACCAAATAGTTAGTCATAGCTTATAGATAGCAGAGAATTTAGTTTGCCCATCCTCTCTGCAGGTAACCAATGACTCCCTGTTGCATTTTTAATAAACTTATTTCCTGACTCTTGTAGCTGTTAGTAAGTAGACTGATGGTCCAGATATATTTCCAAATCTGTTACTCAAGTGTTTACTAATCTACAGGAACTGTCTAAAATAGGTGACTATTGAAATGTACACCTTGAACAGAATTTCTTCATATTAGAGCATTCTGTTGACTACAACACAGAGTTGTAGGTCATTTCAAGCTTTCTAGGTTTGGCAACTCTCTGTTGTCATAAGGAAAAGCAGTCTGGCAATCATCTTGCCAAACAAAAAAGGAGGAATCAGTGCCCTAATTTAGGTATCTGTAAAAAGAAATCAAGAAAATAATGAGAAAGTAAACAACACCCCCCTCCCACACACACACACACACGCACACACTAGACAGTAACACAGTGACTAAAGTGTTCAGCAACTAGTGATTCCAAAACTGACATCACAGTAAAGAGAGACTTAATTTCTCTCTGATTTAATTTCCTCTTCATTAACTATGGGTTTATTCCAGGAAAACATTATTTTAAATTCCTGCCAAGCCTTCATTTTGTACCATGTGCATGCATTGACTACTAAAAAAATAAAACAAAAAATAAGTGCCACATGGTTAATACATTATTCTTTTTAAGGAATAGAACCAGGAGAAATGAGTCATAATTCTGTAGAAAGAACGAATTTTAGCCCACAAACTCAGGTAGGCAAGAACTATAGTCCATCCTTTTCTTCAGATCAACTTAAATCTTTTCTGAGGGCAATTTAAACTCACTTGTCATTGAGATTTCCTCTCTCTTGCAAAGTTGTACAAATTCCCTGGTTTCTATGAAATACTTAAACTTTCGAGAATCTCCTCTAGTGTAGGTCCCCACTGATTACTTCTGAGATGCCAATGGTGGCAGCCTACGTGGCCCCTTCAGATCTCTCAACCCTGCTTCTTTGATGCCACACCGATAGCAAAGGAATCTTGTTACATGCGCCAGAGAGCTTTCGCCTCCCCAAAACTGTCACCTCTCTGAAGCACTGGCACAGGCTTCTCTGCGGACTGTACATTTCTTACCGTTTCTTAATTTCAGGGCCAACTTTTTCTGCTCTTGCAGCCCTCAGAAGAATTAATTTTCTCCCTTCCCTGTCTAGTACACTTGGGATAATCTCTTCAAGGAGTCTAGACATTTACAAAAGGCAGTGAGAAATGTTTATTCTCGGAAAAGCTTCTGCTTCCAGCCTGGCAAAAGTCCCCAAGAAAAAAAAGAGCAACCTCGTGGAAAAGGATGAAAAGAAATATATAGGAATAGCAAATACAATTTAATATTTTAATAAACTAACCTGCTACAAGCATATCTGGCGTGTTTAATTATATTCAGTGAAATTTCCTAACCAACTTGTTTGTGAATCACAGCCAGATATTGATCAAAAGTGGCGGTGGTTGTGATGCGTTGGTGTGAGTCCTCTCGAGGACTATAAAACTGCAGTAATGGAGTCAAGTTTCCATTTATCGTCTGTGTTAGAATGTGAAGTCCTTGAGGGTAGGGTCAGGGGAGGGTCAGTACAGCTATTTATTAGGCACCAGCTCAAAGCCTGACATAGAGTAGGCCTTCAATAAACCTTTGTTGAAAGAATAAATGAGTTAATGGTGCTAAATATGATAACCTACCAATAATAGTTCTCAGTGTACAACAACCTATAGTGATGCTCCTAAGGACTTTCAAGATGATCAGGCAACATCTGAATCATCAAAGATAGTTACAACTACAAGCAGTTTGTCATAAATTGTGTATACACTATATTTAATTCTAATCCCTTAATATTGATAATTGATAATTGGTGGAGTTTTATGAAATTTTGCCAGAACATTCAGTTAGTTTTTCACTAACTAGAATGTTCCTGTGACCTAATTATACTCTTTTAATGGGACTTGCACCCACAAATGTTTGAGATTCACTTTCAGTT
The DNA here is from genome assembly GCF_020826845.1 of Diceros bicornis minor. Classification (NCBI taxonomy): domain Eukaryota; kingdom Metazoa; phylum Chordata; class Mammalia; order Perissodactyla; family Rhinocerotidae; genus Diceros; species Diceros bicornis. Next base: position 19,644,190 of record NC_080744.1, read on the forward strand.
GGATTGAAAATACTAAAATGCAGTGGTGAGGGGACATTTGCATTTACTGCAGCTATTTTGTATTAACTTTTTCCAAAAGTTAATTTAAATCTTATGATTAGCAGTAGATTGGCTTCTATGTAATCACTACACATCATAGCAGTTAACTTAAATTTCCCAGATTGTTCCAATTCTCTAAAGAAAGACCATCTTTACAGGAAGAAAGAAGTTTGGTTATTCTATTTATTAACTCTCCTGCCTCTTTTCCAGGAATCCTTGCAGAAGGTCTCAGTGCACTCTATACCCTTGTTCCTCAAATTATGAAAGACCTTTTAATTATGAAATGATCTACTCTTTTATGACTGTAAACATCATCTGTTATACAATCATATATTTCATATACTCTCTATCAAGAGCACTCTTCATGCTGTTAATCAGACGATGGATTGGACTCAATAGGCTTCTAGATTGTGTTAACATGCTTTTCAATACATTTAATTCTCTAACAGAACACTTGTGCTTTATGTGGATCATTATTATTTTTAGATGTTTGTCTTGTTTTCCTTGATGTCATTATATGTACCTATAAGTAGCTTACAAATGATGGGTTAATTGGAGTCACTCAAGTGTCCAAGATGTCTTTTTTCTCTTTGAAGGCAGGGTTTTTAAACCTGGATTCTCTGTTTTCTTTCCCAATTTTCCTTCAGAAATTATTTAATTTGAATCTCATATGTATCTACCACCAAGTCTACATTTAAAGCAGTGTTTAGTATTCCAGGCATGCTTTTCCACTAGCGAATGTGAGAAACTCCTAAGTGAAAGGCGGGACTTCTAAATATAGTGAGGTTGTTGTGAACATTAATGTGTTTAATGTGTAAATCATGTTTAATTTAAAGTGTAAATCATGTTTGATAAATATTTAGATTTAAAATATTTATGATACAAGTCACAACCTGGGTATCTGCAAACTTTTAAAAGTGTGATTCTCATCCTTCACTCTGTGAGTGTCTGTTAATTACTCTCCATATTTAGAGGACATTATTTTTTTCTTGAAAAAGAGCATTTGATAAAAACTGCAGCTTTGGTGAGTATATAATTAAAAAAAGAGAGATTGAATTGCAGGCTACTTTTTGTTTTGTACTCTTATTAATCAAATCATAGTACTTTTTTTTCTTTTGTCACCTAGGCAGGACTGCAGAAGGAAGATAGTTATACACCCCAAAACGAGGATTAGACCAGGACCTTGATGAGTGAAGTGGGTGCCACTGCTACACGTAATGTGCTGCTTCCTGCGAGCTAGGAGATGGAAAGTATCGCCATTCTGTGGCATCACTCAGCAGGTGCAAATGAAGTATGAAATGAAAACTACCAGCCCACACAATGCACTCAGAAAAAGCAGATCTCACTTTGCAGTCACTGCTGTGCCAGGCTATTTACTGTCATAGACAACTCAGCTCCAGCTAGGCAAGCGCCCCAAATCTCTCTGACTCTGACACCTGCAAGAGAAATTGTGTTTCACTCTCTGCTACTTTGGTTATGTTGATTCCCCTCCAGGAGTCCTCATCCTTCCAGGAGAAAACCAGTTAAAGCGTTTAGGAGCTGATTATTTTCCTAACAGAGAAGAATGATGTGAGGGTGGGGGCAGGTGCTATTTAGAAATGTGGGTGATTCTCCAAATGGATAATAAGGTGAGTCTAAAATTAGGTTCCCCATGGAATTATCATGCTTTTTTTTTTTTTTCCTGAGGAAGATTTACACTGAGCTAACATCCACTGGCAATCTTCCTCTTTTTGTATGTGAGTCGCCACCACAGCGTGGCCACTGACAAACGGGTGGTGTGGGTCTGTGCCCAGGAACTGAACCCAGACCTCCGAAGTGAAGTGTGCCGAACTTAACCACTAGGTCACTGGGGCTGGCCTGTATTGTGCCTTTTTGTTAACTTGTGAGAAAATGTCTTAGCTGATATTTTTGTTTGTTTCATTGTTTGAAGGTCTGTAGGGAACCTACCATCCATAACTGTTGATATCTGAAGTAAAGATGAGTAAAATGTTTGGATAATAAAATTATCTTAACTAATTCAAGAAAATTAATATCACTATGTTTTTATAATATTTTCTGTATATTTATCTATCTGTCAATTGATCTAAGTCTATCTGATATTATCAGTCAGAGCTAATACTTAGTTAATTGATAATTTAAAAATATACAAATATTAGTACCTTCTGAGGTCAAGCCTGGATCTTTGCTGCAGTATATGGAAAGAGACAACGTCTTTGCTTATGAGGAGTCTATAGTCTATGAAATTTGAATAGTGGATGCCAAAAAGATGAGTAGCATGGTAATACATATCGTAAAATTTGATTAATTTCAACAATGAGGAGGAGGTAAAGGAGACAAATAAGAAGATAAAAGCTAGTCTGTTTTAATCAAAATAAGAACTATAAATAGTCTAAAAATCAATGCTGTTTTATTATACTAAAACGAAAATGTCAATATAAAATGAGTCAGATGAATGAAAATATCAAAATAAATGTGAGCAATGTTGTAGATGCAGAATTGTTAGAACTTCACGTTGAATAAAATTGAGGGAAGCTCTGGCTTTCTCTCTGAACCTAAGGTTCCTCATCTTTATGAGATAATAATAGCAATAAAACAATAGATATATGACAAATTTTTGTAGGGATTAAGGAAAATAATCCATGTATAACAAAGTTCCTGGCACATGATAAGTACTAGAACAATAACAATAACGACTGGATTCACTTATTAGTAAGTTCTAAAGAAGTCTCAGAATACATAAGTTTAAACTTTACAGTTTATATTTGGCCATAATTATCATACGTTCTAAATCTGAATAAGTTAGTATTTACAGATTTTATATATAGACAAGCGTAATTGGAAAAATTTATCTAGAATAAGATCTTTAAAAGTCTAAAAAAGGAACTAGACACATATTATTTAGTTCTCATATACAAAATGAAATGTAGTCAACTTTCCTCATTTTATGTAACTTCAGGGACTACCAAATTCCTTTATTTACAAAGTACACAATGCACCAGAAGTGAGGTTTATGCCCATTGCATTCACTATAATCTGGAATCTGATTCCGCCAACCAACTGAAGATTTTTTCTTGGTGACACATTTTCTGCCAAAACCAATGGCTTCTTGTCACACAGTGTTTAATAATTTGAAGCCATGGCTTTCTCAGTATCTAAGGTGGTGGGTCTTACATTTTGAGTGGGCAAAAATAGCCCATGTCCAGCATAGTCAAATATGAGATACTAGGGAAGTCTAATCAACTGGATTTGTGAAGTATAGAAGGAGAGGGCAGTAGGAGTCTAGATTGACTCCCAAGTTCTTAATTTTGCTTTCTGGAGATGTGGTGGTCCATTTACTGAGAGAGAGCACACAGGAGGAAGGCAAAATTTGGTAGAAAATTTGATGAATTCAGTTTGGACATATTGTTTTTGAGGCAACTCTGGGACATATATCTAATAGACATTGAAAATATGGGCCTATAGATAAGATCTAGGTTACAGTAATAAAGTTTACAATTATGAGTGTGGGTTCATATTTTTTTGCATGATGATTGTATATCATATCTTTGGTAACGATTAAGAACATAGAAAGGACAGGTTGTAGATTTATGTGCAACTTCTAGACTGCAGCTCTAGATTCATTCCTTTTTTGGAAACTCTTTCATGACACATCTTTGTGTCATGAACACCAGACTGTCATTCAGAAAGAACCTTTTAAAGTAAGAAGAAGCAGAACTCTGGTAATTATCAATGTTAAAGAACAGGTAGAAAAAGATAAATCAGCAAAGGGAACTGAGTAGGAACTGTCCAAGATGGAGGAGATCCAGAGGAGAGAGACATCACAGAAGCCAAGTGAAATAGAGCCTTAAGAACAGGGTCCTTAACTGTCAAATGTTACTGTAAGGTCAAGACAGCTAAATGAAAGATTTGGAATTTTTTTTTATTTTGTGATGAAGATTTGCCCTGAGCTAACATCTGTTGCCAACCTTCCTCTATTTGATGCGGACACCAGCGCAGCATGGCTTGATGAGTGGCGTAGGTCTGCGCCCAGGATCTGAGCCTGAACCTGGGCTGCCAAAGCCAACTGCTCTGAACTTAACCACTAGGCCACCAGGCTGGCCTCTATATTTTTGCTTTAATCAGGAAATCATTGGGGATTTTTGCCAGAGAAGTTTCATTAAACTGGTGTGGATAGAACCTCACTGCAGTGAGTTGAAGAGCAATGGGTAATCAGTAATCAGGAGGTAGGTACAGTAATCCTGGAGTGCTCCAGAGAGGGCTGGTGCTATGGAAATAACAAGACACATAAACCCGGATGGTAGAAAGTTGGGAGGATAAATCATTTTAAGATGAGAAAGACTTGGCATGTTTTTAATCTCTGTAGAAAGACTCAGAAGAGAGAGAGAGAGGGAGACTGTGAAGTCTTAAAGAACATAAAGAGCACATGTGAGGACTTAACCTTGATTAAAAGGAAAAGCACTTCAGGAGGCAAGAAGATGAAAATGTGAATGATACGGTAAAGTGGGAAATTGAGAGGATTTGCATCTGATAGCACTGATCTCTAAAGTAACAGACATAATCATATCTTGAGAAGGAGGTGGTATCGAAATGGTATGAATTTTACTCTGGACTGGCTGATAGGGGAGACAGACATGATAGAAACATACAAATGAATAAATAAAGATAGATGCTGTGAAGGAAAAGAATAGAGTACTTTGAAAGAGAATAACAGGTTGCATAATTCAGACTGCGAGTCAGAGAAGGCCTTCAATTCAACTGGCACCTAAAGAACAGACAGGAACTAGGAAACAAAATGAGACGGGGGAGCACGTCGTACGGATAGGAGGCACTGTCGCACTTAAATGTTAATAGTTATTTTACTGGCATTCAGTTTCTTCTATACTGAGAGCTTTTTGAAGGAGGGGCTTGGGACAAAGTCTTATTTGTTTTAGCACCTTCAGAATCTAGATTCACTATGTTTGATGAAGAGGAAATGCATGTCTAAACCTCACTGTTAAGTAGACACTGCTTGGTCCATCTTATGTGGAGACTGAAGCTCTGCAAGATGTCTCCTCCAATGTCTCAGGACTAGGCAAGGTGAGGATTCAACAGCCAGGTGTGTCTGACGCCACAGCCTGTGCTGTGGCTGCCTGAAGAGTACTTCGTTTTAGGACACACTTATTTGAATGGTGTCTTAGTTCAGGCTGCTGTAACAAAATACCATAGACTGAGTGGCTTATAAACAACAGAAACTTATTCCTCATAGTTCTGGAGGCTAGAAGTCCAAGATCAGGATGCCAGCATGGTCAAGTTCTGGTGAGGGGCCTCTTCTGGATTGCCGACTGTGGACCTCTTGTTGTATTGTTACATGGCAGAGAGCAGGGAGGGGATGTAGGCTCTCTCCTGACTCTTATGAGGGCACTAATCCCTTTCTTGAGGGCTCTACCCTCATCATCTCATCTAATCCTAATTACTTCCCAAAGGCCTCACAACTGGATACCATCATATTGGTGGTTAGGGTTTCAACATGTGAATTTTGGGTGGATAAAAACATTCAGTCCATAACAGATAATTCCTTCCCCTTCTCACTTTTGTCAATTTTCTTTGTTTCTGCTTCTAAGGCTGGATGCCACCGAGACCTCTGTCTATGGATTTATTCTCTTCCCCCATTCTACTTGCTCCTTTGATGACAGCATCTATGCCCACAGCTTTAATTATCACATCTAAATTCCTGATTCCTACCTTTACATCTTCAGCCCTGAGCCATACTTCAATCCCACTTTTCCAATGGTTTTAGAAAAATTCCAAGTAAATGATCTGACATCATCTCAAATTCCATGTGTTCCAAATTGAACTTGACATCTCTTTGTATGCCCAAATGGCTCTCTTAGTTTGTCATCAGTTTATACATCTTGAAAATATTTTTGTTTCTTTCTTCCTTTTTTTAAAAAAAACAGATCAGTCATAAAGTTTCCCAGTGAAATTGAAATTACATTTCTTCTCCTTTGTCTATACACTAGTTCGGGCTGAAGGGATTACATGCTACACCAACTCTGCTCTCTGTGCTCCTTGGAGTTGTCATTATCAAATACAAAATTCTTTGGCTTTCATGGAAATTTGTCATGTTGGTGCCTTCCTTGAGCTTGTTTTTATATTTTCTTGCCACAAAAGTCTTTCATAAAAATTGTGTATTCACATAAAGAGCTTATATAAAATCTATTTTAATCTTAATAGATTTTAATTTTAATAGATTTTCTATACAGTCTGTGATAGATGGTGTTCTTAGTCTATAATTATTCCACCTCCTTGCTGAGATTTCTCTGTGGGTGCAGGATACTTCCTCACCCCATTGACTTTAAGCTTGGCCATGTGACTGACTTTGTCCAGTGAGATATGGGGAGAATTTCAGTGCACTGAATGGACTTGAAGAAGCCCTGTGTGTTTCTGCTTATTATCCTGTGTTCCTGTCCTGCACCATGAGAAGAGTTGTGTTTCTCTGGCTAGGCTCCTGGAGTGAGAGACTCTTGGAGCATATCTGAACTGACCTAGAAGCAGAGCTGCCCCAGAAAATCTGAGATATGTGAGCAAGATCTACACGCTTGCTGTTTGTATTCTACTGAGATTTTAAGGTTGTTATACATCATCATCATAGAAATAGCTGACTAAAATATAACCATTCTGGAAACCAAGTCTATAATAATAAACCCAATCATAACTCTGAGGTTTGACTTCCTCCTAGCTATTGAGCTTTGGGCTAAATGTTTTGAAGAAGTGGTTGATCATAGTCATAAAGTCTTTGTTTTATGTGTTGGAAAAGCTGGGACTGTTTAGTTAAATATCAAAATAATTTTAAGTTTGTTTTTGGAGGCATATATTACAATTCTTAGTAGAATTTGTTAGTAGAAATTAACTATTATAAATGAAGTATTTTAGTAGTAGAAATTAATTTGATAGACATTACGTCTTCTCTGAAAAGACTTTCTGATTAAGTCTTTTCTGAATAGGGTTTTGGGAGACCCATCTTAGATATACAGGAGTTTCCTCACTCTTAAAATTGGTTCTTTAGTCTTGACCTTTTAAATATGAGGAATAGATTACATTGGGGTCCTGAATCAACTCTCTTGAGTGTATGAAAGCCATATTTATGTTTTCACAGACTTTCTGTTCTTTATGACTTAAACTTAGTTAGTACCTTGAACACTTTTCCAAACAACTGTTTTCTAAGCACTTTCCAACAGGGACTATATTTTGTCTATCTTCTGTAGTCTTTCTGGGATCCTGTCTAAGGCCTGATTACCAACATCCCAGAACAGACACTGATACATTTTCATGTTACCCTTCAAAGATCCGGGAAATGGTGTCAATATTACCTTTGATGTGCAACTATAATTTTCTTGAGAATCTTCCCACGTTATTTGCCTTATAAGTAATTCTCTTGAGCCAGTCAAGTTTCTGCAGGTATGGAGCTCTCAACTATCAAGATTTCCACTAGGAAACAGAGACACGGAAAAGCCAAGTTTGCATGTTCATGTATTTATTTTAGTATTATTTATTTTCACTGTGTATCGAGAGGCCCAAAAGCCATATACTACTAGTCAGATAATGGATCAAGTCTGATAAAGTTGGAAAGCAATGAAGACCCACTCGCAGTAATATCATTAGTTATGAAATGCTGGTGAGGATCCATTGAAAGAGAGAGAAGGCAAGCATATCAGAGTTTAAAAAGCATATGCAGTAGATTAAAGAAATGAATTGGAAATCTGTAATCCAAAGGGCTTTCAAAAGGGTAAAGTAGGAATTATTTCAGAATCTTTCGGAGGCTAGTGTGAAGCATTGTGTCAAAACGAGAGGTAGAGAGCATATTAGGACACTGTTAAAAATGTCACATCCTATCTCCATTTGTTCAAAAGTGAATCACTTTATGACTAATAGAGCAGTTTTTTTGTGTCAAGTTAATCCCTATTTTTTCTCATTTGCAAAGAGTCTAAGTGCAAAAAGCTTCATTTCTTTTGATCTTCTACCCCATGGACCAAATCCACTGGCTGCCTGTTTTTGTAAAAAATGTTTATTGGAATACTGCTACACCTGTTGTTTAGGTGTTGTCTGTGCTTGCTTTTGCTCTAGAAAAGCAGAGTTGAGTTGTTGCAACAGAGATTGTATGGCCCACAAAATGTAACATTTTTACTATCTGGGTCTTTACAGAAAAAGTTTGCTGATCCTTACTCAAACGCCATGGCTTTCACACTTTTTTGATTATGTCCTAAGGGAATAACTATATTTTACATCTCTACCAACATGTGAAGCTCACACAGATAAGAATATATTGGGAAAACATTTCATGCAAGAATTTTTCTTGATACGATTTTTTTTCCTATGTAATCCTATTCTCTTTCAGCTTTTAAAAAATGCTGTTTCAATCTTAACTGCTTAACCCTAGCCCACTCTCATACTCAGGACTATGAAAGCAATATTTTCTGCAAATATCAATGTCATTCATCTGTTTAGATTATTGAGTTTAGTTTAGCAATATGTTTAACATAAAATAGAAATTTTATTATCTTTGCTAATATTAGCAAGCAAAAGAAAAAATATTGTCAGCCATCTGACATACTGCCATAAGGGAAAAGATTGAAAGGGACAACAGTGAATCTGTGGGAACATTAGGATGCTACTGACTTAATGACCCAAGATTGTTTACAAGCCTTCCTGAAGAACTTAGTTTCAGATGGGTATCTCATATTCTTGAGAATTTGGCTCATTTCCATTTGTTATTGTTAAATTTTCCATTTGTTGATTGGAGCATATAATACATAAAGACAAGAATCCAAATAAGATATAAACTTGAGTCACTGTCAAACTCTTTACTTTTTTTCATTTATTCTTTAATTCACTCACTTATTGAACACCTGTCCATTGAGATCCTTGCTTTACTCAAGACACCGTGTTGGCATTCAGGATAGAATGGTATCTTTATGAAGCCTACTGTTCAATATGAGAGACAGAAATTAATCAAATAATCACATAAAACTGCGTTTGTGATAAAAGCTATGAAGTTGAGATCTATGTGCTGTGAAGCATATAATAGGGCAATTTGACCTAGTCAGGGGGGTCAGTCGAGACTTCCGTGAGGAAGTAGTGGTGGAACTGATATGAGGAGGAATTCATGAGCTGAAAAGGGCAGGGATGAGTGGACCCTCACAGTAGGAGAGTGTCTTCACGGAAATATATCCTGGCTCTCTCCTTGAACAGTGCTATCATCCCATTTCTCCAATTTTGACTTCTGGTGGCATTTTATTAGTTATCTTTCTGTCCACTACATTTTGTCGGCAAAATGAAGAGAACATAACTTAAAAACTCTGTGTCTATTTAATCAAATATTTCCCTGTAAGATACATTCACATTTGTGGAAATTGTTCTTGTTCATTGGGATTAAGTCCTAGACAGTTTCCTTAAATAGCTCTATAAATCGTCTTGAAGACCTGGCCTTGGTTTTCAATCAGCCTATATTTATGGCTTGGAAATGCTTCCTTGTGAAGCTGATAGGTTCAGAGTCACTGGCCGCGGATTTATGGCTGCATTTATGATGACAGGCTGGGACTCCAGAATGAAAGCAAGGCAAAGCCACTACAAGAATGGACTTTCTTTTTGAGATCTAAAACTTTCTGGTATTTTTTGCTTCCATATATATGTTTCCTTCAGAAAAGCAACTGAAAAACAAGTTATAACTTTTATTTAACACATTTAAAAGTTACTCATCTGCTTAGTTTCTGTTCCTTAATATATTGATGTGTCTAGGATTTTTTTCTTCTTTGCTAACATAAGGAATGAGCCAACGAATAAATTTCAATTTACAGAGTTTGTTTTTTAACCATGCTCCTATGTGAGGAATGTGGGATGAGCAAGGCAGCTGTATAGCTGTTTTGCTAGAGATGAAGAACAGAATTTTACTGTGGGAAAAATATTGAAAATGCTAATTCAATGCACAAAACTATAGCAGGACTCTCAGTCCAGAATTCACTATAGAGGCGGTAGGATGAAATTTGCTTTTGTTAGTGCCAGCAACTTGATTCCAACTCCTGGCGACCCTGTGTACATCAGAGCAGAAGCCTGCCCAGTCTTTTTGCACCATCCTCTCATCTTCTGGTGTTGTATCAGATAATGCTCCACTACTATTCACAGGGTTTTCATGGCCAGTTTTTTTGGAAGTGGGTGGCCAGGTCCTTCTTCCTAGTCTGTCTTAGTCTGGAAGCTCCGCTGAAACCTGTCGACTATGGGTGACCCTGCTGGTGTTTGAAATACTGGTGGCATAGCTTTCAGCATCACAGCAGCATGCAGCCATGACAGTATGACAGCTGACAGACGAGCACTGTGGTTCCCTGTCCAGGAAATAAACCTGGGCTGCTGCGTGAGAGCACTAAATCTTAACCACTAGACCACTATGGCTGGCTAAAATACCAAAATAAAAAAATCATGTAATAGTACCGGTAAGACTGCATTCTGAATTTTTATTTTTTTCTGTCTAAAGTTGTGAGGTTCTAATATTTTGATTAAGTTGTTAAATAGATTAAAGAATTTGTGAAGAACAGGCTCCAAGTGTGAGGGTTATTAATAACCACTTACATAGGGAGGAGGTTCAGTAAATGTTTTTTCCCTTCCTCCTGGACCCCGACTGCATACTTTTCAAAGAAAGTGCAGAGAACTGTAGTTAAACCAATGCAACTTGCAAATAGCTGAACAGGAGTAGAATAAATTCAGTGATCTAGAAATGTGCATTTTCTTGGGATCACTGCATTTAATGTGTTATCTTCCTCAAATATGAAGTGAAGTTCAAAAAGTTTTCCTTACGTAAGTCAAGACTGGTCTTTGCCTGTAAAAAGCACAACACAAGAAAGAATTACAGCCTTTAATTCCTCTCTGATTACTTGCTGCCCGGACTGTCATGGAGGCCTGAAACCAGCAGATGGCGCTCGGCTCCTGTCTCAAAAAAGAAGTGAGTGTGTTGTTCTTCAGCCTGTACTTATTACCGTTCATTTTAAGGGGTGAAAAGCAGTGTTCAGAGAAAAATCTTTGTTAGTACAAAGCCGCTGTATTTGTGAGAGACAAAATTACATTTCTAGTTCATTCAAAGTCTAGTTGGTAATCTCTGAATTTTGCAAGTTACCTCACGGGAACGTGAAAAAAACCCTCCCAACATTCATTGGTTAACTATGAACTCATTTGCTTTATATCATTAACTCATTTGCTTTATATCAGTCCATTGATGTTTTATATGGAAGCATAGAAAAGGCAGCTAATATTTTCATGCATTTTGAAGGAAGAGAAAAATGGCTGGTTCTCTCTGCCTTGCTTGTTCCTCGATTTTGTAAGCCGAGGAAATGGATATTACGGTTGTTTGTAAAAGTGGATCCAAACAAAGGAAGAGAGCCAGGATGCTTTCCTATAACATTGACACATGTACGACACTCTAGAAAAAGGATGAGGCTGCAAAAGAAGATTTTAGCTTAGCATTTCAATTCTAAAATGGATGGTCATATTTAATTTTCCACATACAATATCTTTCCTCGCCAAAGAATAGATTAATATTACTAATCTCACTTATGTAGCAGCTTTAAAAGGCCACAGCAACAAGGATATTTCTAAAGCAGATTGTAGTCATTTCTGCCAGTATAGAAAATTCCCTACCCACACTGAAAGTAATTGTGTTGGTAATCTTACGCTATTGCTTCAGTGTGAGTGTGCGTCATTCTTTGCTCCACGTGAACTATACAGGCAGGCATAAAGGATGGAGTGATGAGAGAGAGCAATGATGAATTAATATCCCAGAGGTCCTGAAACTAATAACAATGAAGGCTTCTCTGTGGCCACAGGGTTCCTGGAGTTGTGTTATGAAACGTGATTCTGGAGTTGTCTGCTGACTGGTCGCCCTGTAGAAGGTTAGAAGGAAGAGTTCCCTCAACCACAGGATTAAAGAACAAGAAAAAAACAGACATCCATTTGCTTGTACTATCATGAAATGAAGTCATGAACCAAATATATACTAGATTTCTGTATAGACAAATGTGAGTTTTTTTTTCCTCAAGTATATTCCACTATATACTCTACTGGTGCAGCTTAGTATTTACTATCCGTTTCCCTTTTGTTACACAAAGAGTGTACATATTTGTGGTATATTAAGCTGCTTCTTCCAACGTGTGGATTAAGAACCATGGATTGCCTGAAAAAGTGCTTTTCTATTCTTTGCAATCCTTGGACGTGTTATTGGGGAAAATAGATCCAAAGTGGACATGATGAGCAAATGTAAATGTTGATTATACTTCATTCTACTTGTTCTTTTATCCATTTTCAAACTCTTTCACCTTGCACTAGGCACAGTACAGGGCACCGAGGATAACAACAGGGAATAAATAGCGGTATTTCTCACAAAGTTGCGGACATGAATATTACCAGTAACAGTGCAATGTGAAATGTACTGTCACCTAACTGGAACAATGGCCCTCAGCTCACTGGTAGTTACTAGACCAGAGGATTTGAATTAAAGATAAACTTACTACCAAAAATATGCAAAAGCCCTTTCCTTTACAGGGAAGGTATAAGCCAGGAAAAGTGCAAGCTTAGAAGGGAAGAGGACGAGCGTCTCTCTTTTGTCCAGGAGATGAATCCGCTTCTGTCCAGCACAGGGCAGAGGAAGGAAGGGGGAGGGTAGTGCAGAGGGAAGCCGCCTAGTCCGCTGCTCTTCTCACGTCCTGTCCTTACAGTGTGTTTTAAAAATTCAGTGTCACTAATTATGTCTTTCCAGAATGCAAATATTTTCACATTCAAACATCACAATGTATTTAAAGGTTTTAAGGGAAATATTGATGCTTAAAATATTTGTCAGTTTAGACAACCCATGTACCTTTTTTTTTTCCACTCAGACAGTTAAGAATTCACTATGTCTCACAACTGATTTTCACTACCCACATCCTGAAACAGAATTATACACGTTTTAATAAAATGCTAAGATAAAATAATTGAGTAATGTATATATTTGTGGTCTTTACAATGGATAGTAACCATATGCTATAATTTTATAACACCTATAAATAGGCTTTAATTTTTTTAAAAAAATGAGGGGGTAGCCGTCATAAGTGAACATTAAAATAAATATATAAATATAAATTAAAAAATATATATATACAGAGAGAGAGACAGGTACAGAAAGAAAGAGAGAGACAGAGAGATAGAGAAAGTTTAGTTCATGAGCTGGTTTGAAATTTGCTCCGTGATTTTGATAAGTTGCTTGTATTTGCTCTTGTGTGAAATACTTTCAATAACACTTATTGGTAAAGCACTTGGAGATCATTGGTTGAAAGTGCAATTGACTGTGAGTGGAGGCTTCAGAGCCTTACAATTGAGAGTCGTCATCAATTTTATCTTCGTTGGTATAACTACAGAGATTATTTTTATACAGAGAGGTGGCTCTTTCATTTTGTAAACACTTTAAGCTAGGTGCTTCAGTAATGAATCTTAGATCGGTGGAAAAATTGGTTGCAATAATAACATATACACCAATCACTATTTGAATGCTCTTACAGCTTTCCCTACTTGCTCTGGAATAAAAAAACACTAATATTTTGAAATCATTCTTTATGTGTCATCTTCTATGTTTTATGGGGATAAAATCATGTCCATTTATTTTGGAGAAAAAAGAGTATTTATTTGAGAGAACTTCCCTGACAGCACAGATGTCTATCAACTTTTTAACGTTAAACAGGTATTCTGGGATGACACGGAATTTATCAATCACAGAAAGGTGGGCTTTGTAGGTGTTGGGAATGTTGTTTCATCACCTATCAGCCAGAAAGAAAAGAAATGTTAAAGGATATAAGTAGAAGTAAATTAAACTTTGCTCGGTATCAACTTAACTTTTCCCATCAGAGGAAGTTCTCTGAGCAGGTCCAGGAAAGACACTGAAAGAATTGGAAGCTGAAGAAAGAGCACTGGTGAAAACTACATCACAAATGACTAACAAATTGTAAATGAAAATTGGGTGACTTTCAGGTGGGAGCTGCTAACAGGCTCCGAGGCAGCATTTGACCTCTTTTAATGGAAGTTTTAAGAGAGGACTGGAGGTGATGAAGGGTCATTCAACGGATGTCAATGCCTCCTGAGCAGTACTCCTGCTGGGCTGCGCCGGTCGTGTTGAAGGATGGGGTAGAAGGCGCATCAATCAGCCGGGCAGAAGTTAACTCCCCAGCCAGTCTCCTTCTGTAGCAGTTCAGAAACTGCACAAAGTACAGCAAGCCAGATCATTTATTTAACTTGTGTTTCTATTAAGATACAATTACAAGGTCTTACATTTGCTTAGTGCATTATGTGTTAAAGCCCATTTGCCACATTAATCCATTAAGAATATCAAAATAAAATACGTTTTCATCTTAAAATGTGTTTCTATGCTTGATGTGATAAAAAATTCACTCACAAGTCACCTGGGATCAGAGCAATAATAGAAACCGATCTGTTGCAAATATAGTTTGCCCTTATGTATAGGCAAAGTTGGAGAGAATTAAAGCCATGAAGGCTGTGTATGAAAGATACATTGGAGTTACATTTATATATCATTGATTACACTGTTTCTCAATTATACAGTTTGGAAAAAAACATGAGCAATTAATCATGGTAGATTACACTCATTTTGTATTTGGCCAGCAGTAGCGAGTAGTTATTAAGAAGTCTGTTTCTCTAAATAATACTTTGTAATATCTTTTGCTTATGTGATTTCTGTAATACCCTTTGGTAAATGTGATTATTTATACCTAGAAAAGATTTTAAAACAGCTCTCATTCTCTTTTTATAATTATACTTTTAAATAGATTTTTTAATATATTTATTTTCTTAATATTATGCCATTACCAGCCCTACCATTTGTCTTGTTTAATCTGGATATGAGTAATTATAAACCACACCAATTACAACCACTATACATGCATTATCAACCGGTAAACATTTAGAAGTAAAAATAGGATTAAAATACTCAGATAAAGTAATTACATCCCTAGTTTACATAAAAAATGAAAAATAACAACTGGAAGTTATTAAAATTTTTACTTTACAGGAAAGTATTAGTTATATATAGATGATGCAATTCAGTGTTGATAAGGAGAAAATCTTCTATCAGCAACTTAATTCCTCAGATGTTCTTTAGCAATGGGAAATAATAAAAATAACTTATTTGAGATATAGATGATGTGTAACATTTATATGACCTACTTGTAAGTATTGAAATGACCCACTGACAGCAAAAGAAGATATCCTATTATGGTTTTTATAAGAATTTAAAATACTAATACCTTGTTACCCTCTATTTGAATTTAATAGAAACAAGAAGAAACTATTAGCAAGGCTAGAAATTATTTTAGATTAAAGCAATTTGAATCAAATATTTTTGTCTTTGAAACTATAAACTGTTGACATATGGCTTGAAATGACTAGATTCATAATGCAATGTTTCCCTCCATCTTCATAACATTTAGGAAACAAAATTTACCCACACATATTTGCTCTGACTAGGAACTTCATCGAACTGGTATCAAACAGTATTCAGATCTTCTACTCTTCTTTATCTGTTGCTTGTGCTATTTGCATGTCCATATGTAATTTGAATAGTGTTCAAGAAAAATGAGATATCCTGCAATAGACTGAGATCCTCATAGTAACTTTGTATTTCTGTAACTTAGTAGAGATAGTAGGTTCTGAATACACATTCATTGAATGATTGTTTTTTTGTTTTTTTTGTTTTTGTGAGAAAGATCATCCCTGAACTAACATCCATGCCAATCCTCCTCTTTTTGCTGAAGAAGACTGGCCCTGGGCTAATACCTGTGCCCATCTTCCTCCACCTTATATGGGGCACCACCACAGCATGGCCTGACAAGCAGTGAATCGATGGGCGATCAGGATCTGAACCCAGGCCACCAGCAGCAGAGCATGCGCACTTAACCGCTACGCCATGGGGCAGGCCCAAATGATTGTTTTTAAATTGATTAAAATGATTCTACTCAAGTTCAACCTGCCAAAGGAACAGATGGAAAGTCATGGTAGATGTTACCAACAATTACTCTCTTAAGAGAAGAGTAATGGGGAGAAAGGAGGAGAAACGGAGGACAGAAGAAGAGAAAGAGAAGAGAAAAGAACAAGGGCAGGTAAACAGACAGGACCGGGAGAAGATGGACACGTCCTTGAGGAATAGGGGACAATTCAGTGTGTTCAGTGATCAGACTAAAATTGGTGAGCTGTGTGTTTGAAGTTTTTAGAATGAGTTTAGCTATATTTATTGGGTGCTTGCAGAAGGAGAAACATCCTTAATTAATGGATGGTGTTCAATACATTTTTTAAAATTTTATTTTAATTTATGATGAGCAAACAAGCACATGACTTGGAAGTCCTTGGCTTACATTCATCCATATTTTATGTCTTAGACTTAAAGAACAAAGCAAAACATGTATCTTGAGTGCTAGAACTCACTGAGAATCTCTGTAAATATCAGGTCAAGAAAAACAGACAACAGTTAACCAGACATTTTGGAGAAAATAAGTAATTTTATTTGTGTTCAGTTTCCTGGTTTTCATCTGCTCATTTCTATTTTTCCTGGTCTTGAAAACATGGAACAGTGCAAACCGATGTGGTAAGAATTCAGGATTCCTTCCCTTTTTGCTTGCTACATTCTATCTGCTCTTGCAGCTGGATGTTGGTATTCTCTGAACCTTAGTCCAACCACGTCTGCTCTCTCTTTAAACTTTACCTGCTCACAGCATCCGTTATCACCTCTATGCAGGTGATTTCCAAGTCTGCATCTCAAATCCATTCTTCCTATCTCCCAGTCTATATCTGAAAAGTACTTGTTCTATATTTACAGATTGATATTGTAAGGATATAAAATTGAACACTTATAAATAGAATTCCTTTTTGTCACCAAAATCTCTCATTTCTAATTTTTCTAATTTCACCATTCTAGCCACTTAGACTCAGATTCATATTTGACTCAATTAATTATCTTGACATCTACCATTTCTTTTATCCTCTTATTCACTACTTTGTGCCTGGTTACTAAAAACACTCTTAATTTGTATCCTTACCTCTTTTTAAGTATCATTCTGTATATCATAGAATATTAGTTTTCCTAAAACTTTCATCAGTACATTCAAGGTCATCTTCGATTTGATTTCAATTTATTTTTCTAGTCCTAAAATATATTTTAAACTTTTCACTCATGAGAAGCAACCCGTTTACTTAATCAGTGCATTTTGCCTCCGTATCTCTGTCTTTATGTACATCATTCCTTCTGTGTAATTGTCCTGACACCCTTCTTTGTTTCTATTAATGTTACTCATTTTTGAAAGTCTAGCTCATTTTTTAACTCCTTCTTGAGTTTTCTATGTTCAATCTAGAGGTACACATTTTCTATATTTTGACACTTTTGACATTAGGCTGGTCTATTTGCTATTCTTCAACTATTTTTGTGTAAGTAGGTCTCCATAAAATTTCTCAAGCTCTTCTCCTTTCTGTCTTTATACTCGCTCCAATCTACCAAAATTTGAAGGTCATATATGAAGTGCTCTGGTCTAGACTTAAGTTACTTGATGTCAGGGACTATGTGTTATTTATCTTTAGATCTTCTAGCATTTATTTTAGAGTCTAGAGTGTCAAAGGAGCTTAATGAATATTTGTAAAATAAATGAACAAATGGATCTTTACAAGAAAACCTTCCAGAGTACTGCCAATCAATAATGTTTTTCCCCCATCCCAAACATCATTATATTTTCGTTGATTACATGACTCCTTTGGCTTTCAACATATAGGACCATAGAGAATTATTTCTCTTTTTATTTAAATATTATTTTTTTGGCTAAATTGTAGGAACTTGAGGACTGATTATTTTATATGCCCCGTAGTGCATGCTTTGCACAGAGTAGGCTCACAAAAATAATTTTGGAAAAATAATTTTTTTCGTGATATGGTTCATTTCACATCTTACATATTTTAGGTATATATGCACATGAAGACTTCAATATGTCCAGAACTTTGGAGACATAATCATCCAGATTTATGTATTTTAAAGCTGGTAATTCATGAATATTTTTTTGGGGGGCGGGGGAGGTTGGTGAGGAAGATTGGCTCCGAGCCAACATCTTTGCCCATCTATGTGGGATGCCATCACAGTATGGCTTCAAAAGCGGTGCTTGGGTCTGCACCCAGGATCTGAACCTGTGAACCCCAGGCCGCCGAAGTGGAGCACCCAAACTTAACCACTACGTCACCGGGCCGGCCCTCATGAACACTTTGAGGCACATTGAAAAGTAAATAAGATATTAACAGAATTATTTTAAAAATTGAAAAAAATCAAAACCAATTAAAAGAAGCAGAGGAGAGCTACTCTTGGACATTGTGGGGTTTGTTAATTATTATCTTTGAGGTCTGAATTTAGCTTTGGTTCACAAAGTAACATAAAAGTAGAAAACTAGAAGGCACGTAATTATTTTATTCTGATAAAGTAACTTTAAAGATACTTTATCTCATAAAATGAAGTATACATGTTCTTCTGGGTATTGAATTTTTTTTCATCTGTTATTGAATTCAGGAAGGGATTTTTTCATGTATCTTTATAAAGGCAAAATGAGTAACATAATGGGTAATGTCATTTTCAAGTATGGCTTGGCCAAAGGTATAACTGTTCAAATGGACATTACTTCTGGTTATCCCCTAGAAAACTTGAGGACTATTACAAATGTGTGGAAGAAACCTTACTGAAAGGGTTGGGAAAAAGGTGCTGACCTAAGTAACTCTGGAGATGAGTGGACACTATAAGACTGATGGCCACGGCACTGTAAGTTAGGCACTTTATAAGCACATAAGCACTATCTACCAGTTGATAAAGTGGTTCTCCATGAGGGTATGTGTTAACAATTCTGAAACCACTATATATGTATTCTGGAATTGAAAAATTAAGTAATGGATGGCTGAAGGTGGGAGCCAGCCTTCTCATTGTTGGAGTGGCAGATTATGGACAAACAAGGGGAGAAAGTTAGAATAATCTCTGAGGTAATGGATTAGAGCTGGAGACATCAATATGAACTCATGTTTAGCTTAATACAGATACAAATGGATACATGTAGAAATATTTGTAGATATATGTATATACACTGGTTAGTATACACACATATTACCTTCCTCTGTCATCTGGATAGCAACAAGCATACTAGGGCAAAAATATTGGTTTCTAATACCATCCTCCAATAAAAGGAACCAAGACTTCTTGGAGAAATGGCTGATTCTTGGGCAGAGAATATATAAGATGAGCCTGGAGCATCTTGTACTGCTGGAAGTTAAGAAAGTGTTCAAATACACACATACATACGCACCTACTCACACAATGATAGGGGTATGTCAGAGGGACACAGGAGCCTCTGAAAGATCTCCTAATGGCCAAAACTGGAACAATTTGAATAACAAAATAAAGTATTGTTGGATCATATCCCAGAATATAAAATAAATATCTGAATTCGTTCTCATATAAATAAATGACTGAATAAATAAATTGATAGAGGAGAATAGGCAAATATTCTCTTGCAAAAAAATCCCAAATAATTTATTTAGATACTCTGCTTTCAAGGAAGTAGAACATAACTTTACACTCCTTACATATGGGTTACACAGAAGTGACTTCCTTCCTAAGAATACAATATAGAAAAGGGAGGAAAAAGAATAACTTCATAGAGAAGAAACTGGCAAACACTACCTCAGCAGGTGATCAAGGTCAAAACATCAACGGTGATAAGTCATGTCGATTGTATGTATCCTTAATATGATATGATGAGAAGGGCACTTTACCTCTGTGGTCTTTCTCCTCAATGCTCATAACCTCAGCCTAATCATCAGACAAACCCCAGTTGAGGAATATTCTACAAAATACCTGACCAGCACTCCTAAAAACTGCCCAAGTCATCCAAAACAAGGGAAGTCTGGGCAACTGTCACAGACAAGAGGAGCCTAAGAAGTCAGATGACTAAATGTAGTGCGGTCTCCTGATGGGATCCTGGAACAGAAGAGGGACATTAGGTAAAAACTAAGTAAATCTGAATAACACATGAACTTTAGTTAATAATAATGCATCAATATTGATTCACTAATTATGACAAATACAGCATACTAATGTAAGATGTTACTAATAGGGGAAACTGAATGTGAGGTATATGGGAACTCTTTGTATTATCTTTGCAGCATTTCCTTAAATCCAAAACTACTCTAAAATAAAGAGATTATTAAAAAACAAACTTTAAAGCATAAAAGTAATTCTGATCTCAAGCAATCTGAGCAATCCTGAGATGTGATTCAAGTTTGCTAATTATGATTATCTCATGGTGGGTTATATCTAGGGAATAAATAGATATTTAGCATGTCCATAAGAAGCTTTTAAGTAGTAGATGTATTAAGTGATTTTTTTTTTTTTGTCTAGGGCTGGGTTTCAGTCCATTCATGGTAAATTTCACTGCTGAATTTGTCCAAAGACCTTCTATTCTACATTGATATATAAAGAATCTATAAAGGAGGAGATAGATTTGATTATGTACAAATCTTTAAAAAGTCAGATAAGGTCATAAAATGATAATACAAAGGGAAAACTAGTAGAACAAATGAGAACCTGTCAGATATGAGAACAATTAAGTTGCTTAATTTATGGAATGTTCCCAAAATGAATATGAAGATTCTGTTAGAAAATTATATGATCAAATAATTCGTAAAATAAGAAATACAAATAGCCCCAAACCATAACAATACATTTAACTTTTCCAGGAATTTAATAAATATGAATAAAAACCCACAAATACAATTATTTGTATTCGAATAAATGATTAAAGATTAATACTCAACAGTGATAAGCAAACATTGAAATGTGTGAACTCTTATTATTCTGGATAATTCCAGGAGGTCTGCAACTGATTCCACCACATAAACAACTACTATATGGCTGTTACTTGTACGACTAATACTCTTCTAAGTACCAATATCCTTTCCTTGCCACAATTCTTAAGTGTTCAGGGGCATGCACAAACCTTTGGGGTTGTCAGCATGTAGTTAGGGGAGTTCTCTTCCTTTTCTCTTGCTAGGCTCTTTGATATGGAATTTAGACTCCCCTAAAACCATAAGCCATTTTAGTTGGAGCCACGCATCTCAGAGTGTAATGTGTTGCCAAGAGTCATTTCCAACTTCAGCTCGCTTGGTTTCTGGCAGACTTTTTGGGTATAGCCCCTTGCTTTCTCTATCAAGGGCAAGTAGTCGAAGGGCTATGAACCAGCTATCTTCCTTTTTCCTGGTTGTCATTACTCTTTCATTAAATAAAAACTGGATGAATTTTTTAACCCAAATAAACTACTTTAGGCTTAGTGACAATTTCTTCCATATTCTGTCCTTAGGCTGTTTCTCAAATTACTTTTTAATTTGGATGTGAGTTTTCATATTTTCCTGAATCTTCATAGGCATTTTGGTGGGAAGTTGGATGGGCTGCTTTAGGTACTGCTAGCCAGATGCTGTTATGTATTGGATGGTTCTGCTAAATAGTTTTATATTGTTTTATTTGATTACAGATGCTTCTCCTTACAGTCGATCTAAAATAGTTCGTAGAGGAAATCTAACTCGAAATTCATCTCCTGCATCCTTGCCAAAGACTTTGAAAAGAGAAAGTCTTTAGGTTCCAGATTGTATTTTCCTTATTCGTGAGTTGACTCTATCTTTACCTTAAGACTCACTCTGCTTGGCATCTCTCCCAGACCAATTTTCCTTTTGCCAGTTTGGCTTGCCGTAGATCTTAACTTTTATAATCCACTCCAAGAACTATTCCATCAGTCTTTGAAATTTGCTCGGTCTGCACTTTTTCTCAAGCCTGTTCCATCGCATATTCCCACCAGGCTATGCTTTCAGTCCTTCTTATGGGAAAAACCTATTGAATTAAATACAAAATGTCCTTTGCAAGGATTTAGGCCTCTCTGAGGTATATGTAGGCTCCCTTATCCGTGCTATTTTGTTACACTGCTAAGAACAGGAAATTAGTGAAAGGTCATAGATGTACTAAAATCCAATGACAATCTTTCTTTATATCTGAAAAAATTACTCTGACAACTAATTTCCAAGACATTCTACTACTTTCTTCTGCTAACTTGTATCTTTAACATTGCATTAAAAGATGGTATTTATGATATTTATTTTTTTAAATCATTTTAGGAAGTGCTGGGTCTATAGCTTCTTGCTGGAGACTCCTTAAACTTTTTTCTATGAATATTTCAAAATATAAATAATAAAAAAATGATTTTAGCCTACAGCTAACAACAATATCTTATGCCCCCAAGGAAGAAGATCGAATTCTGCAGCAAAATACCTTGATGGTTTGGTTTGTTGCAAAAGATAAGGTCCTGTAAGGTCATTGCAAACAATGAGAAAGCTAAATTGACTCCCTAAAAAACAAATTGGATATTTCGGAATTGTGAGGTTTGCAAGAAGAGGACAAATGTGAGAAAACTCTTGAGAGATCAAGAGCTCAAAGGGACTGAAAGACATCAGAAGAGAAGTAGACTTGTGAGAAAATGTCCACATTGGTGATGGCTGAGGGGATTTTGTTTTGAGACCAAGAGTGTGTGTAACATTCTATTTGGTTATCCTCTGTGTTGGGCAGTGATTTATTCTATCACTGATGCTGAAGGAAAGATGTATTAAATGTAATGCTTTGCATGAGTGTGGTGGAGAATTTAGAACAAAAGGTGACTATCCTAATTTAAGCCCACAGAAATTCTCAGAAATATTGTAGAGGATGTGAAAAAATTTTATTAATATTTTAAAGGACAGAAGTGAACCCGAAGACCCCTCCAAAGGCCAAAGTTGGAACAATTTAACAGCAAAATAAATATTTATTATATTCAATTATAACTCAAAGAATATAAAAAATATCCGTGAGTTCATACTTACGTAAATAATAAATAATAAATAAATACAGGAGAAGGCATTCATCTTCCTTGGAGAAACATTCCAAATAATATATGTAGATATTCTTATATTCAAGAGGTGGAGCTTGTTTTCCTTCCCTTGGAGTTGGAGCTGGACCTAATGAATTGCCTACACAGCATAGAGTACGGAAAGGGAACAACAATAACTTTACAGCGTAGAAAGCTGGCAGACATCGTCTTAACCAAGTAATCAAAGTTAACATCACTGGTGATAAATCATGTTGTTATCATGTATGCCTTGATGTGGTACAATGAGAAGAGTCCCTCACTTCTGTGATAGTCTTCCCCCAAACCAGTAAGACTGGTTTAATCATGGGAAAACATCAGACAAACTCAAATTGAGCATCATTCTACAAAATATTTGGCCAGTACTCTTCGAAAGTGTCAAGATAGTGAAAGATAAGGAAAGACTGAGAAACTCTTATAGACTGGATGAGACATGATGACATGATGGCTAAATGCAATGTGGTATCCTGGATTGGATCCTAGAAGAGAAGAGAAACGTTAACGAAAAAACTGGTGAAATCTGAATAAAGACTATACAGTTTAGTGACGCTGAACCAATGTAAATTTCTTAGTTTTGACAAATGTACCATTGCTATGTAAAATGATAGCATTAAAGAAAGCTGGGTACAGTGTATATGGAAACTCTTCATGCTATCTAAAATAATAATCTAAAATTTTTCCCAATTAAAATGTTTATTAAAATAATTAAAGGATCATGTTATTTAGCATAAACTATAAAATAATTTTAATTCAACAATTCTAATAAATAAATATTAACAGTGACTACTACAGGCCTGGGGCACATGAGTGAAAAAAGACAAAAATTACTGCCTTCAAGGTGCACATAGTCCAGTGAGGAGGGGCAGATGATAAAAACAACAAAAATAGTAGATATATAAATTTTATTGTGTGTCAGAAGGTGACAAATAGTATAAAAAATGATTGAGAAGAGAATAGGGAGTTTTGCAGTAAGCAGGGTGGAATTCAACTTTGTAAAGGCTGTTTTCACTGAAAGGTGATATTTAAAAAAGCCTTAAAGAATGTGAGGCAATTGACTATATCGATAGCTGCGAGAAGAGTCTTCCAGGTAGAGGGAGCAGGCAGTGTGAACCCCAGGAGTAGAGACATCTGAGGCACATGTTTAAGAAACAGCAAAGTGGCCAGAGTGTCTGTAGCCAGCGAGGGGAGAAGAGAGCTTTCGATGAAGGTGGGAGGGGAGGCAAGGCGTAGGGCACTCTAGGCCATTGTAAGAAACTTGGCTTTTACTCTGAGGGAGATGAGGAGCCATTTCAGGGTTCTGAGCAGAGGCCTGTTGTGCTCTGACTTTGGTCTGAAAGCGTCTAATGTGCCCGTTCTGTTGAGGGTAGATAGTGATTGAGCGAGGGTGGAAGCAAGACATTCCAGTTTTTCATTTTTCTTACCAAGTCATTTTTCGAATGTTCTGTTCTGTCAACTTCAAGCTTAAGTTTTTTAAAAAATAAGAATAAATGCATGTGTTGTTTGTTTTTTAATTTATTTATTCCTTATTGTCACTTTTTTTTCTTTAGAGGTCTGAGAAATTAAAAACAGTTTTTGCTGAAAGCAGAGGTTATGATCAACAAATCATTTCCCCCCCAGCTTTATTGAGGTATAATTGACAAATAAAATTGTAAGATATTTAAAGTGTACAACATTATGATTTGATATACATATAAATTGTGAAAGAATTCCCCCCATCTAGTCGATTAACAAATCATCTTTATAAAAAATTTAAAAGTCAAGCTAGTTGGTCTAAAATTGTCTGATCAAAAATTTTGCATTTGAGGCCGGCCCTACGGCTTAGCAGTTAAGTGTGCGCGCTCCGCTACTGGCGGCTGGGGTTCAGATCCCGGGCGCACACCGACACACTGCTTCTCTGGCCATGCTGAGGCCAAGTCCCACGTACAGCACCTAGAAGGATGTGCAGCTATGACATACAGCTATCTACTGGGGCTTTGAGGGAAAAGATAAATAAATAAAATTATTAAAAAATAATTTTGCATTTGATCCAGACAAGATACTTTAAAATTTTTAATCTGGAGTGGGGGAGAGATTTAATATCTGTACATATGTTCAAATTGCAGTGTGTCAGTTGCAAGTATATAAATAATATAATTTACTAGACATTTCTGGGTAATGCCATAATTTCTGATAAAATTAGCTGTTGGTATCAGACATTAAAATAATCTCATTTCTTTTTAGACTGAAAGCTCAAAATAAATACTGGGGCATTATATTAATTATGAAATACAAATTTGACAACTATTCCACAGAATCAGAAATTAGCAAAAAGAAAACAAACATAAATTTCTATTTATTTATTTTTTTTTTAGTAAATTAAGGTCAGCAAAATGGATATTCTTCTATTATGGTTTGATATAACAATTTGGCCTTACAAATTCCAATAATAATTTGGTCAACATATAAGGAAAATTTAGGATAAAATCTCAAGTTATGCTCTATTGCCTTCTCGATAACATTATATTTTTCTCACATTTTTCCTTTACCTTTAAAATCTGTATCAAATTCATTTCCTAGATATTAAAGAAAATGTTAGTGTATATTAATGACTAAAATTTTCTCCCAAGTGATCATATCATATATGGAATAATCTAGTACAATTATGACTTAAATATTGAACTGTGTGCAGGAATGGGATATAAATGCACTGAAACTTATTTTTGTATATTCAATGTTATAGAAATGTCTGTGCTTATCCTTGACTTTTTGATAAGAATTTTTTTTCTTTTTTTTGTGAGGAGATCAGCCCTGTGCTAACATCTGCCAATCCTCCTTTTTTTTTTTCTTTTTTTGCTGAGGAAGACTGGCCCTAGGCTAACATCCGTGCCCATCTTCTTCCACTTTATATGGGACGCTGCCACAGCATGGCTTGCCAAGCAGTGTGTCGGTGCGTGCCCGGGATCCAAACTGGCGAATCCCGGGCTGCCGCAGCGGAGTGCCCACGCTTAACCACTTGCGCCACGGGGCCAGCCTCCGATAAGAATTTTTAAGTTAATAAAATGTATTTGGGTTGCCACTTAACTGATTTTGAGTTAACATTATTTTTAGTTATAAAATGAATTGAAAATGCAAATATTTTTGTGTTCTACTTTCAAATGTGATACATCAAAATAAGGAATGCTTTGACAGAAAAAAGAAATCTTGTCCAACTCTTGTCAGCATTAGTCAATTCCTTCATTTATAGTAGGACTTGAGGAATGTTTAGTGAAATGCTGACAAGTGGACTTCAGAGCATACCTCATTAGTATTTCTTTTTCCTGGGGTATGTAGAGAAGGAAAGGTAATTATAGAGACCCAAAGTTTTGTCCTCAAGTTGAAGCCCAACTTAAATGTAGTTTAAAGCTTTATCCCTTTAAGCTTAGCTCTCTTACTGTCTTTTGATTTTGTGGTAGTTCATCCATATTAATGCACCTAATGACAGACACGCTGAAAAGGTGAGAATGAATGCTTTTCCTCTGACACATCAGCAGCGGGTGATGGTACAAAGCGTGTCTGTCAATGTGTATCTGCATGGACTCTGGGTCTGAGAGAATGATATATACTTCTACTTTACGCCTGCAAGATTCAAAAGGCCTTTTCAAATATTCATGTCCTTCTCTTTTTCCTTTTTATTCTCTACCAGTATGTGTTATGTGATGAGAAGAACGTCAGAGTCTCTGGAGTTTTATTTTTAAGTTTTATTCTTGCCTGAGGGGGAAAATATATTGAAAATTTGCTGGTCAAGCTGTTCGCACTTTCTCATCACGTCTAATAATTGCAAAGCAGTTTGTTCAAATAATTTAGGCAGGCCTTCATAGTTACCATGATAGACCGAGACGAGTTATTGGGCAGTGTCTGGCATTCAGTTGGTAACATCTGGGCATAACGTCCTCTCTGCGTTGCCTATTATAACCAAAAAGAAGTCAAAGGAGGTACAGAGATGAGGGCTTTTTTTTTTTTTTTTAGCTGAATTCTGATCATTCTTCCCTGATCTTGTTTCAATTTGGACTACAACTTCCTCATGTATGATGCATCAAGTTAATAGGATTTGTATTGCCATAGGCACTGTTGCGGTTTCATATGCAATAGCAGGCAAGTGGAGATGCTGATTAGAAATATGGTAATGCAACTACCTCTACGTACTAAACCTAACCCTGGAGTGAAAGAGTAGTGCATTTGTGGTTTTGTTATTGTACCCACTAGTTGTTGCTGTTGTTTGTTCTTTTTATTTTCTATGGGTTTGAAAACTTAAAATATACATTCGTGTTTTAGTATATCATTTAGTCCTTTCTTCTCATCAGATTTCTGGACCCATTTATTTTTTAATATTTTGCTTTTAATTTTTATCAGCTTCTGAGCTTCACCTTTCTCCATTATCAACCAGGAGAGAAAAAGATAGAATAAAATCACCAGCGGGTGGGAAAGTCATTTGGAGGATGTTAGCCAGATTAACCTTTATATAATAATTATGAGTTAATAACTTTTTTTCCTCCTCAATAAAATCCATGTATTAGCTTCAGGGAAAACAGAAGAGGAAAGAGAAATAAAACCACAGTGAAATGATTCATTACGTTATAATATAACAGAGCTGTGGCTTCAAGGACTCAGTCTTTAAAAACTACCCAATACAAAAGGGAGGAGGGAGTTAAAACTATAATTTCCCAAGTATTAAAAATATAAGCTACATTCTGAGTTAAGTAAATAACTTGCCAACCCCCTCTTCATTATGGGAACAACCACACTGGGATTGAACATGTGTTGGAAGAAGTAATTAAAAATGATCCAAACCAGTGCACTAAAATTTTAAGCAAATTTTCACCATTGATACAGAAAGAGCATTCACTGGGAATACCAATAACATCCACTTATGCAAAAATATCTTTTGACAGGCGATGAAAACATAACCTCTGGATATACTTTCTCTCATTTAGGTTTTCAGAGGGAATTGTACCTAAGTGATTAGGGCAGGATTTGGTCCAATAAATAAACTAAAAATTTTGTAACAAGTGGTGGAGTAATACATATTAATTCTGAACAGATTGACACTATAATTTGGGATAAAAACCATAATGATTACAGAACACAGTCAGTGTAAGTCAAGTCTGATGGACTGGAACAGATGTGTCCACCTGTTTAGAGCACAGCTCTGCATCACTTGGGATGCATAATGTGACTGAGGTCCGTAACGTTAGCTATTTGCAAAGGTATACAGGTTAGAAAAAGGAGAAGTGTCCAATTCTGAATCATTCTTTTGTTCTCCTATGTAACTATCAAGGTCAAAAAGACACGAGAGCACGCTAAAGACTAAAATAAGAGGGAAGTCCAGAGGAGATGTAAACATCGTTACATGCCTTTTATTGGAGATAATTTGGAAGATTCATAAAGGGCATTTCAACCACAGGAGGATGGAGTAGATTCAAACAGTTTTCATTTTCCTAAAATTGATCAAGTCTGTGTAAATTAACTCAATCTGAGTTTTTTTTTTTTTAATGCTCAAGTAAATGAAGAAAGATGGAAAAAGACTCCAGCATTACAGTGTCCATAACCTAGGGGAACTCCACATATCCAATACCAAGTAAGATCAGGCTTTCGTGAATATTTATCATTTGAAATCATAGGAAAAAGATTTTTTTGACAAAATATGCCCCGCGTCTAAAGACTATACTGTATGTCATTAGGGGGTATTATTTTTTCTTATGGTAGAAGGAAATATTTCTACTATGATAATAAATATATCTTTTTATTATAAGAAAGGTTTAATGTGTGGTCATAAACATCATTCATTTTAAAGACTAAATATTAGATGTTACTATTAAAAATATCCCTCCTGTCTGTGCTCTTCAATCTTTCCTATTTAAATTTATTAACAAAATTGAGTACATATGTGTTGTTCTTCCTTCCTCTCTTCTCTCTGTCACCCTCTGGGTGTTTAACCAATCCTTAACTTATAGAGTCTTTATGATTATAAGGATGAAATACCATTTTGTTATATTTAATTTATAGAAACCAATCTTCTAGCTCATTTATAATCTTCAACTATGTTTGTTGGAGATGTTTTGTGATAATAAATTTATTTGACTTTCAATATCAAGATTTTCTTGGAATGAGGTTTCATAATGTGAAATATAAAGTCCGTTTAGAAAACTGAAGATATATACTCGGCAAAAAGCTATCAACTAGGTAAAACCTACCAGAAACACGCAAGGAGCTTTTAAAATTTTGCCTTCCCTTCCTGCCCCTTTCCATACATGGAAGAACTAGAGAGAGGTCTTTTCAATGTAGTTTGCATTCGTTATCATACTTGACAGAACATACTTTAACAATCCAAAGATCCCACTGGCTAAATGGCATTATGAGCTTTTAAAGAAAGTAGTTTTACCTACTCCTTGCACTGTAGGAGGTGTATAAAATTGATTGGATATACACAAAAAGATACAACAGTCATGTGCCACATAATGACGTTTTGGTCAATGACGGACCACATATACAACGGTGGTACCATAAGATTAGTACCACATAGCCTAGGTGTGTAGTAGGCTATGCCATCTAGGTTTGAGTAAAGACACTCTATGGTGTTTGCAGAACGACAAAATCACTTAACGACATATTTCTCAGAATGTATTTCCTTTGTTAAGTGACACATGACTGCAATATTAATAAATCAGGTGTACGCAAGGGTTCCATTTTTAGGGGCAAAAGAATGGTTGATTTGGGGGTAATTAAGTATTTGCTAGAGGTTCCTGCTTTAAGTTTAAAAAGTTAAAAGTGTTCGGAAAAATTGATGTGTTTTACGCAATTCTGTACTAGTATGTGTTAGTATCTAATTAAAAGTTGTTACTGTCTTATTTTACAATATTTAAGAAGTAATTATATAGAAATAAATGCTATAAATCATGACCTAATGATTACGGTACTATTAAATTACACATAAAACATATTGTAGTGGAAAATGACTAAGGCTTTTTGTGTCTAAATCTTTAGTTTTCAATTCTGGCTGTGCATCAGCTGGGAATTTTAAAACAATACTGGTGTCTCAGTCCCCAGGTCTTCTTCTTGAGATTGTGATATAATTGACCTAAGGTAGGGTCCAGATATTGAATTTTTAAGATCTCCAGGTTATTTTATTGTGAAGTCAGTGTTGAGAAATACTAATCTTGATTTATGTGTTTTTAAATCAATGAGTTCTTGTGAGAAAAAAAAGTAAATAAAATAATACCTTCACATATACTTGTATAACATTTTACAGTTGTCAAAAAGAGTTTAAAGTCTAGTGGGGGCATACTGACTAATTAAGGATTACCATAGAGGCAAATAAGATTTTGGGGGGATCATTTAAGCAAGTTTTGGGTGTGTCAAGGAATGCTTCTTGGCAAAAGAGACTTCAAATCTTTGACATGAAATGCAAGTAGGCCTTCAAGCTTCTTCTGTGTTATAGCATGTATCAGTGCGTCATTCCTTTTCATGGCCAAATAATATTCCATGGTATGGATATACCACAAGAAGCCAGTAACCAAAGACCACATATTACATGATTCCACTTATATGAAATATCCAGAATAGGCAAATCTATAGAGACAGAAAGTAGATTAGTGGTTGCCTAGGGCTGGGTTGGAGGAGTATGAGGAGATTGGAGAGTGTTAACTAAAGGGTACAGGTTTCACTTTGTGGTGATGAAAATGTTCTAAAATTGACTGTGGTGATAGTTGTACTTATCTGTGAATATACTAAAACTCATTGAATTATACAGTGTATATTGGTGAATTGTATGGCATGTGAAATATATCTCAATAAATTTGTTTAAAAAATAAATAGGCTTGCCAAGTCAAATGGATGAGAGCAACTTATCTAGACAGAGATGGCAGAGAGCATGGAGAGTTTGCTAAGTGGCAAGTAGCTGATGATGGCTGGCATATAGCGTTCAGGGAAGTATCCCCGAGGTGCTTAGAAATGAAGCTTGAGAGATAAGCTGGGTAAGATCATGAAGGATATGGTAAGCTTTTAAAACTTGTTTTCTTTTTAATTGTGGTAAAATACACATAACATAATTTTATCATCTTAACAATTTTTAAGTGTGTAGTTCAGCGGTGTTAAATATATTCACATTATTACACAACCAATTTCCAGAACTTTTTCATCTTGCAAAACTGAAACTTTGTACTCATTGAACAACTCCCCATTTCCCACCCATCACTAGCCCCTGGCAATCACCACTCTATTTTCTGTTTCTATGAGTTTGACTGCTCTAGACACCTCAGATGAGTTAAATGGTGAAATGTTTATTTGTGACTGGCTTATTTCACTTAGCATAATGTTCTTAAGGCTCATCCATGCTGTAGGATGCTCAGAATTCCCTTCCTTTTTTTTTTTTTTGGTGAGGAGATCAGCCCTGTGCTAACATCTGCCAATCCTCCTCTTATTTTTCTTGCTGAGGCAGACTGGCCCTGGGCTAACATGCATGCCCATCTTCCTCTACTTTATATGGGACGCCGCCACAGCATGGCTTGCCAAGCGTGTGTCGCTGCAAGCCCGGGATCCAAACAGGCGAAGCCCGGGCTGCCGCAGTGGAGCGCGCGCACTTAACCGCTTGCACCACCAGGCCAGCCCCAGAATTCTCTTCCTATTTAAGGCTGAATAATATTCTGTATCATGTATATACTATCTTTTGTTTATCCATTCATCCATGTAATGAATACTTGACTTGCTTCTACCTCTTGGTTAATATGGAAAATGCTTCTATGAACGTGAGTGTACAGACATATTTTTGAGACCCTGCTTTCAATTCTTTTGGATACATAGCCAGAATTGGAATTAGTAAGACTTTTTAATGAAGTTTAAAATTTATCTCAAGAGCAATGAACAGCAGCCCAAAATTTTTAAAAGCAGGGAAGTCACACAGTTGGAGAACACTAGAGAAGGAACAGTTATAGGGTTGTTTTAATACTATAGACATGCAAGTTAAGATTCAAGAAACCTATATTCCTGTCTCCTAGTATTGTGTGTGATAATAGAGAGAACAAAGAACAGAGACAGACAAGAGTCCTCCTGGGATCCCAATCAACTCTGGGGGTCAGGAAGGTTGTGTGCATGTGTTAGACTGTGTCCACTCAGGAGAAATCAGAGAAGGATTTGGGGGCAAACTTGAAATCATTCTCCAAGCTACAAACAGATCCATCAACATGGGGTATAAAGCCTGGCCCAAGGAGTGTAAGCACGACCTCTGGCCAAACACTCACTGCAAGGTAAGCTACTCTCACCCAAGAAAAATTCTTAGCAAGTCAGGCTTAAAAATAATATCAGAGTCATCCCTGGCAATCAGAAAGACTCTGTGCATGCCCAAGGCTGTGCCCTCTCAGGAGTGATCAGAGAGGGAACCTCCAAGGTACTAGTTCCTGCTTGAATTTGAGGCAAAAAAATGTAATGTGCCTGTACTGTGATAGCAGTCTCCAAGTCACACACATTTCCAATGGTAAATTGTAAAAATATAACTGGCTAAGATGACTTAAGCACAAACATTGACCAGTAAGTGGCTTATGCAGACCCATGGGTGACCATTAGGTAGCCAGGGGAAAAAAATCTGAGTGTACACACCAAAAGTGCACACTATGGGAGAGATAGACTTTGCAGAATTGTTCAGACAAGTCATTAACAAGTAAACAAATCACCAGACACACAAAAACAACCTCCTGGGGGGAGAAAATCAATATCTGGAGTTGCTACAATATATTATCTAATATGTCCAGTTATCAACAAAGAAATTGAGACATGCAAAGAAATAAAAAAGTGTGACTCAGCTGCAGGGAACATAGTAGGCAATAGAAATTGCTTTTGAAGATATCAGGATGATGGACTTAGCAGACAAAGATATCAAAGCTGCTAATATAAACTTGTTCAAAGAACTAAAGGAAACCATTCTCAAATAAATAAAGGGAAGTTTGATGACCATATATCATCGAATAAAGAATATCAATAAAGAGACAGAAATTATTTAAATGAACCAAATGGAAATTTTTGAGTTGAAAAGCACAATTACAGTGATGAAAAAACCAATAGAGAGGCTCAAGAGTAGATATGGGCTAGCACAAGAAAGAATCAGTGAACTCGAAGATATGTCATTAGAGGTTATGCAATGTGAATAACAAAGAAAAAAAATAATGAAAATTATTAACAGAGACTCAGAGAAGTGTGGGACACCATTAAGTGAATCCACATATGTGTGGAATACCAGAAAATAAAGGGATAGAAAAAATATTCAAAGAAATAAATGCTAAAAACTTCTCAAATCTAATGAAAACCACAATCTACACATCCAAGAAGTTAAAAAACTCCAATTAGAACACGTGCAAAAATTCCACATCCAGACATAACATAGTCAAAATGTTGGAAGCCAAAGATAAAGCTATCAGAAAAGAACAACTCATCATGTACAAGAAAAATAACAATAAGATTAATAGCTGACTTCTCATCAAAGCAATGGAGGCCAAAAAGCAATGAGACGACAGAAAGTGCTGAGGGTAAAAAACTGTCAGCAATAATCTCATAATAGGAAAAGTATCTTTCAAAAATGAAGCTAAAATAAAGGTATTCCAAGATTAAAAAAAAACAAACAACAAAAAACACAATTTGTTGCTAGAAGATATGCCTTATAGAAATACAATAGTATGCTTATCAGGCTGAAAGCAAGAGACACTAGGCAGTAATTTATATCTACATGCATAAACATAATTATCTTGTTTAAATGGTAATTGTGTAGACAGTTTAAAAAGACAGTAAAATTGCATATTTCGTCTCCATTCTTCCCTTAATTGGAAATATGAAGAGACCTAAAACAGGTAAGAAGATCAAAATAGTAATTTAAAACTTCTCACAAAGAAAAGCACAGGCCCAGATAGCTTCACAGGTGGATTCTACCAAACATTCAAAGAAGAATTAATACCAATCCTTCACATACTCCTACAAAAAATAAAAAAGAGGGAACATTTTCTAACTCATCATATAATTCAATTTTTACTCAAACCCAAACCTGTTATACCCAAACCAAAGACATCACAAGAAAAGGAAACTACAGACTAATATCCCTTGTGAATATTTAGATATATTCAAAACTCCTCAAAAAATACAATCAAACTGAATCCAGCAACATAAAAAAAGAGTTATACACCATGACCAAGTGGAATTTATCTCAGGAATGCAAACTTTGTTTAACATCTGAAAATCAATTACAGATGTTACACCATATTAATCGAATAAAGAATAAAACCCATATTACCATCTAAATATATGCAGAAGATATTTGAAAAAATTCAACACTATTTCATGATAAAACTGCTCAAGAAACTAGGAATAGAAGAGACCTTCCTCAACCATCTATGAAAATAGGCCATCTACAAAAAGTCCGCAGCTAACATTGTACTCAACGGTGGAAGGCTGAATGCTTTACTCATAAAATCAGGAACAAGACAGGACGTCTGCTCTTGCCACTTCTTTTTGCCCTTGTACCGAACATCCCAGCTAGGGACTTAGGCAAGAAATAAAAGGCACATTGATTGTGAAGGAAGAAGTAAAACTATCTTTGTTGTAGATGACATGGTCCTGTATGCAGACTAACCTAAAGAATACACACACACACACACACACACACACACACACACACATTATTGGAACTAATAAACAAGTTTAGCAAGGCTGTAGTATATAGATCAATACACAATTGACAATGACATTAAATATCAATTGCATTTCTATGAAATAGCAATAAATGTTCTGAAAATAAAATTAAGAAAATTCCATTTACAATAGCATCAAAACAATAAAATAAGTATAAATTTAACGAAAGTGCAAAACTTGTATACTGAAAATTACAAAACATCATTACAAGAAATTAAAAATCTAAGTCCTAAGATATCTCTCGTTTATGGGGTGGAAGAATTAATAGTGTTAAGATGGCAATATTCCTCAAATTGAACTACAGATTAAATGCAATCCCTATCAAAACCCCAGCTGCCTTATGGCTTTTTTTTTTTTTTTTACAGAAATTGATTTTTCAGATCTGATAAGGGACTTGTATCAAGAATACATAAAGAACTCCTATAACTCAGCAATAAAAAGACAAATAACCCAATTTAAAAAACGAGCAAAGGATTTGAATAGACATTTCTCTAAAAAAGATATACAAATGGTCAGTAAGCATATAAGAAGATGCTGAAAATCGTTAGTCATTAGAGAAAAAAATAAAAACTATAAAGAGATCCCACTTCACGTCCACTAGGATGGCAGTAATCAAAAAGACATATAATAAATGTTGGCAAGGATATGGAGAACTCGAGACCCTTATACACTGCCGGTGGGAACGTAAAATGGTGTAGCCACTTTAGAAAACAGATTGGCAACCACTGAAAAAATGAAACATTGGAGTTACCTTATTACCCAGAAATTCCATTTCTACCCAAGAGAACTGAAAGCATATATTTATATGAAAGCTGATACACGAATTTTCCTCACAACATTATTCATAAGAGTTGAAAAGTGGAAACAACTGAATGTCCAAAAATAACATGTAGTATATTCATACATGTGGTATATTCGTACAATTGAATATTATTTGGCAATAAAAAGAAATGAAGTACTGATGCATGCTACAACACAGATGAACTTGAAAACATTATACTAAGTGAAAGAAGCCAGTTACAAAACAACACTCATTGTATGATTCCATTTATATGAAATGTCCAGAATAGGTGAATCTGCAGAGACAGAAAATGACTTGCTTGGGGCTCAGGAGAGGGATGGGAGGTGACATCCAATGGGTTTGGAATTTCTTTTAGGGGGAACTAAAATGTTCTAAAACTAGATTATGGTGGTGGTGACTCAACCCTGTGCATACACTAAAAATATTGGATTGGGCACTTTAAAGGGGGTAATGATATGGTATGTAAATTTTATCTCAATAAAGCTGTTAAAAAGATAATTGTTTAGACAAACAAAATGATGTATGGTATAAAATGTGTATAAGTATAACGTACAAAAACAATAGCAAAAAAGACTAGGAGGAAATATATTATTGCAAGGTTTTTATACTATTACCAACAAAAGAGAAAAATGGAATCATAAAGAGTCCTCAGATAATCCAAAAGTTGTAAGAAAAATAGACAAATGTAAACAAAGAACAGATGGTACAAAGAGATAAATAGCAAGATGTACTACTTGATTTCAAGGCTTACTCTAAAGCCGAGTGATCAAGACAGTATATGTTATTGAAATTAATATAGAGAAATGCAGCAATGGAACAAAATAAAGAGTTCAGAAATGGACCTACACAAACATATACAATTGACTTTTGACAAAGGCAAAAAACAATTCTGTGGGCAGATGACAGTTTAAAACAAAAATGATGTGGAAAAATTAGATATAAACATGCAAAAAAACTTTGATGCCTTGCATCATATGTAAAAAGTAGCTCAAAATGAATTTTACATACAAATATAAAACCTAATGTTGTAAACTTCTAGAATAAAGCATAGGAGAAAATCTTTGTGATCTTGTATAAAGTAAAGATTTCTGACACACCACAGTCAATAAAAACTTCAAAATTTAAAAACATTTTTATTTGAAAAGACAATATGAGAAGAATGAGAAACTACAGACTGGCAGAAATATTTGCAAAGTGTGTATCTGATAGAGTGCTTTTATCCAGAATATATCAAGATCTCTCAAAAAATCAATAATAAACAACCGAATAAAAAATGGGCAAAATATTTAAGCACGCACTTCACCAAAGATGATATACAGACAGCAGTAAGCAAAAAGGATGTTCAACATTATTAGTGATTAGGAAAATGCAAACTAAAATCACAATGAGATACTACTACACACCTATTAGATTTTCTAAAATTATAAAGACTGATCATATACCACATGTTGGCAAGAATGTGGAGGAACTGGACGCCTCCTACACTGCTTGGTTGGAATACAACACAGTACAACGATTTTGGAAAAGTTTGGCAATGTCTTAAAAAGTTAAACATACACCTAATTTCTAGGCATTTCACTCCCAGTCATTTATCCCACAGGAATGAAAGCCTATGTCCGTGAAAAAACTTATGTGTCACTGTTCATACTTTTGTAGCAGTTTATTTTTAAATAGCTAAAAATGAGAAAAACTTAATTGTCCTTCAACAGATGAATTGATAAACAAATTGTGATTTATCCATACGATGCTACTCAGTAATAAAGAGGAATGAACTATTATAGGAAACAACACAGACGAATCAGAAAATGATTTTTGCTGAGTGATAAAAGCCAGAAAAAAATCAATAAGCAGGATATGTTCACCTAATAACAATAAGTTAAACTCAGGACTTTAGGATGAAAGTAAAGTACTAGTTGAGAATGACTGAACCTACACTAAAATATAAAATGTTTTGCTATTTCTTAAACTTGATTAGCTTAATTTTGAAAGTTTATTTAGCTTTTTTCATGTATTTGTGAGGGATCAGAATTTGCCACCCCCAAAATGTGTCTCTTTGGCTTGATTATTTTTTAAGAACAAAAGACTCAGAAAATTTGAGCTTCCCCCTAACTGCCTGTAGGGGAGGAAGAGAATTCCTCTACCCTCTAGGTCTTTCTGGCTAGGCTACAAATTAAATTGAAATGAGACAGAATAAAAGGAGAAAATTAAAGAAAGCTTTATAACATGTATACATGGGAGAAACTCAGGAAAACTGAGCAACTTGTTGGAATGGCTGAGGTTGCCACCTTAAATACGTTTTTTAGCTAAAGACAAAGAGAGTGTTGGGGGTACTGGTTTGGGACTTCAAGGGGGAGGAATGCAATTTACATGGAGATGGAAATGCAAATGGGCCAACTATAGACAGTGTGACCTGAGAGACACATTTTACATTACATTACGGTTATCTAATGGTATTAGCTCCTTCCTGGAACAGGCCCTTCTATTTTAAATTCTTTTAGGCAGTTGAGGGGGAAGGTCAAAGTTTCTTTCAGAGTCTTTTGTTCTTAATAATAATTGAGTCAAAGAGACACATTTTGGGGTGGCCAATTCTGATCCCCCACATGCCTAAAAGAATTTAAGATAGAAGTCCTGTCCCAGGAAGGAGCTATCACCACAGAAACCTGTAGGTGTGGTAGACAGGAAGGCACCTATCAAGGCCCATTTTTATCAAAGTTATAGCCCAGCAAACATTTGTTTACCAAACACTTGCATTTCTATCTCCATGTGAATTGCATTCCTCCCCTTTGAAGCCCCAAACCACTACCCCCAACATCCTCCTTTGTCTTTAGCTGAAGATAGCATTTAAGCTGGTGACTTTGGCCATTTTGGAGAGTTACTCAGTTTTCCTGGGTTTCTCCCATGTATACATGTTATTAAACTTTGTTTGATTTTCTCCTGTCATCCTATCTCATGTCAATTTAATTCTTAGACCAGCCAGAAGAACCTAGAGGGTAGAAGAATAGTTCTTCCTCCCCTACGTATACAAAAACTTTAAAGATAAGCATTGCAAATATTGGAATATTTTCTTTTCAAGGCAAACCTTTCAGTAGATATATAAAGTGTATTGGTTAGAAACCTTTTGTCCTCAGTCATAAAATGAAGGTGAGTTAAATGAAGGTAAGCAAAAAAAATATATATTTGTTTCTCAGTTATGGGACCAAAATTAAAAGGGAGAAATAGATGTGGAAAGAACAAAATATACCAGCAGATTCTCATGAATAATTTAGAGTAACAGAATTACCACAATTCCTGCAGACTCTGTGCCCTTGCGGATATGCATTGCCTGGTTCTTCGGAAATCTTAAGGTACAGCACTGTAGTGGAAGAAGTGTCTCCCTAGCTACTTCTGGCTTGGGAGACAGGAGGGAATTGTGTGGAGAGGAAGGAAAAGTCTTCAGAGTATTTTGAGATTAAAAGAAAAAAGTGAAGCCACTATGGTGTGAAACAGAAAGCAAAGGGAGAATAAGGCGTGATTTCAAGGAAGTATTGTTGTGGTCCCAATATGCCCTTGCAAAGTGTTTGAGAACTTGACATAGAGAATTGAGTTATTTTGAATTTACTCTCTGACATTAAAATTGTGCTTCTGTAGTATAACACAGTCTCAATGGCATTCTTCCCCTTTGAATCACAAATAGAAAATGATCTGCATGACTATTTTCCCAATCCTCTCAAGGATCATATACAACAAATTTAATTCTGGATGCATAGGAGAAAGTAGTTAATTCATACGTAAGAATGGAGGTCTTTGTGCATTGGTTGGGGCTTGATTCTCTCACTTTTATGAAATCCCATTTGAAAATGATCTAGAGTGAATCACAAACCTTATTCAGGATAATTTCACAGAAACCAAGGACAAAAGTGCAGCAAGGCTTTTGGAATCTGATATATCCTGGCAAAAGAATCGGATTGATCAAGTTTTAATTAGGCTTATTTCAAGGAATTGGTGCCACGTAGCAAAAACTGGCTACCGGGGGCTCACTTCTGTGAGAGGAACAGTTGGTAACATCATTGTGAGTCAGCTGATGTCCCAGAAAGTCGCATAAGAGAATTGAGTGTGTGTGTATGTGCGTGTTTGAGGGCGCTGCAGGGCTAGTCTTATTTCTTCCTCTTCTTAAATTATACATTTGCTGCTCATCTTCTTTATGTCCAATGTTCATTTTTGTCCCTCTGGACTTACATGACACTTTTCTCTTTTCAAGATCCTCATTTTCAAACTGCTTATCCACCCTTAGAAGATTTGCTTTTTTCATTATACTCTACAAAATGAGAAGTGCCAACTTTCCTTATAATCTAAGGAATGATTTTCTTCTCATTTGTAATCCTACAGTCTTCTATTTTGAATCTTTGATCCCAGTTTTGCAGTGTGTCGGTTAGAAACATTCTAACCAATACACTCTCTTTTATTAAAGAGAAAGCCATATTTTTTTGTTTCCTATTTAAATTTATTTTTGAGTAGATAATTCAGGGACACAGGATAAAATTTAAATGTTGCAAAAAAGTATTTCATAGAATTTAAATCTCTCCCTCACTCCTATTTCCCAACTACTTGGTAAGACTTCCTAGAGGTAATCAGCATTACTAATTTCTTACGTAATCTTTCAGATATTTTATGTATGTGGAGGGAAATTTTTCCACATATAATCTTCTGTAGATCTGTTTTCTTTTCTCTTCTTTTTTTTTTTCTGGGAAAGATTCGCCCTGAGCTAACATCTGTTGCCAATCTTCCTCTCTCTCTCTCCCTTTTTTTTTTTTTCTCACCAAAGCCCCAGTACATAGTTGTATATTCTAGTTGTAAGTCCTCCTGGTTCTTCTATGTGAGCCACTGCCACAGCATAGCAACTGACTGGCAGGTGGTGTGGTTCCATACCCAGGAACTAAACCGGGGCCACCAAAGTGGAGCATGCTGAACTTTAACCACTAGGCCATCAGAGCTGGCTCTATATCT
This sequence comes from Diceros bicornis minor, assembly GCF_020826845.1. NCBI lineage: Eukaryota > Metazoa > Chordata > Mammalia > Perissodactyla > Rhinocerotidae > Diceros > Diceros bicornis. The sequence goes on from NC_080744.1 coordinate 19,684,711, forward strand.
ATTTTCTTTAACAAATGTTAGCTACTACAAATAATACTTTATACACTGCTTTTATCCCATAGTACAGAGCATTTTAATCTTATTTTCTGCAATAAAATTAACTTCCTGAGTGAAACATAAAGTAAAAAATGAAAAGAAAACTTGATTTCCTTGACATTAAATATCCTCCCTGATTGCCATGTGTTTTGGCTTAACCAACAAAGGAAATATGTATATATGTGGGTAATATGACAATCTATTACATTAATTAAATGCACTGGCTAAAGAAGATAGTTCACTATATAACTTGAAATAAATTCTTGAAAACATGTTTAATTGTATCTTTTTTGTTTTTAAATTTTGTCATGTAGACAAGACTTTAGAGTAGTGCTAAACTTTATTAGGGGCTCTGATATATTTAGAAAGAGATCAGTTCAAGTATACTTTATTTGCACAGAGTTTGTATGATTAATAATTAGTTTTTTGCCAACTAAGAGTTTCAGTTTCAGTTTTTAGCATAATGATCATTTGTAAACTTTCTTGGCTTTAGTTGGTCAATTTAAGAGTTTCTCATTTAAGCCACAACAATGTGAGAACATAAAACCTCTCATTTGCTAATTTGAACATAGTTCTGAATTGAAAACTATTCTTATGATATTAACTCTTACAATTCATAAAATATGGCTTTTATATTATTTTGGGAAAAGAATTGTAAGCTGTAAAAAGTATAGTTATTCCTATCTTAGCCTCTTGGAATCTGACACATTCATATGTTTGTAAGGAACAACCTGGGTAAGACGGCTTTAGAGTACTGGCACTTGCAAAATAGGATATATAATTAGCTTGAGATGTAGTAAATGACTTTGTTGTTTTCATAAAGCCAACATTATACCAAATAACAATAACTCTTAAGAACATTTCTAAGTCGTTCCATTTTATTTTTAGTTTTATAATATTTACTTGTAAATTAAATTTTACTTCTTAAATGAAATAGTTTTCTAAATGAGAAGAAAATACCTCCTGTGGTTGTTTCTAATTTCATTTTCTGCTAACATAGCTATTGGCATTAGAAAAGAGAACAATTTTCAGAGGGTATTGTCAACCATGTAATTTCTTGGCAAATATATGACAATTACTTTCCATGTAATTATAGTGTCATTCCGTGGGATCCTACTGCTTAGTCAAGGAAGAGATTTACCAAGTCATCTTGACCATCATTCTACTTGTGGTTGTTTCCTTATGTAGGTGTCCTGGTCACACAGGAAATTGTGACTCCACCTAATACTGCAGTTAGGTCACAGCCATAGAATTCAGTAAAGACAACTAATTTTCTTGTACCACTAGATTATTACTTCGGAGTAACACTAAGGTATATTTTTTGGTTTGCTTTTATTACTCATTAACGTTTCAGGGGCATATACTAATGAGTATGAAATCAAATAGAAGTTTTAAACCAAAGAATTAACATGAACAGAAAATAAATAATTAAAAGCAAAGGCATTAAAAAGGGTAATAATTTTAACTTTAGAAAACAGTTATACTTGACACTGTAGACCCTTCCAAATTTAGAGTGCTTTTCTCAAACATTTTCCCTTTAAAATATGTCTCAAAACTCATCAACCAGTTTTTCAAAAGGAAATATATAGTTCTTCACACTTACAAGCTAGACTGAATTTTATTTGGGAGAATGGAGATGCAGAAAAATATGTTGACATTTTCAGTTTAATAAAAATCTATTTTTTGGCTTAGTTTTGGATAAACTAAATGAAATCCTTGAATAGAAAAATATTTTTAAAAAGCATCACAAGTTTAAATAGAATTTCAAGTAATTTTCAGATGCTTTTCCTAATAAATATAGAAATTACTTTGACGTTAAAAGTTTGTTAGTTCCTAGGAGTGGGGGCTTGGTCTGTATGACCCACTCACTCTTTATAGACATTTATATTTACTTAAATGATTTAGGTATTATGGAAAGCATTTTAATTGTGATGAAAGTAATATGGAGATTTGATGAATTTACTGTATTTGGATATATTGGCAAAATTTCCATAATATGAAGAAAGAGGAGAGAGAACAGGGAAGTTTAAACTAATATATGAATATTTTAAATCAGAATTTATTGAACTATCTGATTAATTACGAAAGTCTCCACTTAATTTTTCTAGAATGCACTGAACCTAAAGGAAAAAGCCTTCAACTTTTAAAAATAATCACTGCTTAGAATATATATTGCTGTATTTTATTTTAAAAGGCTATTTGTTTATACTGCTACATGATTAACTATCAGCAACCCCTTTTACCGAGATGTGTGTAAATTAACCACATTCTGGTTAATTTATAATTATAAAGGGATTTATTCATTTCTTCACAAGAATTTTTTGAACACCTATTTGATTCCACAGTACAAGTCTTGAGAAGGAGGCAGAGTACAAATATGTATAAGAAGCAAAGACCATGTGGTAAAGTTAGCGATGTGCTGCAGCCAGCTCATGCTGGCTCACGATAGCCCATTGTGAGCATCTCTTCTGAAAGCCATGTGCAGTGACACCCTGTTGGTATCTTGAAATTAATTGGTAGTAGCGGAAGTATGAGCACAGTGAAAAGAACAAGTATTACGGAAGAGGATTGTTTTCCCCCCTTTTTCTTTTTTTCCTTCTTCTCAGAGGTAGCAGGAACCAGTTGTTAAATATTTTCTAGGACACCGGTTACAGGCTCTGTGACCAGATATACCTGATCAGCTCTGTTTCATACTGTGTAAACGTGTACAATTTACTGAACCTCGCTTAGACTGTTTCCTCCTCTGTAAAGGGCGATTCATATCATCACTAACATCATGTGTTTGTTGTGAGGATTAAATGAGGTAATAAAGTGCTTAGCATGGCTTGGTTCATTGAAAACTGAGTATATATATATATTTTTTTGTCACAGACCTTGCCCTCAAAACATCCAAATGTGTGTTATAACACAACGGAAGTTATAATAAGGTAGACTGAATTGATAAGTATTATTAAAGTATCTTATAAGAGTTATGTAGACAGTATCAAGGTAGTGTAGAGAAGGGGATGCTTAATTCTGCCAAGGAAGCTGGGAAGGGCACATAGAAGAGGTCAAGTGTGGATGATATTGTAGTAAATGTAGCAGAGTTTGCTTAGCAAAGGAAGTGGATATTGTGAGGAGAATCCTAGGCAATGGGAACAGTGTGTGGCACAGACACAGTGTAGAAGGAGCTTTGGTAAAACTGATCGTACCTTCAGAGGTACATGTGTGTGGTTTGATTCCAAGTAAACTCTGGGCAACATGAGTATCTTTTGACAAAGACTGCTGACAGTAAATGTCATCTCCCTCATAATTTTGTTTGAAATACGATGTCTTTTAGTTTTCTCTCTGTTCCATAATTCCTAGAATTAAGAGAGCAAAAGATTTCCCTGGGACGCTGACCACCAGATTCATATATACAACTATAAACTGAAGCATGAAACAAATTAGGTCTTCAAAGTGATTTATAAACATTAACTAATCCACTAATTTAAGTGTCAGGCTAAGTAGTTAAGCATTCATATTAACTTTTATAGTTGGGAACTTTGAAAAAAAGAGTAACACATAATCATTTAAATTACAAAAGCCAATACATCTCAAACTTGTATTTAGCAAACACAGCGTATTCCTAAATTGAGTATTTCATTAAATGGAGCTGAGTTAATAATATTGTTTAAATATGGGATTTATTGCATTTTTATCTATATTTATTGTTTTCAATATTTAAAAATTTTGAGGTTACATTGTTATTTTATCCTGGTCATAATAAAATCATAATACATAATGCTATCCTTAGGCATTGTTTAGAATCTTCTTGTACGTTCTATTGCATTGTTCCAACCTCTTCTTCCATATTATTAATAAAAAATTAATAATCAAAGGAAGTTTTTATCCTCTTAATTAAGAGAGAGTGAAAAATAAATAAATACTAGCAAACAGTCATCCACATGTTTTTAATACTTGAAGTCTTGCTAAGGTATCCTTGGGACAATCTTCTTCCTTTGGACTCTTCTCTCCCAAGAAAATAGTACTTTGTAATGAGAAATTTGTTCTTTAGTACTAAAATATTTAAAGTACTTAAAGCACTAGAGTAGTACTTAAAGTACTATAAGATATTTAAAGACTATAGGCCATAGATATAAAGCAATTTGATTATAATATAGCCTTTTGCATTTATTCCTGGTGCTGCAGGGTAAAATATATGTGGATGATGGGTTTCAAGCTACATACTAGGAAAGGCTTGGTGGCTTGTTTTTACCGTGGAGCTCTAGTCCCTGAATGTCTGGTCATGGTTGGTGTGCTAAATTCTTGCTTACTCTGAACATGACTAGGCTCTTGTGTTCCTTCTGTCCTGGCTACTCTCAGTAAAAACAAAGTCTGTACCCACCTAGTCCATTGAGAGGGATGATTCAATTTTCTTTCCAGGACACTAGACCAACAGGTCATGTCCCAAGCCCATAATAAACATACTTCAACATGCAATAAAAAGTGTGGCCTCTCTTCTGGTTGGTTTCCACCTCTTCATCCCCCTTCTATACTGCAGCAAGCTCTGCTTGGAGGGGTGAGAAATTGAAACTCTTAACTCCTCTCTCCACTTTGAGGAGCCTCTTTTTTTCCCCCTACAGTGTGTTTTTTCGTAGATTTATATGCCTCAATGAAATGACATAAATCTAAGGGAAAGAATCTGATCCAGCTCAAGTTCTGGAATTAGAATTAGTCTTTCACTAGATCAAGAGGTTTGAATAACACATTACTTGTGAATTTAGACTTTATAAGCAAAGGGATTTGTGTGGATATAAATAAAAAACCAGGAAGGGAATTAGAGACTCATAACCAAAATAAACCCAAAACATTAAAAATCACTTTAAGGGCCGGCCCAATGGTGTAGCGGTTAAGTTTGCATGCTCGGCTTCGATAGCCCGGGGTTCGCAGGTTCGGATCCCAGTGTGGACCTACGCACCACTTGTCAAGTCATGCTTGGCAGCGCTCCATATAAAGTAGAGCAAGATGGGCACGAATGTTAGTCCAGGGTCAATCTTCCTCAGCAAAAAGAGGAGGATTGGCAATGGATGTTAGCTCAGGGCTAATCTTCCTCACACATACAAAAAAATCACTTTAATTTCACATACCAGAATCCACATTGTGAAAACTTTTCAAAGTAAAATCAGGGATATTCCAAAACTGACATAAGAAAATAAAAGTAATTTGTCAAAATCAAACACTTTGAGAGTTACAAAGAACGTACTTCTAGTTCTGACCCTTAGGACCTGTCATTACTATGAGAGACTATAAAAAAGATTTGGAAGAAAGATATTGAAGGAGTAGAGGTTGATAAGGTGGAAGTCTCCATAGCTGTTATAAAAGTAAATCTTCCTAAACCAGAGCCAACTGTAAAAGAAAAATATTTACTGCTGGCTGTCTTTGTCTCTGCTGCTGTAATGGGCACCATTAGCTATATGTTGTGAGAGCAGCTACTCAGGAAGATGGGAGACATTACTTTTTAGGTTGATTCTGGAATTCTCAAGGCTATTGTTCTACATTCTTGAGAAAAGTTTCATGGAAAGAGTAGACAGGACTTAGCTTTTGTGACTTCATCATTGAGGCTGTGTAGTGTGGTTTCAGATACATGTAGGTTTGAATGCCAGTTCTACTAATTATTAATTGTGTGTTCTTGGGGAGGTTGGATTACATTAAAATTTTCAATTTCATAATTAAAAAAATGATCCTGATGATGATAATAATCGCAAATACTTACATCATTGTGAGGATTAGCGTATATTAATATAACTTCCTAAAACTCTTAGTAAAGTGCTTGACGTTTATTTCACAATACAAAGAGTCAGACCATGGACTCTCAGCGTTGGCCATACTAATTGGCTGTTCTACTATTCTCATATTGTAAAGAAATTGACCTCATTTTGCATATATTTGAAAAATTGTTAGTCTATGGGATATCAAGCTTACTAAAGGAAAAAGGACAATACCAAAAAGTTTCTTTAGCTCTTGATGATTTTTAAAAATCATCCCAAAGCACTCAATACAGTGAACCTTTAATAGGTATCATGCACTGATTAAGCACAGAGAAACAGAAACTTAAATAGAAAAAGATATTTAATTTTGATCAAGAAAAGAGAGATTCAAAGAGGGAGAGCAGAGCAACTTGGAAACAAATAACAATAACAAAAAACAAAGTTTATCCCTACAACTAGTCTAAGGATTGCAGCAGTTGAGTCAGTCTCCGAATAAAAGAAGCAGGAAATGAAGTACCAGATTCTGGGCTGTGCCCTTTACGTGCATTATCTCATTTAATTCACACAATAATCCTATGAGGAAAGATTACTTTCTAATTCTACTAACATGAGAACAAACACAGGGATGTTTAAGTAAGGAATTCCAACAGAAGCAGAGATGAGATAGACTTAACTGGTTTTCTGACATCCTTCTTTGGCTTCTATTGGGAATAATTTAGGCAAAGACCTCAGGGTTCCCAGCCTTGGTTGAAATTGATGAAATGGAGGAAACCTATACAGGATCACTTTCTCTTTCTGGAAGAGCCCAAGGGAATCTGGTAAGTCCTTTCTCTCTAGGACTCAGGTATGACTTCAAGGAGCTGGCCAGCCAACTAGACTGCAAGAAGATATAATATCATAAAATATGATTTTTCAAAATATTTCAGACTCTTAAAAGTGTCAAGTAATGTGTGTGTGTGTGTGTGTGTGAGACAGAGAGAGAGAGAGAGAAAGAGATGGGAACCTTCTTTTTTTATCTATGGCAGCTTTATTCTCGTTCTTATCCACATACTCTATAGAGTAATACACAATATGTTCTCCATCTTAATTTTCTTACTTTGATGCTTTTATTCTAGTTATGTTCTCTTATAGAACTGCATGGGTAGATTGTGTTACAGTTGGTTATCAAGTTATAGTGATGCCAGGTGTCTAGGATAGAGGAATGGATCTCTTGTCCTAAGGAAGACTTTCCAATCAAATGGCTACACACTTGTAGTGTTGGTGACGCAAAAATATTATTATCTATTTATTATGCTATAATGACTCATCTCACTACAATTCACATACAGAGAAAACAAAATATTATGGCTGCCTCTTAGGCAGAAGATGATGTGCTTCTCATTGCTGTATATACTAAAAAATAGCATATTGAATGACCAGTTCTGAGCTTAAAAAATTAGTATAAGAATATAGTTTAAGTAGTAAATTCAAGACATCTGGTGGTTATTATTCTTGTTCAACGGGAAGTTTTCCTCATAGTAGCTGATGCAATGGGAACTTTTTATAGCCTTACTTCATCTTTAAATGTTCGTCCTGTGTTTACAAAATTCCCCATTATTAGAGTCACAGCTTCTCTGTATGCAAGCCAGAAAAAATTTCTCAGTCTCCCCTATAGCTAAAGCATAGTGATGTGACATACGTCCTACCAATCAGAAGCACTTGATTCAGAAGCTGGTGACCCAAATAAGCAAGTTCTGTACAGAGTTCATTCTGGATAGACTGGTAGAAGATATATCCAATTTCTAGGGGCAAAAGTGATGCACGTTCCAGGAAGGTGTCCAGTGCCTGGAATCAGTAGAGTTTGGCTGTGAATAATACAGACTCTACCCAATGGTGGCAATTATGGTAACTTCTTGATATTTTTAAATTCATTGAATTTTTATTGAATTTAGAGACTTTAATAAAAGTACAAATGGATACTTCATGTATAGGTTATACATTACAATGACTATGTGACCATTAAGAAACTCCCATTCTCTGGCTGTGCCAAATAACAGCTCTTTGAACCCAAGAGCCTTCAGTCTTCCACAGATTTTGATAGTACACTGATTATTTTTCCAACCAGTGATCATTTGTTTTAAGATTTTTATCTTTTAGTTTTCTTAATAGACTTTATTTTTATAAAAGTTTTATATCACAGAAAAATTGAGCAGACAATAGAGAGTGCCCATATTATACCCCTCCAAAGTATCTCCAATTATTAAACATTTTACATTAGTATGATTAGTATGGTACATTTGTTATAATTATGAACTAATATTGATACATTATTATTAAAGTCCATACTTTATTCAGATTTCCTTACTTTTTACCTAATGTCCTTTTTCTCCTCCGGGATCCCATCCAGGATACCACATTACATTTGGGTGTCATATCTCCATAGGCTCTTTTGGCTGTGAGAGTTTCTCAGACTTTCCTTGTTTCCTTGTTTTTGATGATCTTGACAATTTTAAGGAGTACTGGTCAGTTATAATAGAGGATGTCGTTCTATTGAATTTTTTCTGATGTTTTTCTCATGACTAGATTGGAGTTATGGGCTTCTAGGAGGAAGATCACAGAGATAAAGTATCATTTTTATCATCATATCAAGAGTACATACTATCAACATGATTTCTGACTGTTGATGTTGATTTTGATTACCTGGCTCAAGTAGAGTTTGTCTGGTTTCTCCACTGTAAAGTAACTCCTATAATGCACAGCACACTTTTAAGTCATACTCCCTCTCCATTAGGGTGGGGTATCTACATAATTTATCTGGAATTCCTTTGCATGGGAGATTTGTCTCTATTCCCCCATTTATTAATTTATCCAATCACTTATTTATATCGCTATAGGCTCATGGATATTTATTTTATACTTTAGATTTCAAGCCAATACTACTTTCATTATTTTGTTGTTCAGATTGTTCCAGTTTAGGCCCTCGGGAGTTCTTTCAGTTGGTTCCTGTGCCCTTTGACGTACTTCCATAAATTTTTTTTTTTTTTAGTGCTTTCTTAACTTCTGTCACTGCAAGATGCTCCAGGCTCATCTTGCATGTTCCCTCCACAGCCTTAGAATCAGCCATTTCTCCAAAAACCTCTGAATCCTTTTATTGCAGAATGGTATTAGAAACCAAAGTTGGGTTCTAGGTGTGCTTTTTGCTACCTGGGTGTTGTTTCTTTTACGCCCCCTCAGGTAACAGAGCAAAGAAATATGTGCGTATATTAACCCATTTATATACACACATCTGTAAGTATTTCTGTATGTAACCATCTGTATCTACGTTAAGTTAAACATAAACTCTTACTGATGTCTCCAATTCTAATCCGTCACCATATGGATCATTCTAGTCTCCTCCCCTTGCTCATCTGTAAATTTCCACTCCAACAGTGAGAAGCATGGCTCCCGTCATCGGTACGTATTTACTTAATTGTTCAGTTCTAGCATGCACATACAGCAGTATCAGAATTATTGACTTATATCCATGTGGAAAACAATTTTGCTGACTAAAGTACAGGACTATGTGCAGTTCCTTTTGCCTTTAGTCTTACAGGCACCATTCACATCACAAGTTAATTAGGTCAACACCTTTTCCCCCACACCCTTCAGTGAGATTGTTTTATACATTTGTAATAGTTAGATTCTCTTACCACAGTCTACATTCTTTCTTGGGATTCCCTGACCATATAAATGATTTATTTTTTCAATTTGCATACATTAAGGTTTACTCTTTGTATTGCAAAATTTTATAGCTTTTGACAAATGCATAATGTCATATATCCAGAAATTACAGCATCATACACTATAGTTCATTGCCCCAAAAATGCCCCGTACTTCACCTATTCATCCCTCCCTCATCCCCCAAACTCTTGTCACCACTTATATGTTTACTATCTTTATAGTTTGCCTTTTCCAGAATGCCATATAATTGGAATAATAAAATACGTAGCCTTTTCACACTGGCTTTTTTCATTTAGCAGTATGCATTTTTCCATGTCTTTTTGTGGGTTGATCATTTCTTTATATCACTAAATAATATTCCATTGCATAGGTTTACCGCAGTTTGTTTATACATTCACCTATTGAAGGACATCTTGGTTGTTCCCAGTGTTTGGGAGTTATGAATATAGCTGCTATAAACCTTCTTGTGAAAGTTTCTTTCGTGGACATAAGCTTTCAACTCAATTAAGTAAATACCTGGGAGTGTGATTGATGAATTTTATGGTAAGACTATATTTAGCTTTGTAAGCAATTGCCAAAAGATCTTCTAAAGTAACTGTACTATTTTGCATTTTCTCCAGCAGTCAGTGACAGATCCTGTTGCTCTGCATCCTCTCCAGTATTTGGTATTGTCAGATTTTTGGATTTTAGCCATTTTATAAGTGTATAGTTGTATCTCAATGTTGTTTTAATTTGCAATTCCCTAATGACAAAAAATGTTGAGCATCTTTTCATATGCTTATTTAACAACCTTATATTCTTTGTTGAGGTGTGTGTTCATATTTTTGTCCATTTTTTAATTGGGTTTTTTGTTTCTTTATTATTTGTTTTAAAAGGTCTTTGTGTATTTTGGATGCCAGTCCTTTATCAGATATGTTTTGCAAAGATTTTCTCCCAGTCTGTGGCCTGTCTTTTCATTCTCTTAACAGTGTTTTTCATAGAACAGAAGTTTTTAATTTTAGCAAGTCCAACTTACCAATTTTTTTTTATGGAATGAGCTTTTGGCTTTGTATTTAAAATGTCATTGCCAAACCCAAGGTCACTAGATTTTCTCACATGAAATATTTTAGAAGTTTATACTCCTGTATTTTACATTTAGGTTTATGATCCATTTGAGTTAATTTTTGTGAAAGGTGTAAGGTCTGTGTCTATACATATATTTTTGCATATGCATGTTTAATTGTTCCAGCATTATGTTTTGAAAAGACTGTCCTCTCTCCATTGAATTGCCTTTACTATTTGTCACAGATCAGCTGACTATATTTGTGTGGGTCTATTGCTGAGCTCTTTACTCTGTTATACTGATCTACGTGTCTGCTCTTTCCCCAACACCATGCTCTCCTGCTTACTGTAGTTTTTTAGTAGGTCTTGAACTCAGGCAATTCCAATCCTCAAACTTTGTTCTTCTTCAATTTTATGTTGTCTATTTCAGGATTTTTTCCTTTCCATATAAACTTTGGGATCAGCCTGTTGATATCCAGAAAATTTCTCACTGAAGTTTTTATTTGGGATTGCATTAAATCTGTGGATAAAGTTGGGAAGAATTGACGTCTTGACAATATTGGGTCTTTCAATCCGTGAACGTAGAATTTCTATTTATTTAGATCTTTTTTTTTTCTTTCAGAGCCACCTACAGATCTTGTACATAGTTTATTAGATTTATACTTAAGATTTCATTTTTTAATGCTAATGTAATTGATACTTTGTTTTTAATTTTCAATTCCAATTGTTCATTGCTGGTATATAGAAAAGCAAGTGAATTTTCTATGTTAACTTTTATTTTGTGAGTTTGCTATATTTACTCATTAGTTCCGAGAATTCTTTTCTTGATTTTTTTGGATTTTCTATATAGGCAATCTATCATGTCATCTACGAACAAAGACAGTTTCATTTTTTCCTTCCCAATCCATTTATCTTTTCTTTTCTTTTCTTTTCTTGTCTTGTCTTATTGCCCCTTAGTTAGGTTTTCTAGTATGATGTTGAATAGTAGTCACGAGGGGGGACTTATACCTTGTTCTTGATCTTAGGGGCATAGCATTCAGTTTCTCACAATTAAGTATGATGTTAGCTGTAAGTTTTTTGTAGACATTCTTTATCAAGTTGAACAATCTCCTTCTATTCCAAGAGTTTTTGTCATGAATGGGTGTTGAATTTTGTCAAATACTTTTCAGTATCAATTGATATGACAATATGATTCTTATTCATTGCACGCCTTTTGAGGTGATGAATTACATTAAGTGATTTTCAAATGTTCAATCAGCCTCGCACGCCTGGAAAAAATCAAACCTACTTGTGACATTTAACTATTTTTACACATTATTGGATTCGATTTGCTAGTATTCCATTGAGAATTTTTGCATCGATGTTCATAAGAAATACTGATCTCTAGTTTTCCTTCCTTGTATTGTCTTTATATGAATTATGTATTAGGGTAATGCTGACCTCATAGAATGAGTCAGGAAAAGTTTCTTTTGCCTTTATTTTCTAGAAGAGATTGTAGAGTATTGATATGATTTCTTCCTTAAGTGTAGAATTCAACAGTGAATCATCTGGTTCAGTTCCTTTCTTTTTTGAAAGCTTATTCATTGTTAAATTAATTTCTTTGATAGTTATAGGCCTATTCAGGTTATCTATTTCTTTTTGTGTGAGTTTTGGTAGTTTTTGTCTTTCAAGAAATTGTCTTTCCATTTCATCTAAGTTATCAAATTTATGGGCATAGTGTAGTTCATGATATTTCTTAGTTATCCTCTTAATGTCTATGTGATCAGTAGTAATGGCCTTTCTTTCATGTCTGACATTAGTAATTTGTGCCTTTTCTCTTTTTTCTTCTTCTTTTTTTTTTTTTTTTGGTTAGCCTGGTTATAGATTTATCAATTTTATTAATACTTTCAAAGTACCAGCTTTTGATTTCATTGATTTTCTCTGTTGAGAAATTCAATTTCATTTATTTCTGCTCTAATCTTTGTTGTTTCTTTTCTTATCTTTGCTTAAATTGCTCTTTTATCTCTAGTTTCCTAAGGTGGAAACTTAGTTATTGATTTTGGATCTTTTACTTTTCTAGTATATGCATTTAATGCTATCAATTTCCTTCTAAATACTCTTTTTGCTGTATTTCGCAAATTTGGATAAACTAATTTTCATTTTCATTTAGTTTGAAATATTTTAAAAAATCTGTTGCGATTTCTTTAACTCTGTGTTTAGAAGAATGTTGTTTATTTCCAAATATTTTGGGATTTTCTATCTATCTCTCCATTATTGATTTCTAATTTAATTCCATTGTGGTGTAATAACTTACTTATGTATGACTTATAGTCTTTTAAATCTGTTAAAGTATATTTCAGGACCATGAACATGGTCTCTCTTGTTGAATATTCCAAGTGAACTTGAGAAGAATTTGCATTCTGCTATTGTTGAAGTACTCTAAAAATGTGAAGTAGATATGGTTGATTAGTTCAGTTTAACTATAAAATGACTAATTTTCTGCCTACTGGATCTATCAACGACTGAAAGAGGGATGTTGAAGTCTCTAACTCTAACAGTGTATTTGTCTATTTCTCTTTGCACTTCTATAAGTTTTGCCTTGTGTATTTTAATGTTCTCTTGTTAGGTGCATCTATATTAAGGATTGTAATGTATTTTTTTGAGAATCGACACCTTTATGATTATGTAATGACCCTCTTTATCCTGATAATTTTCATTGTTCTGAAATCTGCTTTGTCTAAAATTAATATAGCTACTTCAGCTTTCTTTTGATTAGTGCTAGTATGGTATATCTTTCTCTATTCCTTTATTTTTTCAATGCATCTATGTCTTTATATTTAAAGTGAGTTTCTTACAAACAGCATATAGTTGAGTCTTCTTTTTTTAATCCAATCTGAAAGTCTCTGTCTTTCAATTAGTATATTTAAATGATTCACATTTAAAGTGATTACTAATATACTTGAATTAACATGTACCATGTTTTTAACTGTTTTATATTTGTTTCACTTGTTCTTTATTTTTTGTCTCCTGTATTCCTGCCGTCTCTTGTTTTAATGGAACACTTTATATGATTTCATTTTCTCTTTTTTCTTAGCATATCCATTATACTTCATAGAATAAAAAAATTAAAATTTCAAATTGACCTAGAATTTGCGATATACATTGAAAATAATCGAAGTCTGCTTTAAAATAACACTATTCTATGTTTTTAAGTGCAGATACCCTATAACAGAGCAATCCTAATTCCTCCCTCTCATCCCTTATAACATTACTGCCATTGATTTCAAATTCCATGTATTATAGCCACCAAATAAATTGTTACCATTATCACATTGAACAGTTATCTATTATATTAAGAAAAAAAATAAAAGTTTTTTTGTTACCTTTATTATACATACTCCAACACTCTTCATTTCACTGTGTAGAGCTCAACCTCTGACCTGTAGCATTTTCCTTCTTTCTGAAATACTTCTTTTAACATTTCTTGCAGGAAGCGTCTAATGTTGAAAAATTTCCTCAGTTTTTGTTTGTTTGAGAAAGTATTTCCCTTTTACTTTTGAAGGATAATTTCACTGGATATGGAATTCTAGAGTGGTTTTTTTTTTCTTTCAACAATTAGCATATTTCATTTGATTCCTGTCTTGCTTGCATGGTTTCTTTTCTTTTCTTTTTTTTTTTTTTTAATTTTTTGTTTATTGCAGTAACATTGGTTTACAACATTGTATACATTTCAGGTGTACATCATTATACTTCTATTTCTGCATAGATTACATCATGTTCACCACCCAAATACTAATTACAACCCATCACCACACACATGTGCCCAATTATCCCTTGTGCCCTCCTCCCTCCCCCCTTCCCCTCTGGTAACCACCAATCCAATCTCTGTCTCTATGTATTTGTTTATTGTTGTTCTTATGTACTACTTAATGAAGGAAATCATATGGTATTTGACCTTCTCCCTCTGACTTATTTCACTTTGCATAATACCTTCAATGTCCATCCATGTTGTCACAAATGGCTGGATTTCATCGTTTCTTATGGCTGAGTAGTATTCCATTGTGTATATATACCACATTTTCTTTATCCATTCGTCCCTTGATGGGCACTTAGGTTGCTTCCAAGTCTTGGTTATTGTGAATAACGCTGCAATGAACACAGGGGTGCATGTATCTTTATGCATTGGTGTTTTCTAGTTCTTTGGATAAATACCCAGCAGTGAAATAGCTGGATCATATGGTAGTTCTATCCTTAAATTTTTGAGGAATCTCCATACTGTTTTCCACAGTGGCTGCACCAGTTTGCACTCCCACCAGCAGTGTATGAGAGTTCCCTTCTCTCCACATCCTCTCCAACACATGTTGTTTCCTGTCTTGTTAATTATAGCCATTCTGACGAGCATGAGGTGATATCTCATTGTAGTTTTGATTTGCATTTCCCTGATAGTTAATGATTTTGAACATCTTTTCATATGCCTGTTGGCCATTTGTATATCTTCTTTGGAGAAATGTCTGTTCAGGTCTTTTGCCCATTTTTTAATTGGGTTGTTAGTGTTTTTGTTGTTGAGATGCATCAGTTCTTTGTATATTTATCAGATGTATGGTTTGCAAATATCTTCTCCCAATTGTTAGGTTGTCTTTTCGTTTTGTTGATGGTTTCCTTTGCTGTGCAGAAGCTTTTTAGTTTGATGTAGTCCCATTTGTTTATTTTTTCTTTTGTTTCTCTTGCCCGGTCTGACATGGTGCTTGAAAATATGTTGCTAAGACCAATGTCAAAGAGCGTACTGCCTATGTTTTCCTCTAGAAAACATAGTTTCAGGTCTTAAATTCAAGTCTTTAATCCATTTGGAGTTAATTTTTGTGTATGGTGCAAGGTAAGGGTCTACTTTCATTTTTTTGGATGTGGCTGTCCAGTTTTCCCAACACCATTTGTTGAAGAGATTTTCTTTTCTCCATTGTATGTTCTTGGCTCCTTTGTCAAAGATTAGCTGTCCATAGATGAGTAGGTTTATTTCTGGGCTTTCGATTCTATTCCATTGATCTGTGTGTCTGTTTTTGTGCCAGTACCATGCTGTTTTGGTTACTATAGCTTTGTAGGATATTTTGAAATCAGGGAGTGTGATACCTCCAGCTTTGTTCTTTTTTTCTCAGGATTCCTTTAGCTATTCAGGGTCTTTTGTTGTTCCAAATAAATTTTAGGATTCTTTGTTCTATTTCTGTGAAAAATGTTGTTGGAACTTTAATAGGGATTGCATTGAATCTATAGATGGCTTTAGGAAGTATGGACATCTTAACTATGTTAATTCTTCCAATCCAAGAGCACGGAACATCTTTCCATTTCTTTGTTTCTTCTTCAATTTCTTTCAGTAATGTTTTATAGTTTTCCGTGTACAGATCTTTCACCTCTTTGGTTAAGTTTATACCCAGGTATTTTATTCTTTTTGTTGCAATTGTAAATGGGATGGTATTCTTAATTTCCCTTTCTGCTAATTCATTGTTAGTGTATAGAAATGCAACTGATTTTTGTATGTTGATTTTGTATCCTGCAACTTTAGCATATTCATTTATTACTTCTAAAAGTTTTCTGGTGGATTCTTTAGGGTTTTCTATATATAAAATCATGTCACCTGCAAATAGTGACAGTTTCACTTCTTCCTTTCCAATTTGGATCCCTTTTATTTCTTTGTCTTGCCTGATTGCTCTGGCTAGGACTTCCAGTACTATGTTAAATAGGAGTGGTGACAGTGGGCATCCTTGTCTGGTTCATGTTCTTAGAGGGATAGCTTTCAGTTTTTCACCATTGAGGATGATATTAGCTGTGGGTTTCTCATATATGGTCTTTATTATGTTGAGGTACTTTCCTTCTATCCCCATTTTATTCAGAGTTTTTATCATAAATGGATGCTGTATCTGGTCAAATGCTTTCTCTGCATCTATTGAGATGATCATGTGATTTTTGTTCTTCATTTTATTAATGTGGTGTATCACGTTGATTGATTTGGGAATGTTAAACCATCCCTGCATACCTGGAATAAATTCCACTTGATCATGGTGTATAATCTTTTTAATGTATTGTTGTATGCGATTTGCTAGTATTTTGTTGAGGATTTTTGCATCGATGTTCATCAGTGATATTGGCCTGTAGTTTTTTTTGTGTGTGTTGTCCTTGTCTGGTTTTGGTGTCAGGGTAATGTCGGCTTCATAGAATGAGTTAGGGAGCCTCCCCCCCTCCTCAATTTTTTGGAAGAGTTTGACAAGGATAGGTATCAATCTTCTTTGAATGTTTGGTAGAACTCACCTGGGAAGCCGTCTGGTCCTGGACTTTTATTTTTCGGGAGGTTTTTGATTACTGTTTCAATCTCCTTACTGGTGATTGGTCTATTCAAATTCTCTACTTCTTCATCCAGTTTTGGAAGGTTGTATGATTCTAAGAATTTATGCATTTCTTCCAGATTGTCGAATTGGTTGGCACATAGCTTTTCATAGTATTCTCTTATAATCTTTTGTATTTCTGAGGTGTCTCTTGTAATTTCTCCTCTTTCATTTCTGATTTTACTTATTTGTGCCTTCTCTCTTTTTTTCTTGGTGAGTCTAGCTAAAGGTTTGTCAATTTTCTTGATCTTATTCAAAGAACCAGCGCTTGGTTTTATTAATTTTTTCTATTGTTTTTTTGGTCTCTATTTCATTTATTTCTGCTCTGATTTTTATTATTTCCCTTCTTCTACTGATTTTGGGCTTTGTTTGTTCTTCTTTTTCGAGTTCCTTTAGGTGCATTGTTAGATTGTTTATTTGAGATTTTTCTTGTTTGTTGAGATAGGCCTGTATTGCTATAAACTTCCCTCTTAGAACTGCTTTTGCTGTATCCCATAAATTCTGGCATGTCGTATTTTCATTTTCATTTGTCTCCAGGTATTTTTTGATTTCTTCGTTGACCCAGTCGTTGTTCAGTAGCATTTTGTTTAATCTCTACGTGTTGTGGCTTTTCTGATTTTCTTCCTATAGGTGATTTCTAGTTTCATACCGTTGTGGTCAGAAAAGATGCTTGGTATTATTTCAGTGTTCTTAAATTTATGGAGACTTGCTTTGTGGCCTAATATGTGATCAATCCTGGAGAATGTTCCATGTGCATTTGAGAAGAACGTGTATTCTTCGGTTTTTGGATGGAATGCTCTCTATATATCTACTATGTCCATCTGTTCTAGTGTGTCGTTTAAGGCCAATGTTTCCTTATTGATCTTCTGTTTGGATGATCTATCCGTTGGTGTAAGTGAAGTGTTAAAGTCTCCTACTATTATTGTGTTGCTATTTCTCTTTTTATGTCTGTTAATAATTGCTTTATATATTTAGGTGCACCTACATTGGGTGCGTAGATATTTACAAGTGTGATATCCTCTTGTTGGATTGTTCCCTTGATCCATTATGTAATGACCTTCTTTGTCTCTTTTTACAGTTTTTGTTTTAAAGTCTATTTTGTCTGATATGAGGACTGCTACCCCAGCTTTCTTTTCATTACCATTTGCATGGAGTATCTTTTTCCATCCCTTCACTTTCAGTTTGTGAGTGTCTTTAGGTCTGAAGTGTGTCTCTTGTATGCAGCATATATATGGGTCTTGTTTTTTTATCCAATCAGCCACTCTATGCCTTTTAATTGGAGCATTTAGTCCATTGACGTTTAAAGTAGCTATTGATAAGTACGTACTTACTGCCATTTTTTAACTTTTTTCTTCTCAGTGTTTTAATAGTCCTTCTCTGTTCCTTCCTTCTTCTATACAGAGTTGATGGTCTGTTTAGTTTGACCTCTGTCTGAAAGCTCTACTCTTTAACTCCCCTCCTCTCTCTTTTTATGTTTTTGATATCATATCTAACCTCTTTTTTGTGCATTTGTATCCATTACCCTCTTATCATGGAAATAGATAATTTTTCCTATTTGTGGTCTTCTCTTTTTCCCTTAAATCAGTCCCCTTAACATTTCTTGTAGCATTGGTTTCTTGGTGACAAACTCCTTTAATTTTTGCTTGTCTGGGAAATTTTTGATCCCTCCTTCCATTTTGAATGATAACTTTGCTGGGTAGAGTATTCTTGGCTGTAAGTTTTTTCCATTTAGCACTTTAAATATATCGTGCCATTCTCTTCTAGCCTGTAAGGTTTCTGCTGAGAAGTCAGCTGATAGCCTTATGGGGTTTCCTTTGTATGTAACTTGACTTTCTCTTGCAGCTTTTAGGATTCTCTCTTTATCTTTAATTCTGGATATTTTGATTATGATCTGTCTTGGTGTGGGCCTCTTTATCTTGTTTGGGTCTCTCTGTGCTTCCTGTACCTTGATGTCTGTTTCCTTCCTTAGGTTAGGGAAGTTTTCATCTATTATTTCTTTTTCTTCTTTTTTTAACGTATTTTTTTTTTAAATTTTTATTTATTTATTTTTTCCCCCAAAGCCCCAATAGATAGTTGTATGTCATAGTTGCACAGCCTTCTAGTTGCTGTATGTGGGACGTGGCCTCAGCATGGCCAGAAAAGCGGTGCATTGGTGCGCGCCTGGGATCCGAACCCATGCTGCCAGCAGCAGAGCACGTGCACTTAACTGCTAAGCCACGTGGCCAGCTCTCATCTATTATTTCTTGAAATAGATTCTCTGCCCCTTTGTCTCGCTCTTCTCCTTCCAGGACACCTATAACACGGATGTTAGTGCGCTTGATGTTGTCCCAGTTGTCCCTTAGACTGTCCTCACTCTTTTTAATTCTTTTCTCTTTTACCTGTTCAGCTTGGGTAATTTCTTCTAGTCTTTCGTTCAGCTCACAGATCCATTCTTCTGTATCCTCTGCTCTGCTTTTGAGTCCCTCTAGTGAATTTTTCATTTCCAGTATTGTATTCTTCATTTCTGATTGGTTCTTTTTTATATCTTCCATTTCTCTGTTGACATTCTCACTGAGTTCATCTATTCTTCTCCCCACATCAGTGAGCCTCCTAACACTCTTAGTTTGAACTCTCTGTTGGGTAGGTTGCTCATTTCTGTTTCACTTAGTTCCTTTACTGGGGTTTTGTCCTGTTCCCTTACTTGGAATGTGTTCCTTTGCCTCCTCATTTTGCCTCTTTCCCTGTGCTTGTGACTATGTATTAGGTATGTCAGCTATGTCTCTTGCTCTTGGATAGGTGACCTTATGTAACTGATGGCTCAGGAGTCCTGCAGTGTGCTTCCCTCAGTTCTCAATGTTCAAGGGGTGTCCCCTATGTGGGCTATGTGTGTCCTTCTGTTGTGGCCTCTTTGCTCTCCCTGTAGGTGCCCAGGGAGGCCAAGTTATGCTCCTGGTCAGCTGTTGTAATGCTCAGCTGCTTGTAGTTGTTGTGGGCCCTTCAGTCTCTTTATCAGGTGTGGGGAGCCCCAGCACAATTGGCTGCAAGTTCTAATACCACATTTGTGTTGCAGTATATCTTTTAAGTGAGTAGGCCCCCAGTGTGGCAGGTTGTTAGGCTCAGGGCCTTCCAATTGCTATAAGCCTCCAGCCTTTAGGTCTCTTGTCAGCTCTCTGAGGATTGCAGCTGGGTGGGGCTGGCCTCAGGCACAGGAGCACCCAATTGTTTCAGGCTTTGGAAGGTGGGGCAAACCCCCTATGTGGGTCTTTGAGAAGCACAAGTCTTCTGCAGCTGACAAGCACTGCCGCTCACAGGTCCACACACACAGTCAACACAGTCCTGCCCCGTGTGCGTGCCCCACCCTCCCAATGGGGACCCAGTCTCTCCACAGCGGGAGCCCCACACACTCCACCACTGCCCCACAATCTCCACCCACTCCTTGTGCACACCCTGCCCCACTGAAGTCGGCTCAGTTGCCAGGCTGCAGAGAATCCAGTCACCAATCTATGCAGGCCCACAAGTTGCCTTAGGGCTTGTTGTTGTGTGGGGCCAGTCTCTAGGGTGGGCTGCCTGCCCTGGCTGAGCTGGATTAAATTGGTGCTTTAGCGGGTGGGGCAGACCCTGGGCTAGCAGGTCCCAGGGAGAACTCCAATGGTGTCTGTGTCAGCATGCCCACACCAGGCCACAACAATGGCCGCCGCCAATGTCCCAGTCCCTGGAGAGGTCTCACCTCTCACCGAGATGCACTCAGGGACTATTAGTTGAGTCTCTTTTCACCAAAGCACTGTGCACCTTTCTTTCTGGTGATTTTAGGTTGCTTTCTGAAATGGGTGAGTTTGTGCGCGGGCCCTTTAAGAGCCGGTTTTAATGTCTTTGTGAAGGAGCTTTTCTGGGTACTCCCCAATGTTTTAATAGCAGGCAAAGTCAGATATTATGCCGCTGGTGTCGATTGTGCTGGGCCCACAAAATGCCCACAGCGGGGGCGCTCCCTGGCTCAGGGCCCCATGTCTCCAGGGAGGGCTGTGTACCTGTGGGCTGCTCCTGGGCGTCTGTGAAGCTGGTGGCTGTGAAGCTGGTGGCATTTTTCCTCTCCGGAAGGGAGTCTCTGCCTCTTCTACCTCAGTTAGGATTGTCCGTTGTTGCAGGAGTTCCTCTTATCCAGTTTTCAGTTCTGTCTCAGGGGTAATTTTTCCACGAGTAGTTGTAAATTGACTGTGTCCGCGGGAGGAGGTGAGTTCAGAGTCTGCCTATGCTGCCATCTTGTACACTCTCCGCTTGCATGGTTTCTGATGAAGAGTTTGTTTTAATTTTTATCCTGTCCCTCTATAGGTAAGTTGCTTTTTCCCCCCCCTCTGTCTTCTTTCAACATTTTCTTTTTGTATTTGTTTTTTTTGCAGTTTGAATATAAGATGCCTAGTTGTGGATTTTTTTACTGTTTATACTGCTTGGTGGTTTCTGATCTACCTGACTCTAGTTTGATGTCTGTCATTGTTACTTCAAATATTTCTTTAGCTCCTTTCTCTCTTTAGTCTCTTCTGGGCTCCCAATTACTTGCATGTTACACTTTTTGTAATTGTAGTTCTTGGACATTCTGTTCTTTTTTTTCCTTTAACTTTGTTTGCATTGTGGTTTAAGAAGTTTCTATGAAGCTGAGTGGTTCTTTTTTGTACTATGTCTAGTTTACTGATTAGCTCATCAAAGGCATTCTTTATTTATGTCACAGTGTTCTTGATTTCTAGCATTTTGTTTTGATTCTTTCCTAGAGTTATCATGTCTCTGCTTACATTACCATCTGTTTTTGCATATAGTCTACTTTTTTATTAAAGCTCTTAACACATTAACCATACTTACTATAATTCTCTATTTGCTAATTCTAAAATCTTTCATATCTAAGTCTAGTTCTGATGTTTGCTTTGTCTTTTCAGACTGTGGTTTTTCTTTCCTTTTAGTATGCATTTTGATTTTTTTTTTTTAAAACAGAACATGATATATGAGGTAATAGAATCTGAGGGAAATAGGCCTTCAGTGTGAGACTTTAAATTAATCTGGCTAGGAATTAGGCTGTATTTAATGTTTGCTGTAGGTGATAGTCGTATCAGGCTCTCTTCATGTCCTTTTTGTTCCTCCTCTGTTGTCTTTGGGTTTCTCTAGGAACTTTTTCCTAAGTCAGTCCTATTTCTTGCAACTTTTTTAATTGCAATCCACTATTATTATATTAGCATATTATTGATGGGTTGCAAAGGTTTGTTTAGTGTTGTATAATCTTATGAATAAATCTCAGTCTTTTAGTGGGTCTAGTCCCTGACCTGTGACTTAACAAAAGTGTTTCGTAGCCTTTTTTCCCTCTTAGGTGATACAAGAAAGCTAGAAGAGGCTACACTTTGATGATTTCTTTTCTTCTTGGAAGATAAGCTCTTGTAAAGTCCTTCCCCTGCAGAGTAGGTCTTTGTTATGGAAGATGCTTTGTGCATAGATGATTACATTTCCTCTTCTCTTGCTAGAAACAGAGGGGTTTTCTTGGCTTTTTACAATGAGAATCTGGAGGGGTTCGTGGAGATAAAATCCATGAAAGTATGAGGGTCATCCTATGACTGGGTCACAGGAATTTCTCACTTTCAAGCTAATCCACACTCAACCTCCAGAAATTTGTCAAAATTACCGTTTCAGTTTTCCTACAAGTTTATGGCTCTAGTAGCTTCTGCTGCAGTTCAGATTGTCTCTATGTGATTCTCCGTGTTCACTTGTCTCTCCAGATTTCAGGGTGGCAGTTTGCCCTGTGACCTTGAATCTCTGAGGGGTCTAAGAAAATTGTTGATTTTCAGTTTGTTCAGGCTTTTTCATGTTGGAAGGATGGGGGTGATGACTTTCAAGCTCTAGGTACTGGAGCGGAAACCGGAAAGGCTCAAATCTTTATCTTTTGCAATATCTTTGAGATCATTTCTTCTGAGACCTTTATCTTTTTACTTTAAGCTGTGTGTTCATTCAAACAAAGTCAGTGATACTTCCAATCAGATGTAAATCAACTTTGCAGTCAGAGAGAAATAGTACATTTAATTCCTTTTTTTAACCCAAACTAAATTCTAGACTTTATTTGGTTTTCACTAGATTATGCACTAGTGTCTTTTTTTCCATTTCAAGATCCAATCCAGGACACCACACTGCATGTAGTTGTCATGTCTTCTTAGTCTCCTATGATCTTAGACAATTTTTTATAAAGTTTTACATAAATTTATATGTTGCGGTGTCAGTTACTTGTTCAGATTATTTAAAAGTTAGTTATTAATTTATTTAACAGTTAATATATGTAAATGATAAATTATTGAAAAATATAAAGCTAGATACAATAAAAAGAATCTTCTCTCATCCCTTTCTTTAATCCATAAATCTCTTTCCTGAAAGCAATTTTCGTTACCAGTTTATTACACATCTTTTTAGAGATATTTTCTTGATATACAAAATGTGTGTTCCTTTTATTCCTCCTCAAAAATTGATAACCAACTCTAAATACTATTATTCCCTTTTGTTTTGTGTTATCTGACTCTACCTCTTGGCTTTACCCAGAAAAATAGGAATTATTGAGGACTCACAACGATTCAAAGAATAGTATACAACTTCAGATTTATTTTTGGCCACTACCCACCATAAGAGCGGCAGACATTCTATCAGGAGTGTGTCTTACTTTGGGAAAAAGGTAGGGAGAAGAGGGAAGATAAGATATTATCACTGCTTCCTACTTTATTACTATACTCTTATAAATAGCTTCTAGAGCTCGGATGTTAAAACTGCTTAATTCACTCAGTTCACAGTGGTGCGTTAGTGTTATTCCCACTGAAGTAACATTTAGTTCTTCCCATGAGTTCCTCTCTTCTTGGAGAGGAACATATTGTAGTAATTGAGTCCAATAGGGAAGCAACTTAACATGGTATTGTGATTAGACATTCTGTGACACCAATATGATTTATGGAGTCTCTGTATCTAGGCTAGCATTAGCCTAGAGCAGATGCAAACAAAAAGTTCCACCAAAATTTTTATAACTTCTGCAGTCTCCTTTAAGAATTTCTCTACGGCTTGTCTTTAGTTGTGAAACCAACGATAATTATTACAATTGATTTCACTTCATTTGACCATAGATATAAATCAATTCTTAACTCGATTTAATTTTTGTTTCCAATCCTTTAGTCATAGTTTCTCCATTCTTTATATTGATTCTTTTTTGTTTTACTAGATTTCAGCAAATGTTTTTGACTGTTATGACTTGTTTGGTTGTTTGTTTTTGTTTTATGGAGGGCCATATTCCTGCCGTTCTTGTGTGTTTGAGGCTATCTTTCTGTTGGTTTTATAATTGCAACATGAAGTGGCTGTGTATTACATTTTTGAATTAGATCCTCATCCTTAGAACGAGCAGACATTGATTCCTACTTCTGGCCTTAAATACTGTTCTGGAAAATTCTTAAGACAGTGTGATCTCTCTTTCCCTCCACTAATTGTAAGCGATTTAGTGTTTTTACTTGGATGCTCATATGTTTCTGGAACTTCACTGGGCTAGAGCTTGGTATTGATTATTTTGTGTTAATGTTTCCAACAACATGGTGGTTCCTTTCAATTGACAGATTTAACTTTTTGTTTCAGGAAAGTTTTCTTCTCCTTTATTTTAGAATACTTTTTCTCTTCTGTTTGTTTTGTTCCTTCTGTAGTACCAGCAACTTCTTCAGTCATGTTTTCCCTATCTATCATCTTTTCTAAAATAGTTTTTATAATTTTATTTTCTTACATTTGGTTTTATTTGATTTCCTGTGGCTTTTCCACTGCCTCCTTATTCAATTTTCATTTGTATTTATTTTATTTTATTCTAATATATCTCTACTTATGTTATTTGTTTCTATTTCTTCAGGGCCTAAAGCTTTGCCTACTGATTTGACATTCAATAAATATTACTGAGTGAATTTGATTAAAATATTCAAGAACAGAGATTTATATGAAAAAAAAAAAGGACTATTTAGGGTACATTGAGGAAAAATGACTAAACCATGGTCTCCGTTCGTCCAAACCGGGAGACTTCCAAACCATGGAGAGTAGGGCCTCTGCACTCAGAAGTAAGATACAACTTGACAGGACAACAAAGATCATGTTTTCAGCTATCCATCCCATCTTTCTTGTTTGATATTATTTGATTTTACCCACATATATAATGAACATTTTCATAAATGTCTGATTGTGATCAAGTCATATAAACTGTTTTCATAAAGGTGTATTTATTTACTTATTTTTAATGTAATTTTATATTTGAGTTTTCTTTTTAGTTCGATCTCACCACATTCTCCATCCTCATCCTCAAACCTAGAAATGCATGTTAAAAACATGTTGTGTGTTTTAAATCATTTTCCCATGCATTTATATACATGTAGAAGATTTGTATCATTGTTTTACAAATATGAGATATTTTAAACAGTTTCTGTATCATGTCCCTTTCTCTCAATAGTATCTCATGGAAATTTCTCTAAATCAATTAATCTAGCTATAATTCTTCCTTTCAAAATATTTTGCAAAATATTTCTTGGTATGGAGGAGAAGTAATTTATTCAGCCACTTCCAAATGGTTAGCATTTACTTGATATCCAGTTGTTTTTCCCATTAGGAGAAAGCTGCATTGCTGTACATATTTCCTCTAATTTTTAATGATTTATTAGTATGGAATACACTCGTGAGAGTGAATTTGCTAGGTCAAAGGGTCTTCAAATTTTGTAATTTTAATAGATGTTTATAAATTGCTTTTGATAGATGTAATAATAGTAATTCATATCTTCTTCAATAATATGAGAGTATGCTCTCTCCACATCCCACACAACAATATATACTAACGCATTTTAACATTTTGGTCAGGCTAATGCATGCAAATGTTTCTTATTGTTACTTAATTTATATTTCCCTGATTCATGGGGTATTCCAGCATCTTGTCTTTTCCTACGTTTTTGTCCACTTGAATTTCCTCTTCTGTTTTGCCTCAGTGTGTCATTTGCCCATTTATTTATAGTGGGATTTTTTTTTTTGGTCCCATTTCTACAATTTGTATGAACGTTTTGCATAGTATAGATCTTAACTTTTGCAATGAGTTCTCTGTATTATATTTTTTTCCCCAAACAACTGCCTATCTTTTGATTTGCTTATACTGTCTTTTTCTGTCCCAACTTGAATTTATATATTAAAAGAGATCTACTTTAAAAAGTAACTTCTGTGTTTTCTGTTTTGGTTAAGAGTATAGCCCTCATCATAAATCATCTTTCAGGATATTTTATTTTATTTTTCTATTTATATCATTGTTTATAATCTTGGGAATGGGATAGATTTTAATCAAAGAACCACAAATAAAACATGAAATTTCAATTATTATATAATTGATTGAGTTGATTTCTGATGAATGAACAGGAGTTGACTAAGCAAAGAGGAGAAAGAACATTTCAAGTAGAAAGAAGACATGATGGAGGCAAATTTCATGTCAAAAATGGGTAAAGGCCAAATATACAAGCTCTTGTAAATTGCATAATGGAGTCTTGTCTTAATCTTAAGAGTAATGAGAAGCCAATAAAAAGACTTAAGTGGTGGTTGTGGTGGTAGTGGTGAGAGAAAGAGAGAGAAAAAAATTCAACTTCATTTCAAATAGATCGCTTTGGCTCCAGTGTGGAGAATGGATTGGATGAGCAATAGAGAATGTAGATAGACAGCAAGTAGTTGCTGATAAGTTATGATGGTAGTTTGGCCTAGAGTGGTGATGGTGGAGAAGGTGAAAAGTGAGGATTTGAGATATATGGAGGAAGTAAATTCATTGCTGCTGATATATTTAATATGGGAGATGAAGCAGGGGAGGTGGCAAGGATGGTTGTGACATTCAATGATTGTTGGCCCATTCTGGCCATCCATTTGAGTTTACTGATGAGGAATTTAGTAATTCTTTGTTATGTGACACTTTTTAGCAGTTATTAGCTACTTTGGTGTAGATTTAAAGAAAGTAGATGGCTAGAGTCATTTAGGGCGAATTTAGTCATATGGGTATGATGAAGAGACAAAGCAACTGAGGCAGTAGAAGCTATTGGCAAAACTATTTTTGAAATGATGTGAAATCTAAGCTGGTGAAGGATAGAAGTAAAGAAAGGAAATGCCTGAGGAATTGTGATCACATTTTGTGATTTTGATGATTGACTTGAGAAATATGCTATAACATTTTACATTTTAGTCCCAACTCCTATTATCTAGTACCCTCACTCTTGAATGATTAATGAGATTTATTTTTAAATACCTGCTTGGAATTCCTCCTACTTTTGATCTCTAATGTTGTATGGATTCCTAATAATCCTACTAGGGATTTTTAACCTTTTCTCCCAGAGATTCTTATTTGGATCTTAGGTGATTGTAATTATTAGGATGTTTCTCTAGAGAGCAATTTTTTTAAAACACCCCATTCTTTTTCATGGTGCTGTGGCAATTTAAGTGCTCTTCTCTCTATATAAGAATGCTGACGCCAAGGGAACATGAACATCCCTTGATACATAGAGGTGGAGAGACATAGGAGGAAACGGTATTATTTCCCTTGAGAAAGGTGCCTCTACTCCATTGGAAAGGATCATGAATACACTGTAAGATGCCCCAGACACTTTTATAAAAAAAAACTTTTCCTAAGAAAACTGTAGAAGGAGAACAATAGAAAACAACCTTAAAAAAATTCCTAAACCATTTTCAAGGTTTGTTTTGCTACTGAGGGAAACACAAAGGTGTGTTTTCATATCTTTATGGATAGAGACACTGGGTGCTAACCTACTATCTTCTCTGTGACTTTGCCATGATAAATGTTTACTTTTCTGGGAAATTATCTACTTGCTTCCCTTCTGTATCAGTTCATGTCAGATATTTGATATTCCCCATTTCATATCTTCCTCTTTCAGTAGATTGATCTAGTGAATAGTAGAATAAAGAGAATTTTTACATCTTATGGCTCTAACTTTTAAGATCTAAATATACAATGAATTTAATCATGGAGTCCAGAGAAAATGGGCAAACCAAGGCTGAGTTCCTTAAAGGGAGGTGGAACCTGGATAGTTACCTGGAAGGCAGTTTGGATGAGACTGTAGCCATTAAGCACATTCATGGTTTAGGAATAGTACTAATAGCTCTTAACTTTTCTTACTCTGTCCTTATATTCATCATGGTAGGAGATCTTGAGATGAAATGACCACTTCTCAAGGAAAACCATATTGAGAGAAGAGATTTGTACTGAAACTATCTCCAAGGAGTCCATATATCAGGATCTTTCTTTTAGGCCGTTGTTTCAAAGGTGACTTTCATGAGAGGAGGCTCTGAAATCAATAAAATAGGTTTATATTAGAGCATTTTTTTGGTATTGTTATAAGCAATAAAACTCTAATTATAAATACAATAGTTTAAAAAGAGATTGTTTAAAATGATACTTTCATTCCTGCTGTAGCATTTCCAATATCTACTGTTAAAATAATTAGTCCAATGTTATTTTTTGAAGAACAAATAGAAATAAATTTGTCTTGTTATGGTAAATGAACATCTGTTGTTAATAGGACTCCCCTTGGCTATAAACATCCTAGATCAAACTTAATTTCTTTAGGAAGTATGTATTATGAAGTGACCATTTACTAAGATATAATAAAACGGTTCACCTAAGCCTTGAGGTAGGCAAGATAAAAAATATTCAGTTACTACCACAATTTCGCTTCAGTTAAAAATTGAGAAATTTTCACAACACCCAGAAGTTGGGGCAAGATGGGGATTGTGAAAGCTCTTTTACAGGAAAGAGGTTATGATCAGTATTTATTATGTGAATTATGCCACAATAGTTTGGGAAATGCAAGACCATCCTAGAAATGTTAGTGTTAAAAGACATTGCCTGAAGAAATTGACATATACGGGTTGCAAGACCAGAAGGCCAATAGGGCTTCTAAATCTCCTTTAATATGCACCTTATCACATTTCGTTCCTAAAGCTTGCTCATTAATCAGGCTGAGGAGGTAGAAGTTGCACTGTTAAAAGCTTGCTCAAGCTTACAAAAATTAACAACTCTCTTTTGGGTTCAGAAGTTTCTAAAAACATATTTAATGTGTATGAGTAAGGAGTTGTTATTACTTTCATTTGCGTAACTTGGAACTTGAATCAGTGCCAGATATCAAGATTTATTTTATACATCTAGATTTCATGCAGGGAAGATTAGAGAAAAATCTACTAATTAATTAGGAAGTCCTGTTTTACTCCTCTGTTTAATTTGCTCCTAATTTTTTGGCCTCATCAACAAAATTCTGCAGCCTTTACTTCTGCGAATGTTAGCTGCTGCAGAATCATCAATAAAACAAATGCACCATTTCAATATTTCACTCCAAAAATGTCAATATTTCCTGTCAAGGAAAAAAAAGTGCACACTGACGACAATAATTAGGAAGACAGAGTAGAAGAAAGGTGGTTGAGAAAAAACTGTTATTAAGCCCCAAGGCTGATTTAAGTGCTGTGGGTAGCATTTCAGTCTCAGCTCATTTGAAGACCCTGCTGGAGAATAGTACAAGAGGTTGTTAAAAGGAGGTAGTTAAAAGTATCAGGTCACTAGGATTTATGTCAGCACTGCTGTGAGAGGAAGGAATTTTTTTTCCCAAAGTCTGAAGTGTTGTTTTGGCCCATTGTCAGCTGGAAAACAGATGTCTTATAGGTGAGATGTTTGTTGCACTATATCACCTCGTGGAAGATGGTGCTTCATCCTACCTAGGGGAATAGAGAATTGTATGTCTAGAATTTAACCATCTATGGTTGGCTTTTTTCTTTTTTTTTGGTATAAAATCTATTGTACACCAGCTGCTAATTCAGGACGTAGGGTCCACTGAGTGCAGTGTCAGGTAATTTAAATTCATATGATTGATTGGCTTTAGTAAAACAAAATCCTGAATATGTAACAATATGCTATTTATGCACTTGGGCAATCAATATCTGATGCTTAACAATGACTGTTTCTTATGAATGCCAACTAAAAATTCATTCATTTTGGAAATTCTGTATTTTTATAACCCTTTGTATTTTAGGCAATTTATTTCATGTGTTTTCCCCTGACATTGTTAAGAGTCAGGGATGACTCTTTCGTTACAATTCTTGAGTCTTTTTTAGAAGTCACTTTAGATTTTTAGATAGTGAAAAACATTCAGCCCAGTGCAGAGGTTCTAACAGATGGCCATAAAACCAGTGTTTGAAAATATCCTGTAATAGTGTGCTTATTATATTATCACAAATTTTAGCTTAAGAATTCATACCTTCTTTTTTTAATTCAAGAAAAATTTAGGACTTCTGCAATATGCAATCTATTTTGCAACCTAAGAAAACTAAGATGATCAGGAATTTCTGGTAATGACCATAATGCTTAAGATGACATAAAATAAATATCAATTTACTTTATTTCTCATCATTAGCTGGAATCTTCCTGCAGATTTTAAATTGGGGTGGTAAATACACCAGATGGAATCTAGTAGCAGTGTTTGGCAAAGAAATTACGAACTGACAGAAGACAAACACAAACTTTCAATGTAATAATAAAATCTTCGTTTTATTCCTCTCTGTAATACTTGAGTGCTAGGACTAATAACAATGAGGATTGTATAATAAATATGAGAGAAATCAGCAATTGTAAATATCTTTATTAACTCAAACAATCCATTTTGTATTTTTTCTTTAATTATGTGAAATTTATTTCAAATAATTTGAACTAAAAGGAAGGATTGATTAATTTTTTCTAGCAGCATTCACATTTATGAAGTTTAAAAGGCCGTATTTTAATTGAAGCAAAAATCATGTCTTGTATATTTGGAAAACTTATCGTAATATTTCAGTTTCTAAATGAACTGTAACTCATAGTGATTTGCTGGAATCTAATGTCAACTTGAACACGGCAAAGAGCTGTCTCAAGAAACAGTCTTAACCTTTAACCATTGAAAAATAAAACAATGTCAGGTGAAATGTAAAAAATATTACAACATCATTATTCTTTTCTGAAACTATGGATTATCTGAGAAATAGTTCTTTGCTCCTTTCCCATTGTAGTTATGAATTAACTTTGGAGAATTAATTTTATATGATTCCTATATAAGAGAACTGCCACCCAAGAATACTTGCCTTTTGTAAACAAATTTAGATTGCTACAAACACCCCATGTTTGTGTAATTCAAATATGCATGTTTACTGGCCTCAGTAACTTACTCAAAATCCAATGTGTGCTTTAAGTGAGAGCAGGAGAAAAGCTTACCACAAAATTCTCCTTGTAAATTGAAAAAAATCAACATGCTGGAAAAATGTCTTAATGATTTTACAGTTTTAGAGGATGACAAAGACATTTTTATAATACTGACTTATTGACAAGTTGAAGAGCTTAGGAACTTCTGTAATGAAAAATAGTCATCCCATGCAGAGTGTAGATGGCTAGCATGAAAGATAATGAGGATACAGTGGTGCAATTGCTTTTACATTTCTCAATTGCTGAACACTCTAATTTCTACTTTTAAAAAATTAATTACAAAAGAAAATGTTCTCTGAAATCGGTAGACTGGTTTCTTTGACTATACATGATTTATTAGTCATTAGTTATTTAAAGATATTTTATGACTTTCCAGAATACATTACTATAAACTTAAGTATCAGTACTGAAGGTTTCCCATCCGAGAGTAAGATGATAATTTTTAAAGATGCTAAATGAATATTGATGCCTTATAGAAATTTTGGGTTTGTTCTGTTGTAATCATAAAATGAAGAAGATTTGGATTATAGGATTAAGTAGGAAAATCAAATCCATCCTCCCTTATCTAGAGATTAAAGATGTTATGAAAGACTCAGAAAAGATGATGTATTTGTGCATTTGTATTAATGATTAATCTTGATAGAAGAAATAATTGTTCTGCTTGTTAGGTTTCCACACTTTAAACATTTTGGAAAGACAATTATTGATGATCCTTGCAGTACTGCTACTGATCCAAAAAAACAAATACCCATTGCTTATTTGACAGTGTATTAAAAGGACAACAGGTAAGTCACTGTACACCATCAGAAAAATTGATTATCCTTCCACTGCTTTGCACCTCACTTGTCTTTTATAATATATGTCTCCCTGGCTGATAGCACACCATCTTGAGGACTCTCTTTCTAGAGCTAAATTCATTTTATCATTTGCTTCCAATGAATCTGCTTGATATATAGATTTCTGCTGTAAAAATCGATCTTATAATACATGTTTGCCATATATAAGTTTCCAACTGCTTTGAAGCTATCGATTGGCAACCCTTAAGAACTTACTACTTACTTTAGCAACAACATCACAGGTTTGCCAAAAATCCCAAACAGCCTTTTGTATCCTGTGCTAGGAAAAGACTTTGTAATATTTTCATTTTTGTTATAAAACAGGGTGTAGTGCTCATTCAGAATATACTCAAGCTCATTTGTGTTTCCTCTGCCACAAACCATGAATCCAATCTATTGTGCTGTTCCTTTTCCCTGGTGTACTTAATTCCCTTCAATACTATATCAATCTACAATGTGCAGCAAATTCAATCACCCTGAACACACGAACTCTGATTAGATAGTTGTCACACCTACATAAAACTTGATTTTCACAGAGAAATTTTACATTTGCAGACAAATATATATATATATTTTCTTTTAAAAATGGAAAGATTAAGACAATTTGCCTGAAGCGTGATAACTGGAATATAATTATGTTTTCAGAAGGCCCAGATATGGCTTTGAAAGATAAAATATTTTCATTCTCAGAAAATTTTACCTTATATTTTCACTGGAGGCGACATAAAACCTGTTGGAAAGAAACACATGTTGCCACAAAATTGCTTTGTAAACAAGATTCTAAGAAAAGACTCTAGAGCTGCAATTTAAACCACAGTCTCATAGTATCCAGTCATCATGCGGAAAGAGCTCTAGTTTTCAGAATTTACTTTGTCAACTCTGGAACATTTAAAATTTTCTTTATATAAGTCAAAAAAGTTTGGATATCTTTTTGAAGTTTTAACGGCCATAGAGAATTTATTTAGTATTATATTAATTATTGCCCATTTTAACTTAGTTTTGGATTCTTCAACGTTATATATGTTTGGGACTTCACTGGATCTATAACACAGTGAATGTTTAGGGATTAATTTTGGCTATTAAAATATCCAAATGCTCTCCATTTGTAAATACCTTTTTTTCCTACTAAGATACATATTTCTCCTTAACTAAATTTGCTCTCCCTTTTTAAACAATTTTTGTGACTATGTCCTCTCTTTCTGTGAGCCCCAAATATAGATTTTACTCACATCTGTAAAAAACAGGTTTTCTGATGTTGCCTTAAGGAGGATTAGGAGGTATTCAGATATAGTGACTTCTATAGTTACTAATATATTTTATAAAATATTGCCTTAACATTCACATGAAAAGAAAAGGTGATTTGTAATGCGAAAATGATCTATTTTAGTTATTTTTTAACAAATGAATTTGGATTAATATTACATCTTGCCTGTTCCTAGATGTGAATCTTATACTTATTCCAAAAGCTATTAGGTAGCAGTAATATTATTATTATTATTATTATTATTATTATTATTATTATTGTATCTAGAGGAATGAACAGAGTATGTGTCTGAAAAGGGAGTACAGTTATCTCTCTGCATTCCATGTTTGTTTCCTTCCCCTCACACAACACTCATGTCTTAAGTGCAAGCGGAACCTTACAAGACAGTAGGCAACTTTATTCTGGAAATTTAATTTTTCCCCTCCCAAGATGCCAATGAAATCACCAAAGGACAACATGGGGGAAATCTGTACTCACCCTTGAGTCTAGGAGAGATTGCAACTCACATGCAGGAAACATCAAGTATAACTATATACCCAGAAGATATAAGGAATACACGAAGAGAATTTGCAAATCTGCTCCAAACCAAAAGTACTACAAGTTCAGGGAAAACACATATGCTTGAATCCTGTAAAGATGTTGGACCATGATACCGATGATGAATATAATATTTGGATTGCTTGGGCCGGCCCGGTGGCGCAAGCGGTTAAGTGCGCGCGCTCCGCTGCGGCGGCCCGGGGTTCGCTGGTTCGGATCCCGGGCGCGCACCGACGCACTGCTTGGTAAGCCATGCTGCGGCGGCGTCCCATATAAAGTGGAGGAAGATAGGCACAGATGTTAGCCCAGGGCCGTCTTCCTCAGCAAAAAAAGAGGAGAATTGGCGGATGTTAGCTCAGGGCTGATCTCCTCACAAAAAAAAAAAAAAAAAAAAAAAAAAATATTTGGATTGCTTTTATTAAAATAATAAATATATTAGAAAACTATAGTAATCAAAGCAGTATGGTATTGGCATAAAAACAGACACATAGATCAATGGAACAGAATAGAGAGCTCAGAAATAAACCTATGTATATATGGTTGATTAATTTACAGCAAAGGAGCCAAGAATATACAATGAGCAAAGAACAGTCTCTTCAATAAATGATGTTGGGAAAACTAGACAGCCGCATGCAAGAGAATGAAACTGGACTCCTACTAACACAATACACAAAAATTAACTCAAAATGGATTAAAGACCTAAAACCATAAAACTCTGAGGGAAAACGTCAGCAGTATGCTCTTTGGCATTAATCTGGGTGATGATTTTTGATATCTGACTCCAAAAGCAAAGGCAACAAACACAAAAATAAACAAATGGACTACATCAAACCAAAAAGCTTCTGCACAGCAAAGGACATTATCAACAAAATGAAAAGGCAACCTACTGAATGGGAGAAAATATTTTCAAATCATATATCAGATAAAGAGTTTATATCCAAAATATATAAAGAACTCATACAACTCAATAGAAAAAACAATCTGATTAACAAAGAGGCAGAGGATCTGAATAGCCATTTGTCCAAAAAAGACATACAGATGGCCAAGAAGTACATGAACAAATGCTCAACATCGCTAATCATCAGGGAAATGCAAATCAAAACTACAACGAGATATCACTCCTCACCTGTTCCAATGGTCATTATCAAAAATAGAAGAAATAACTAGTGTTGGTGAGGAGGTGGGAAAAAGGGAACCCTTGTGCACTGTTGGTAGGAATGTAAATTTGTGAAGCCATTATGGAAACACTATGGAGGTTCCTCAAAAAATGAAAAATAGAACTACCATATGATCCAGCAATTCCACTTCTGGGTATTTATCTAAGAAAACAAAAACATTAATTTGAAAAGATGTGTGCATCCTCATGTTAAATGCAGCATTATTTACAATAGTTAAGATATGCAAATAACTTTTAGTGTCCATCAAGGGATGAATGGATAAAGAAGATATTGTGTGTGTGTATATATATATATATATATATATATATATATATATATATATATACGTATGTACACACCATGGAATACTATTAAGCCATAAAAAGAAGAAAATCTTGCCATTTGCAACAACATGGATGAAATTTGAGGGCATTACGTTAAATGAAATAAGTCAGACAGAAAAAGACAAATACTGTATGACCTCACTTGTATGTGGAATCTAAAATAAAAACAAAAAAACTCATGCTCATAAATACACAGAACAGATTGGTGGTAGCCAGAGATGGGGGATGGAGGGTGAGTGAAATGAGTGAAGAAGGTCAAAAGGCACAAACTTCCAGTTATAAAATAAATAAGTCATGGGGATGTAATGTAGTGCTTGGTGACTATAGTTAATAATACTGTATTGCATATTTGAAAGTTGCTAAGGGGGTAGAACTTAAAAATCCTCATCAAAAGAAAAAGAATTTTTTTTACCTATGCATGGTGATGGATATTAACTAGACTTATTTTGATCATAATTTTGCAATGTATACAAATATGGAATCATTATATTGTACACTTGAAACTAATATAATGTTATATATCAATTATACATCAATAAAAAAGTAATGTTATTTCAAAAATATAAAATACTTAGGGATAAATCTGACAAAAGATGTGAAATATCTGTACAATAAAAAATACAAAAAATACTGAAAGAAATGAAAGAAGATCTAAATAAATGGAGATATACATTTTATTTAAAAGACACCATGTAACTAAGGTGTCAATTCTCCCCAAATCAATCTATAGTCAATGAAATCATAATCAAAATCCCAGTGTTTTTTAAATAAAAAATTGACAAATTGATTCATATGGAAAAATGCAAAGGCATGAAATATCCAAACAACTTTGAAAAATAGAAAAATTAAGAGCTAACGATACCAGATTTCAAGATGCTATAATGCTACAGTAATCAAAATAGCATTGTATTGGCATAACAACAAATGATTGGATCAACGGAACTGGATTAGAGAGCCCAAATATAGACCCACACATATAAAGACAATGGATTTTTAAAAATATATTTTGCATTATTTTATTAAGACATTACATTTTTTAGAGTACTTTAAAGCTCACAATAAAATTGAGGGGGAAGGTACAGAGATTTCCCATATTCCCCCTGCCCCCACAATAAATAAATAAATAAATAAATAAATAAACAAACAAACATATATTTCTAAGAGCTTCACTAGAAGTCCATCAGTACTGTATGTCATCTAATTGATGGTAACAAACAAAAACAAAGTAAAATTAGAAAACATAAATATAAAATAAAATAAATGGTTCTTTAAAAAAATTTGATAAATTTATAATTAGTATAATGACACAAAGGAGCAAAGGTTAACACAAAATGAGAAATGAGAAAACATAACTCTTACAGATATCAAATTAAAAATTTCATATATAAATCATACTTAATGGTGAAAAATGAGATGTTTTCCTAATAGGATCAGAAACAAAGCAAGGATATTCCTTCTCACCATTGCTGTTTAACATTGTATTGGAGGTTTTAGCTAAAGCAATAAGATAGGAAAAGGAAATAAAAGGTATACAGATTAGGAAAGAAGAAATAAAACTTCCTTTCTTTGCATATGGCTTGATTGTCTATGTAGAAAATCCCCAAGAATCAAAAAAAATTCCTAGAATTAATAAGTAATTATAGCAAGGTTGCAGGGTGCAAGGTTAATATACAAAAATTAATTGCTTTCCTGTATACCAGCAATGAACAGTTGAAGTTCCAAAATAAAAGCACAATGCCACTTACATTAGCATCAAAAAAAGGAAATAGGTATAAATTTAACAAAATACATATAATGTTTATATGAGGAAAACTACAAAACTTTGAAGAAGGAGATCTACATAAATGGAGAGATATTCCAAGTTCATGGATAAGAAGACTCAATCTTGTTAAGGTGTCAGTTCTTCCAACTTGGGCTATAGGTTCATAGCATCCAAACAAAATCCCAGGAAGTCATTTTGTGGATATGAACAAACTGATTCTAAAATTTATGTTGAGAGGCAAAAGACTCAGAACAGCCAACACAATTGAAGGAGAAGAACAAAGTCAAAGGACTGATACCACCTGACTTCAACATGTACTATAAAGCTACAGTAATCAAGATAGTGGTATTGGCAAAAAAAATAGACAAATCAATGGAACAGAGTAGAGAGCCAATAAATAAGCCCAAATAAACATATTCAACTGACATTTGAAAAAGGAGGAAAGGCAGTTCAAATGAGAAAGGAGAGTTTTTTTAACAAATGATGCAGATACAACTGGAAATCCGTATACAAAGGAATGAATCTAGACATAGACCTTACACCTTTCACAAAAATTAGCTCAAAATGGACCATAGACCTAAATGCAAACCACAAAAGTATAAAAATCCTAGAGGATAATATAGGAGTAAATGTAGATGACCTTGGGTTTGGCAACAACTTTTTAGATACAATACCAAAAGCACAATCCATGCAAGAAAAAAATTGATAAGTTAGACCTCATTAAAATTAAAAACTTCTTCTCTGTGAAAGACATAGTTAAGAGAATGAGAAGACAATCCACAGATTGGTGGAAAATCCTTGTACAAAATATCTGATAAAGGAATGAGAAGATAAACTACAGACTGGGAGATAATATGTGCAAAAGACACATCTGATAAAGGAATGTTATACAAAATATACAAAGAACTCTTAAAACTCAACAGTAAGAAAACAACTCAATTCAAAAACACACAAAAGATCTGAATAGAAACTTCACCACAAAAAATATACGGATGGCAAACGGATCTTAAATGATAGTAAGTAAAAAGGGATGCTGCAGTTAGAGAATTTGGCTATATATCAAAAAAAAGGAAACAAAATGGTGAAATTTTAGGCATTTCCCTATTCACTTGGATGAACTCATTGGTCAGAGCATCTTCTGATCATAAATTTTATTTTTTTTATATAAATCCTTTTTTTTTTAATTTTTTATTTATTTTTTCCCCCAAAGCCTCAGTGGATAGTTGTCTGTCATAGCTGCACATCCTTCTAGTTGCTGTATGTGGGACGTGGCCTCAGCATGGCCAGAGAAGCGGTGTGTTGTTGCACGCCCAGGATCCGAACCTGGGCCGCCAGTAGCGGAGTGCGCGCACTTAACCGCTAAGCCACGGGCCGGCCTTGATCATAAATTTTAAATCTAGTGCTAATTTATTTGTGACAGAGTTAGGTGAGTTTGTGTCAATTTTCTGTTGCTCTTTAAATTTCTGATTATTCCTAAATGGAGACCCACATATGGATGAAATACCTTTATCTAGCATGTATAGGACACTGCATTATTTTCTGGATGATTGTCAAAATAATTCAGCATTTTGTAAAGTATTGGCAATAACTAGGTAAAATAATTGATTATTGTGGTAGTAAATTTTCCTTCTATATTTCACGTAATAAGTAATGACATGGAATGTGTTGTCAGTCTGAGTGTAGTAAAGATATTCAGAGATTTGCTAATAGAACATAAATGCATTGTATGCACAGAGATATATTGAACTAATTTCAATAACCAAAGGTAAAAAGTAGGATAAAATCATAGAGATTAGTTTTAGTTTATAAATTATTGTTAGGTTATAGCTTAAATTGAAGTTGATAGAATTTTAAAATTGTAAGGAGTATAAATGTTACCTACCTTGGCCAGCTGATTTCAGATCTAAGAACTATTTAGCAGCTGGAGGTCACTCAACCAGGAAACAATGGTGGAGAGAACTTGGGCTCCCATCTCAACTACTTATTGACCCTGCATTCAAATTTTGAATACAGATATTAATTTTTCAGCACTATTATTAATCAATAATTATCACCAGGAGGACTATTTGAATATGAAATGGCAATGTTTTTATTACATTTAAAATATGACAATTTTGCCTTAAAATTCGTTGGAAATATTCTTTTCTTCAATTTCAAATAGAGCTCCATCATCTTATTCTTTTTCCTTAGCTAAAAATATTTTCCAGTATTTGATAATTACTGAAATTCATATTTACACCCCAGTTCCTCTCTGGGCCTTATGGGTGATACTTACTGCAGCACGATTGCCTGCCCCATAGTATGCTGCAGCCTAAGGGGTTTGTCCCTTGAAAAGTGCCACATGTGAATGGGTGCAGGAAAAAATGGAGACATACAGTCAACAAAGCTTATGAGCAGATATTGTCTAGGTAAAATTTTTAAGTGAGGAGGGGCAAATGTTTAAGGATATTGTCTCTGATCAGTATATCTGAGAATATGGCACTTCACTCTGTAAAATTAATAATACTTTTACTAAATATCTACAGTATTTCATCATATACATATATCAAGTTATTGAGTCTTTGAATAACATATTCTTCATTTACTTTTCTAATTAACAAAAAATTTAGGATTTTGTGAATTATAGGATTTTAGAAAGCCAAAGAAACACAAAAGACTTGCAAGAGTTAAACCAAATGGAAGTCTATAATTTCAAGTACATTGAGAGTGAATAGAAATGATTTAAATGGTAATGTTTTTATGTTCAATTTTGACCAGTTTTTGAAAAATAATTATATACACGCTTTCCCTCATTTTAGAATAATATAATTAGATAGTTAACTGTTCTTTTTGTTTATTGTTTCTAAGATTCTGTGATGGTTATTTTCTTGGTTGAGTAGATAAACCTAATCATAGTTAATGGGAAGTCTTTTTTTAATCAGTTTTGTAGGTTTTTCGTATTTTTGCATTTAAATGATATTCTTCTCCTCTTTAATGAAGTAAATTATAACTCTACTTTTTTAAAATTTAAATTTTTTTTAGTGCAGCCAATTGGAAACTATTTTACCAGAGATGATGAGTGTTTTCATATTTCGTCTAGTGTTTTTAATGAATAAAGTAGAGACATTTAAAATTATGCTGTCTGCCGTATTGCTGAAAGTGGAAGTTAAGGTACAGAGTTTTTTTTTGTGTGTGTGTGTGAGGAAGATCAGCCCTGAGCTAACATCCGTGCTAATCCTCCTCTTTTTGCTGAGGAAGACCGGCTCTGAGCTAACATCTATTGCCAATCCTCCTCCTTTTTTTTTTTCCTCTCCCCAAAGCCCCAGTAGATTGTTGTATGTCACAGTTGCACATCCTTCTAGTTGCTGTATGTGGGACGCAGCCTCAGCGTGGCCGGAGAATCGGTGCGTCGGTGCGCGCCCGGGATCCGAACCCCGGTCGCCAGTAGCGGAGTGCGCGCACTTAACCGCTAAGCCACGGGGCGGCCCTGTTTTTTTTTTTTTTTTTTACTTACCTTAAGGAGTTTTATTTAGATTCAAAAAAAGCCTGTTTGGTTGGTAGTAGATGATAAAGATTTGTGGAGTTATGTTAATACCCTTTTTTCTGGTACTCCTCATGGCTACCAATACATTTGTAAGATGCAGTTCATTTATCTTT
This sequence comes from Diceros bicornis minor, assembly GCF_020826845.1. Lineage (NCBI taxonomy): Eukaryota > Metazoa > Chordata > Mammalia > Perissodactyla > Rhinocerotidae > Diceros > Diceros bicornis. The sequence goes on from NC_080744.1 coordinate 19,725,356, forward strand.
TAACTTTAAAAAATACATTACAATTCTCTTATCTCATTTTTTCACAAAGTTGCTGTGTGGGTTACATGTGACAAATAGTATTATCCCCATTTGGCCAATGAGAAAGCTAAGGCGGCTTATGACAAACTGATTTGCCTAAAGTTACTTAACAAACTTAATAAATTTGAGATTTGAATATAGGTCTTTTGCATCTCTGCATAGTTAGTATGCTGTTAAAAATGATCTAAGTTGTTAATTCAGGAATAGCATCCATAAACTTGATTTTTTAATACTCTAGTAATTTCAATTATATGACCACAATAGAAAAATGCTGAAATAAAAAGTAAACTATTTTATTATTGAAAATATTTTTTGCTCAAATCTATATTATATATTCTTCATAGGCAGCACTGAAGGTCCACGTATTTTATTTTTGCTAATCTCTACTTTTTTTCCCAACTCTTTGCTCCTTTCCTAAATTCATTCCACAGTGCTCAAGCCCTCTAATTTCGAAAAGAGCAGGTGATATTATTCCTACCGAATTGAGGAGGTGGAAGTCATTCTATCTTAGAGTTTCTCTGCATTACTTGACCTTTTTCTCTTTCCTCTTAGAAAAAAAAATTCCTCTATTCTATTACAAAACTAAAATTTCCAACTGTCCTCTTCATCCCGTAGCTGCAGGTAATTTGCTACTTCATTGGTCCCCATTCTGCTTTTGAATGTTCCCATCCATATATTCTTCTCCTTCACAAATGCTCAATTCTCATCTCTCCTAAAAAAAAATGCCCTCAAACAGGCTTCTTTCTCAAACTACATTCCCACCCATTTCCTTTACTTTACTGTCAAAGTTGTCAAGGGGAGCCTACTCTTTTGCATCTTTTTCATATTCACTCACACGTTAAATTAGTTGTTTTTAGGTATTCTGGGTCATAGAGCCCTTCTAACCTTTATAAATTAGGTAAACTAACCCTAGAAAAATGCACAAGATGACAATATTTTTCATAAAATTTTAGGTATTAGATACAATGAAGCTCGCCATAGACCCCCAAAAGAAGCTGTTTTTAAATTTTATTCTGCAAAAGAATTACCTAGAGGGCTTGTAAAATGTAAGCCAGTGTCTTATCGTAGAATTTTCTTCACAGAACTTTGGAGGAGAAGTCTTGGGAGTTTAGATCTTTAACAAATGTCCTTACTGTGGTAGACAGAACTCTATAAAGATCCCCCCCTGCCATGTTTCCTGTATCCTGTTTATTCAAACAGTAACCTAGGTTCTGCTGTGAAGAGACTCTATATATTATCTTGGGTTATTAGAGTGAGCCCAAAGTAAAAGCAAGAATCAGTCAAAGAGATGGGACAGAAGAAGGCCAAACACACTCAAAACAAGGGGAGGTGAGGAGAGATTCTAAGCACGAGGAGGCTCTGATGTGCCTTTACTGGTTCTGAGATGTAACGGGCCATATGCAAGAACTAGATAGGGTCTCTAGGAGTTAAGGACAGTCCCTTGCTGACAGCCAGCAAGGAAATGGGGACCTCATTCACACAACTGTAAAGAAATTAGCCAAAGCCTGAATAAGCTTGGAAGTAGATTCTTCCCTTGAACTTCCAATAAGTTACATAGCTCTGTTGACACTTTGACTCTAGCCTGGTGAATACTGTGCCAGGTATCTGACCTATAGAAACTGAGAGCTAATAAATTTGTGTTTTAAACTGTTAACTTTCTAATAATTTGTTACATAAGTAAATTTTTACATAAGTTCAATATACTTGTTGATTCATATTCATGTAATCCAAGGATTCATAACAAAGGATTCTTGGACTCAGGTTATGAACCCCCGCCTTACCTTGAGATCTTAGTATTCAAATATGCTAAGCAAGTTTTGAAAAAGATTTTAAATGATCTGATTTCTAAAACCAAAAATGTCTTCTTAATTTCTTCTTACTCCTCATCCATCCCATTCTTCTTCAATATTTGATATTGTAGATTATTCTCTTCTTTCTGAAATTCCTTTCTGCACTCACTATTCTACCATTGCATTTTTATAATATTTTTTCTTGGTCTCCTTCCTATCTTCTTATTATTTTGTGTATTTATCTAATGGACATTTCCCAATATTTTCCTTGGGCATTTACACTAAATTCTAAATTATTTCATCCACTCATGGCTTTACATATCACATCTTGAGACAGAGAGGATGTAGTAGATGGTGCATGGGATTTAAAGCCAGATAGAACTTAGTTTAAATGTGAACTCCATGATTTACCACTTTTATTTGACTTTCACTAAGTTATGCTGCATAAAAAACAACCCCTGAGTTTTAGTAGGTTACAACACAAACATTTTATTTCCTTGCTTATATTTTATATCAGATGTGATCTACTCTGTTTTTCATGCCTTCTTTATATTGGATCCAGGCTGAAGGAGAAAATTCTATCTCTTGGAAAAAAGAAAAGGACAATGAAAAATCCATGTGATTGTTCTTGAAGTTTCTGATTGAATATAGCATACATATATGTCTAGAGCAAGTCACAAAGATAAGCATGATGTTCATGATCTGTGGAACTATACTCCTTCCTCAGGGAGGCATAGCCAACCATTTGGCAAGGGGCAGTGATATATAAATCCTTCCACTGGGAAGGAGGCATAAAATTAGGAACAATAATACAATCTATAAAAATTACGTTTAGGGCCAGCCCCGTGGCTTAGCGGTTAAGTGCGCGCGCTCCGCTGCTGGCGGCCCGGGTTCAGATCCCGTGCGCGCACCGACACACCGCTTCTCCATCCATGCTGAGGCCGCGTCCCACATACAGCAACTAGAAGGATGTGAAACTATGACACACAACTATCTACTGGGGCCTTGAGGAGAAAAAAAAAGGAGGAGGATTGGCAATAGATGTTAGCTCAGAGCCGGTCTTCCTCAGAAAAAAGAAGAGGATTAGCATGGATGTTAGCTCAGGGCTGATCTTCCTCACACACAAAAAATAAATAAATAAATAAAAATTATTTTTACGACAGTAGCAGCTTGTATTTTTTTTAGTCTTTTAGCTTACTAATTGATAAATTAAGGATAGCAATAATCATTTCACAAAGTTGTCATTGAGAGAAAGTCAGTATACGTATTTAAAATCCTTGCCTTAGCACCTGATACACTGTATGTTTTTAATAAATATTGGTTAATTACATTCTTCTTTTCCAATTATTCTAATTATTTTTATCCTAAGCTCTAGGACCCAGATATTTTATTGTTTGATGGGCATCTCACCATGTCATTTCAACATGTCATAGTCTACGTGCCCCTAATTCCTCATCATCTTTCCTGACAAAACATACTTTTCTTCTTGTTTCCACCTTTGATAAAAGTAACTTTGACCTCTCAGTCACTTAGGAGCAAAAACTATAACTGTTCTTCCTCAACCATTGTCTCCAATATGCCAGGTCCTGTTAACAGGCTACCTAGTACCCATTCTAATTTCTTTGAACATAATTCAAGAGCCCATTATATTTTCTGTGTAATAATTAAAATCATTTTAAGTTGAGAATTTACATAATGACCAATTCTACAGTTTATAATTAACAAAAAATCTGGGTTTTTCATCTATATGAAAAGTTCATATGACTTTTTTTTTCATGGGCTGTTTCAACAGCCTTTGAGCACTGAGTATTAGAACAAGAAATAATAGTATTTTAAATTTCAGACACAACGTGTATATCAAAGAATAAGAAATTAATAAATAATGGGATGGGTTATTTCACTTCCATCATATTTTCAATCCAGTGCCCTGATGTTTCAGTTTCTTTTTAATTTCTGTGAGTTCAGTTCAATGAAAGTCAGTTTTAAGCATATTCCTAAATTCAGACAATGATCACTTTTTTTTTTTAAAGAAAAAATGTTATTTTCCCCCTTGTGTTTCCTTACATTTATCTATAAGGTAAATGATGCTAGAACTATATTTTTAATTAAAAAATAAACTCTTTGAGAGCAAGGATATGTTTTTATTACATTTTTAGTCCAGAATATCTAGCACAGTGATTTTGTATCATGGAACAAAACAAATATTTGCTGACTTACTTGAAATTGAAGTACTACAGACAAACATGATCATTGCATGGTAGATTCTGAATTAGAAATTTAAATATGAATCTTGGCTGAAGAGATCACAATAGATGTGTAATATCTTAGATAAATAAAATTATAATCAAATGGTTATATGCTTTTCACATGTCAATTATTTATTCAACAGAAATTTATTAAGCACCCACTATGACTAGCATTTGCTGGAGGAATTGTGGATAGAGTGGTTAATAAAAGAGATATAAATTTATGCCCTTAAGGAACTGATGTTTTATAAGAGGAAACAGAGTAAAAAATATACATATCATATAATAAGTAGTATAAAGAAAAATAAAGCAGAGCAGGGGGATAGAAAATGTTAGATATTGTTTTAAAAATTGTCATTAAGGAAGGTATCATTTATAAAGTGACATTTGTGAGGAGTTCTAAGGTAGTGATGAAGCAAGCCATGTAGGGTATTTGGGGAAAGATTATTCCAGGTAGAGGAAACAGCAAGTGAAAAGGAGAATGCTTGCTGTGTTCAAGGAGCAGCAAGGAGTTCTGTCTAAAGTAGATGGATAAAGGAAGAAATAGTAGAAGATGAGAACAGAGAAGAGTGGGGTGCTCAAATATGTAAGTGCTTATAAGCCATAATAAGGATTTTGGAGTTTGGAGTTGGAAAGCAACTGAAATATTTTGAACAGAGATGTGATGAGAATCTGCCTTATGCATTAGAAGGATTATTTTGTATTGAGAATGGAATATATATGTGGTGTGGAGCAAAACCTGAAGCAGAGAGACCAGTTATGATTGCAAGAACTCAAGAGAGAGATGATGATAGTAGTAGTGGGGCTGCGTGGATGTGGTTGTATTCTGGATATTATTTGAAGCAGAATTTGCTGATGAATTGGATGCCTTATCTAAAAATAAGAAAGAAGTCAAGGAGAACTTCTCCTTGCAGTTTGTGGAGCGACTCAAGAGGGTTGCCATTTCCTGAGATAGTGGAGACTGGGGTGGGGGAAGCAAGACTGAGAAGAGCAAGTTTTCGGGGGTAGATAAGTAGTTTGTTTTTGCATACATTAAGGTACCTATTTGAGAGACCTGTTAAACATCTAAGTTATGATTTAGCTCTACCACTCTGATGGTCGAAGAGAGATCCAGACTGGAGATATATATTTGGGAGTAATTCTCCAATATATGGTATATATATGAGATATGATCACAAAATATATGAGTGGAGAAGAAAAAAGACCAAAGAATGAGCCCTAAAGTAAGTCAGTATTTAAAGTTGAGGAGATGAGAAGGAACAAGCAAAGACTGAGAAAGAGCCACAAATAAAGGAGCTGTTTCATGAAGGAGAGAATCAACTATCAGTTACTACTAGTAGGTAGATTACGATGTGATTGAGATTAACCATTGAATTTAGCAAAGTTTTAGTAGAGCAGGGAAAGATGAGTCTTGACTGGCGTGGGTACACCAGAGAATGAGAGTGGAGAAATTGGAAAAAGCAAGTACAGACAACTCTCATGATTAAAAAATTTGGATTGTAATACTTACGTAATAATCCATGGATCAATATTCCACATATATATTTGGACTTGTCTCTGGGAGAATACAGACAGCTTTCTAATGAGAATTTAAGTTCTGATTATGTTCACAGTGAAATGGAACATAAATCAGATTTTCAGAAAGAGTGCCATTGTAGCAGAGAAAAAAGTGCTTGAGTTGATTTCAAATAGAGTTGGACAAGGATGCCACCTATGTGACTTTGGAAGTTAATTCACATTTCTGAATTTATTTCATTCAACTCTGTTATGGGGTACATTGCTTAGTATAGCACCCAGAATGTAGTTGGCACTTAAACAGCAGTTATTGTAGTTTTTGTTTTTCTAATAAAACTAGCTTTCTTCAATTATCCCTTTGTGGCATCTTACCTATGGCATTCCTCCATTGATTAGACTAGTTAACAAAGTTTTAGAAATTGTTCAGTTGAGCTTTATCCATCAATTGTAGTAAGCTAGAAAATCAATGGAAGGAAGAAAGGATTCTGCATATCAGGTTACTAGTGAAACTAAGGTAGCTTCTATTGCTTAGTGATTCAGCTCTCCTTTCTCTAAGATTCGTGAAACTTGTATACGGTTAGACTCGTCCTACGTCAGTTTCTTTTTTTATTTCTTTTGCATCTTTTTTTCTTTCCTTACATAGCACCAAACCAAGAGTCTCCATATTTCTTTCTTTCTTCAGAGTGCTCTAGCCACTATACTTCTCAGTAGAAGCTGAAATTCAAGGACAGCTGCCCCTATTAGTCCCTTAGAATACTGTACCTCTGGCTTGTAGTGATCCCTAGTAATTGAATATTAATTAAATAAATTCATTCATTAATGACATTTATTCATTCCTGCTATATATATCCATTTTGTTCTTTCATTAGAAAGTCTGTCCTGAGAGCCCTGCAGGTCACATGTCACACTCTGGGCTGTGCAGCTGGAGATCTGGATCATGCGAGTGTCGTGTGGGCGTTTCTGACCTGGGCATCTTTGAGGAGCTGAAGTGGACTAATGCCCACCCACGGAAATTTTCTGCTCAAGTGGGCAGGACAGGAGGGCTTTTCGGTTTTGAATCGGTTTAGGGTCTGGGGAGATGGGCAAGGGGGAATTGGAGGGGACCTTGTTCAGGCTTGTGGGTTTATTGTCACAGTTTATTTCTGTTGTCTCACCATAATTACTAATGGCCCTTTTAAATATCAAGATTGTTCCAGTTTTGGTGATACATCATATGGTCAATATATAAATGGGTCAGTCTTTAAATTTGGGTTTTTTTCTGTTCTCCTGTACCTGCGGTCCTGATTTTACCCTCTTTTGGAGTTTTATAATCCCATTCACTCTATTTCTTCCCTTTTTCCCCTTACTGTTATTCTTTCAGCCGTTTTCTCTATTCTCATTGTCCAATGTGCATCCAACAAACAAAAAATTTTCTTAATCCTGAAGAATTGTGGTGGAGATTTTATCTGGGTCTTCATTTTATCATGCAGAAATATTCTACATGTTGTCAGGAAAAAATTCCCTTTAAAAAAGTAATTTTCTCATGTCTTTAATAACAGCTTAATTTTTAACTCATTTGATAATAACCGCTTGAAACTCCTACAGCATTGAGTGTTTGGGGTAAACCTCCATTTTTGTCAAACCTGAAATCTAATTTTATAGGTTATTATTGATCACTGTGGGCTCTGACATTTTCATAACATCTGTAAGACTATTTTCTAGTGGATCTTTCCAAAGTTGTATATTATTTCCATTAACGAATGTAACCATTTTATTCCTTACGTGTGTTCTACCTTCATCAAAGGTACCATTAAGATTGTTTCACACAGTGTTGAGAAGACATTTACAATAAATGCCAAATTTGTGTTATTTCCACTCATAAATAAAGTGTTAAAAATAAATAAATAAAGTGAATAATTAATATGAGAGATCATATTCCATCATCATGTGTGTGGAATCTAATTTGATTAATGTAGCATTATGTAATGTTAATGTTCTATAGTATCATAAATCATATGATATATGACAGTTTTCAGAGTCTTAGGGTTTTATTTAAAGATTCTAGATGATTTCTTGGCAAGTATACGAGATTCATGACTTTAAATAGACATTGCATATTTAGGCAAATTCTTAAGGATGCTATTGATGCAATATTTATGATTAAGTTTTGGCTTTTATATTCTGCTTTTTCTTTTTCTCCTGATGTTAAGGAGGAAGAGCTGCAATCCATTTCAAGCTAAAAAGGAAATTCAACCTGGACTATCTTTCTCTTTCAAAAAAATTAACAGAGTACCAATGGAGCCCTTTATCTATCTAGTGCAGACTTCATTAATTAATCCTTTTAATCTGTGACAGTTAAAGGCAAATCTAGAATATTCGGCCTCCTTGAAATGATTTCTAGTTTTACTCTTACTAACTAAAATACGTTCTTTCAGCCATACGTTATCTTTTGTCAACCACGTGTAAATTAAATCAAATTGCATTGGGCTATTTTTTGCCTTGCATTGACTTTAAAAAAAGATAGCCATTTAGATAAATACTTTTTCATATTATTAACTTAATATTTTTGAGAGTGAAAGAAAGAAAATGGAGTATCTTTCTGTTACTCCTCATTTTCATAATAGTGGAAGGTGGAATTCATATGGCATTATAAGTAGACATTTTCTGCATCACTAAGAACATGGCTTACAGTATAATGCCTCCTGGGCAAGTCAGAAAATCATTCTAATAAGAAACAATTCTAGTCATGTATCATGCACTGTCTGCACAATTTCTCCTTTTTCTCACTAAATATGCTTTCCACAACAAAGAGAATCTTGTGTTTAGTTCCTCTGTTCCTCCTACCTGTTCCTCATTTCATACCACATATATATTCTGATTGTTTACTTTAGAAATAATTCTTATTCAACTTTTCAAACAAGACCATGGAGAAGCAAGACAGAGTCCTGAGAATATAGGAATAGTCTTTCTCTTGAATTTAACGTTTTAATTGTTTTGTTTAGGTATAGCTGCTTTTTAATGCTGATGCTTTTTTTTAATGTAGGGCTACACTGTTAGACTATTACCTGCCAGGAACCAGTAATGGGAAAACATTCTAGTTACATGGATATTTGCCCATTTATACTAACTTTTAACAAAAAGTGGCAAGCATGTCACATTTCATCAGGTCACATCAAGTTGTGTCTCAAGAAAACAGAGAACATAACGTAACCCAGTTCAAAACAAAATGCTTTATACAGAAGCATAGAGAAGGAAAACATCAGCTACTCAGGATTGGAGAAAGTAAATCATACCCTGTCTATAGATCAAATACACTTCTCTCTGTTAATAACCACTTAAATTTCAAATGACCATTGGCTGACAACTATAATTGTTTATATTTTTATTTTTGTTAAAGTAATACTTTTTCTATTTCTTAGACATAATATTTGTTTGCTTAATATAATATATTTAAGAAACTCTACTAAGAACATAAAATTAATTATTATGGTGGTTCCTTGCTTTGAGGGAACATGTCATCTGATGGATTATCTAGAACTGTGTTGTCCAATACAGTAGTCACTAGTCACATGTGGCTATTAAATAAAAATTAAATTAACTTCAATATATCAGTCTCATTAGTCACATTTCAAGTGTTCAGTAGCCTTGTGTAGTTAACGGTTCCCATATTGGACAGCACAGATTTAAAGCATTTTCATCATCACAAAATCCTACCGGACAGTGCTAATGTATAATGTACAGGTAAAATGTAGCTCCATTATGTCTCTAATCTTCCCAACACATTAAAACTACAAAGTACTCCAAAGGTGGTTTCAGGGTAAAATTACCTATTAGTCAAATACTTGTGAATTAAATATATATATATTTAATATGTATACTTAAATATATAAGATATACTATCTTTCTATCTATCATCTAATTTTATTTTGGAAAGAATTTAGACTTTTTAGAAAAGTTGCAATGGTTTCCCTCACCTGGATTCAGTTTCCCCTAATGTTATCTAAATTACTATTGTAGATTTTTTAAAATTAATAAATAAACACTGCTACATTGCTATTGACTAAACTCTAGACTTAATTCGGATTTCAACAGTTTTCCAATTAACACCAATTTTATCTTTTGGGATCCAACCCAGGATACTTCATTGCATTTAGTTGTCACGTCTTCTTAGTCTTCTATGGTCTGTGAAAG